>NW_024097524.1:0-436016 GCF_016545835.1 Crotalus tigris
TCTCAGTCCTTGGAAGAAGCTGCCACTCTCCCAAGGACGATGAGGACCTCCTCACCGCTAGCTGCCCCTCCAAGGCGGCTTTTCGACCTGATTAAGGATCTACCAGCAGCGAAGAATCAACTGGCGAAGACAGCAATCTCCTCGCACAGCTGCGAGCGCCACAATCCAGAACCGGAAGTCGAAACAAATATAATTCTTAATACTTTCAGTACATACAGAATTGGGTATAAACATTTTTCTAGTATTTTATACATATAACAATAACATCAACATATAACATTTTTTCTAATCAGCTTATGTTTCAATTGTATTTATAGAAGTCATCTTATTAAGTTATTATATAGCCTGCTTTCAAGATTCTTATTTAAGCTTAATTTCCCCCCAGTATTGAAACCACTCTTATCAGTCATAATTTTCTCAAAATTCATTACCCTGGAATATCCAAACTTTTCATTCAAATTGTTGTTGTTGTTAATTGCGAAGTCGTATCCGACCCATCGCGACCCCATGGACAACGTTCCTCCAGGTCTTCCTGTCCTCTACCATCTTCTGGAGACCATTTAAGTTCACACCTACTGCTTCAGTGACTCCATCCAGCCATCTCATTCTCTGTCGTCCCCTTCTTCTATTGCCCTCAATCTTTCCCAGCATTAGGCCCCTTTCCAGTGAGTCCTTCCTTCTCATTAGGTGGCCAAAGTATTTGAGTTTCAACTTCAGGATCTGGCCTTCTAAAGAGCAGTCGGGGTTGATCTCTTCTAGGACTGACCGGTTTGAACGCCTTGCAGTCCAAGGGACTCGCAGGAGTCTTCTCCAGCACCATAATTCGAAGGCCTCAATTCTTTTGCGCTCAGCCTTTCTTATGGTCCAACTTTCATAGCCATACATTGCAACTGGGAAAACCATGGCCTGGACTATACGCACTTTTGTTGGCAGGGTGATGTCTCTGCTTTTTAGAATGCTGTCTAAATTTGCCATAGCTTTCCTCCCCAGGAGCAAGCGTCTTTTAATTTCTTGGCTGCAGTCCCCATCTGCGGTGATCTTGGAGCCTAGGAAAATAAAATCTGTCACTACCTCCATTTCTTCCCCATCTATTTGCCAGGAATTGAGAGGGCCGGATGCCATGATTTTGGTTTTCTTAATGTTGAGTTTCAAGCCTACTTTTGCACTCTTCTTCTTCACCCGCATCAAGAGGCTCTTTAGTTCCTCTTCAGTTTCTGCCATTAGAGTGGTATCATCTGCATATCTTAGGTTGTTGATATTTCTTCCGGCAATCTTAATTCCAACTTTTGATTCATCTAGCTCTGCCTTTCTCATGATGTGCTCTGCATACAAGTTAAATAGGCAGGGCGACAGTATACAGCCTTGCCGGACTCCTTTTCCAAATTTGAACCAATCAGTGGTTCCGTGTCCAGTTCTCACTGTTGCTTCTTGACCCGCATATAGGTTTCTCAAGAGACAAATGAGATAGTCTGGTACTCCCATCTCTTTAAAAACTTGCCACAGTTTGTTGTGATCCACACAATCAAAGGCTTTAGCATAGTCAATGAAGCAGAAGTAGATGTTTTTCTGGAACTCCCTAGCTTTCTCCATGATCCAGCGTATGTTGGCAATTTGATCTCTAGTTCCTCTGCCTCTTCGAAATCCTGCCTGTACTTCTGGTAGTTCTCGATCCACATACTGCTGGAGTCTAGCTTGTAGGATTTTAAGCATAACTGTACTAGCATGTGAAATGAGTGCAATGGTGCGATAGTTTGAACATTCTTTGACATTGCCTTTCTTTGGAATTGGAATGTAAACTGACCTTTTCCAATCCTGTGGCCACTGTTGAGTTTTCCAAATTTGCTGGCCAATTGAGTGTAGCACTTTTACTGCATCGTCTTTT
Organism: Crotalus tigris; assembly: GCF_016545835.1. Taxonomy (NCBI): domain Eukaryota; kingdom Metazoa; phylum Chordata; class Lepidosauria; order Squamata; family Viperidae; genus Crotalus; species Crotalus tigris. The sequence goes on from NW_024097524.1 coordinate 1,883, forward strand.
AAGATTTTGAATAGCTCAGCTAGAATACTGTCACCTCCACTAGCTTTGTTGTTGCTCAGATTTTCTAAGGCCCATTTCACTTCACATTCTAGGATGTCTGGTTCGAGGTCAGTGACCATCTCATTGTGGTTATCTGGGATGTTAAGCTCATTCTTGTATAGTTATTCTGTGTAGTTTTGCCATCTCTTCTTAATCTCTTCTGCCTCTGTTAGGTCTCTGCCATTTTGGTCCTTTATCATGCCCATCTTTGCATGAAACGTTCCCTTCATATGTCCAATTTTCTTGAAGAGATCTCTGGTCCTCCCTATTCTGTTGTTTTCTATTTGTTTTGCACTGTCTTTTAAGAAGGCATTCTTATCTCTTCTAGCTACATCTCTCTGGAATCTGCATTCATTAGGTGTATCTTTCTCTTTCTCCTTTGCCTTTTGCTTCCCTTCTTTCCTCAGCTATTTGCAAAGCTTCCTCAGACAGCCATTTTGCTTTCTTTCATTTCTTTTTCTTTGGGATGGTTTTAGTTGCTACCTCTTGTACAATGTTGCGAACTTCCATCCATAGTTCTTCAGGCATTCTGTCTATCAGATCTAATTCTTTAAATTTATTTGTCACCTCTACTGTATATTCACCAGGAATATGATTTAGTTCATACCTGAGTGGCCTAGTGCTTTTCCCTACTTTTTTCAATTTAAGCCTAAATTTTGCAACGAGAAGCTCATGATCTGAGCCACAGTCAGCTCCTGGTCTTGTTTTTACTGACTGTATAGAGCTTCTCCAGCTTTGGCTGCAGAGCACATAGTCAATCTGATTTCTATGTTGACCGTCTGGTGATGTCCATGTGTAGAGCCGTCTCTTGGGTTGTTGGAAAAGAGTGTTTGTTATGACCATCGTATTCTCTTGACAAAATTCTATCAGCCTATGCCCTGCTTCATTTTGTACTCCAAGGCCAAACTTGCCTGTTATTCCAGTTATTTTTTGGCTTCCTACCTTAGCATTCCAATCCCTCATGGTGATAAGGACATCATTTTTTGGTGTTAATTCTATAAGGTGTTGTAGGGCTTCATAGAACCGGTCAATTTCATCCTCTTCAGAACCAGTGGTTGGGGAATAGATTTGGACTATTGCGATATTGAATGGTTTGCCTTGGATTCGAATTGAGATCATTCTGTCATTTTGGGGATTGTATCCCAGTATTCCTTTTCCTATTCTTTTATTGGCTACGAAGGCTACTCCATTTCTTCTGAGGGATTCTTGCCCACAATAGTATACCTGATGGTCATCTGAGTTAAATTCACCCATTCCTGTCCATTTTAGTTCGCTGATTCCTAAGATGTCGATGTTCAGTCTGGTCATCTCTTTTTTGACTACGTCTAGCTTGCCTTGATTCATGGATCTTACATTCCAGGTTCCTATGGAGAAAAAATCTTTGCAGCATCGGACTTTCCTTTCACCACCAGATATATCCACAGCTGAGCGTCCTTTCGGCTTTGGCCCAGTCGCTTCATTCTTTCTGGCGCTACTAGTACTAGCTCTTTGCTCTTCCCCAGTAGCATATTGGACACCTTCCAACCTGAGGGGCTCATCTTCCAGCGTCATATCTTTTTGCCTTTTAGTACTGTCCATGGGGTTTTCATGGCAAAGATACTGGAGTGGTTTGCCATTTCCTTCTCCAGTGGATCACATTTTGTCAGAACTCTCTGCTATGACCTGTCCATTGTTAGAAGTAAAGTCTTCATCCTGGTTCATCCAAGCCGGGAATAAATAAGCAAACATGGCGACTGCTTTGGGAAGAAGGTTACAGTTTATTGCAGAAAGATGGTTCTTCAGGAAAGTGCAGAGGAGAGAGAAGGGCTGAGCACATGAGGCAGTAGGCTTTTATACCCCCTCTAGCCTTGTTTGGAATAGTTTCCTGTTCCTGTGGCATGAACCTTGAGGCTGTTTCTGAGTGTTTGTCTAGGCCTTGATATCTGTGGTTTAATTGTATTATCATATCCTGCTTCCCAGGTGATGGGGCTGACTCCTAGAGTTTGGGTGGGGTATGCAGATCTTCTCTTTTGTCTTCTTGATTGCTCTGGCTTCAACTTTCTGATAGTTTTACATCTGCATTTGTATAGGGCTAAAGTCTTGCTTGGGGCAGAGAGATAGATTTGGGGCCAGGTTTGGTTTTAAAAAGTCCTTTTGAGGAAAAATATATTTTTCTGCCCTTTTTAATATTTCTTTCTCTGGGCTAACTTCCATCACCATCTTGGGTGGCCCTGCACAGCATAGCTTATAGCTTCATTGAGTTGCTCAAGCTCCTTCGCCACGACAATGCAGTAATCCATAAAGGGGTTTCTACAATTACCTTTCTACAATTACATTTCTACATTTTATAAAAGAATAACTTTTATTTATTTCCTTCAACCATATCACAAAAAAGATGTTGAGAGTTTGGAAAACATTCAGAGAAAAGCAACTAAGATGATCAAAGGCCTGGAGATCAAAACATATGAAGAGCAGCTACGGGATTTGGGTCTGGCTAGTCTAAAGAAAAGAAGAAATAGAGGAGACATGATAGCAATGTTCCAGTATCTGAGAGGATGCCACAAAGAAGAGGGGGCCAGGTTATTCACCAGAGCACCAGAGGGAAGGACAAGAAACAATGGTTGGAAGCTGATCAAAGAGAGAAGCAACCTGGAATTAAGGAGAAACTTCCTGATAGTGAGGACAATCAACCAGTGGAACAACTTACCCCTAGAAATTGTGGGCACTCCATCACTGGAAATTTTCAAGAGGAGACTGGAAAATCACCTATCTGAGATGGTATGGTTCTCCTGCTTGTGCAGGGGGCTCGACTAGAAGACCTCCAAGGTCCCTTCCAGCTCTATTCTGTTTTATTCTAAGTTAGTATAACATTAAACTAAAATCACAGCCTATTCTTTATATGTGTTGGACAGCTTTTTCTTTCTTTCTTCACCACACTTCCTAATTTGGCTCACCTTAACAGCCTTAATAGCCCCTTGTTGTTTAAGACAAACAGGAATCCCTAAAATGGCATGAGTCTTCAAAAAGGCACAGCAGACTATAACTAACAAGAGCCTCTTTTTAGCTTGGCTTGAAAAGAATAATAGTCTTTGAAGGTGATTAAGGGAAAGACACAACTTACTCTCGGTTTGAAAGGTGCATTTCAAACATCAGCTTCTTCAAACTCTAACAGATTATAGCCCCTCCCTCCCAGCGTTTGGCATGCAGATTGCTTCAGACAGACTTTGGAAGCCATCTGCCAGCTTGAAGCTGTTTTGGAAGGCTCTGGGGTAAAGTTCTTTGACCCACACTGACCAGTGGGTCTTAAAAACTAAAGAAATGCCAGTCCCTTCAGATAAAAGTTTGAAGAGCTACACCCCAGGAAGAAATTCTTCAGAGATCTCTTCCCAGGCGTGCCACCAGTTGGCCGTCTTCCTGGAAGTCAAATTAAACTAATTAAACTAATCTTCAAATCCCTCTGTTAACTATCTGTCATTGTATTTAACTCATAGAAAGTCCACGAATAGTTTCCAGCCTCTTATAAAGCTGTCTAATCCATTGTCTCTAATAAAACAGTTAGTTTCACCATCTTTGCTTGTTCAGTCATTTTAAAATCCATTCTTCCACTGTCAGCAACTTTTTCTTTCCAGTATTTAGCAGTCACCATATAAAGAAATAACATCCCAAATTGTTTTTCAATTTGTGTATACATAATATCTAAAAGAAAAGCTTCAGGTTTCATTAGTATTTGTATCTTAAATATTTTCTGCATTATCATTATTATATTTATACAGAATGTTTTTTGTTCCTCAAGATGGCACCACCGATGGCAGCCTCAGTAAAATGCTCTCTGATAATTTTGTTGTTTTTTATTATTCTTTGTGATTCACTTTGGATTTCATATTCAACGGAACAACTGTTAAGCATCAAGCAACCTTTTTTTAAAGGGCAGCTGTCTGTGACTACACTCCCCCCACCATCTATACAAATGCAGTGGAGATTCTCATCCAGGAAGTGGCAGCTCTCTTTGAACAATGGAAAAACAAAAACCAAAGGAGAAGATGATGGAGGTGGAGAAGGGTTAAGAGGACAGGGATTTTAAATAAGACTAAAGAAAAATGGAATAAAAACTCATCTTCTTTCACTCTTTCTGACTAATTTACATTCATTTGCTAATAAGACGGATGAAATACTTCTTTTAAACAGATACAACTCTGATTTTTACAACTCAGCAGCCCTCTGCTTCACTGAAACCTGGCTAAATGAGTCAATTAATGGTAGCAGCTTATATATCCCAAGGTTTCAGATACAGAGGGCAGACAGAATTGCAGAAACATACAGTAAAAAAAAAGGAGGGGAGTCTCTGCTTTTTTATCAATAACCGATGGTACAAAAATGTAACTACACTAAATAAATTATGTAATATGGACTTAGAGACATTAATTATAAACTGCAAACTATTTTATTCTCCATGAGAGAATAAAGTAGAGGCCAGTAGGTTAGCACAAGCTTTCAAGAAAGAAGGAGTTATCTTGTCTGTGTCTGGTGCTTTTCTAGGCTTTTGTCTTTGAAATACACCTTCTTTCTATTTGCAGTGTATGTTCCTCCACAACCTTGCATAAACAATGCATTACAAACTCTTTCTGACCAGATTATGTAGGCTGAAGAAAATATCCAGTTTCACTCCTCATTGTTTAAAAGATTTTAACAGTGCTAACTTGCATAGGTTTTTATACCCTGTCCCATACACCATGCCACATCCTTCCAATTGAAACCCAATTGATAGGTTTCAATTGGTCACATGCTTTTCTGACCACCTAGCAACCACTACAATTACCAAACCCTCCAATTATTAGATCAAAAGCCCCTGTTGTTCCTGTCTTATCTTCCCTTATCTGTGTCATGATTTGTAACATACTGCCAACTAAGAGTATATAGCCTTATCTACAAGGTGAACTGTTACCCAAACTGGATAATTGTAATTATAAAGGATTTATGTCTTCCCTTATTTATCTATAAGAGTGCCTGCTTTTCATCTAAAAGCTATGTGTGTAACAGAGTTCATGCTTCAGTTAAACATGGCTGCACTTTGGTTCATAGTTATACTCTAAAATACTAATTCTAGGCAGTTTATATAAATGAATAATACGTTATTCATAAGCTATATGCTATTCTACAATAATGTGCACTATGCTTAGAGTCAGTATATATAGTTCTTCTTTATTCCTCCAGCTTACTACAACTCCTTTCCTAAAAATATCTTAACTAAGTGCCTCTATATGCCTATTCCTTTATCAGAAATGAAAAATTATAACATGTACATTTCTTGTTTACCTCACAATACTGTATCATCATATGTTAGTTTTTGTGAAGACCTACATGTGCTGATCAGAAACCTGTAAATATACAGTAACAATAAGCCTTGGTTCACAGCTAAACTCAAGCAGCTATGTCAGGCCAAAGAAGAAGCCTATAGAAAAAGAGATAGAATGCTGTATAATAAGGCCAGAAAAAATGTAAAAAAAAAGGGGAGATCAGAGCAGCAAAAAGAAGCTACTCTGAAAGCTAAGGAATCAACTCTCAACAAATAAACCAGCAAATATGTGGAAAACTCTTAAAAATATCACAAGTTACAGCAAACCTCTTTTCCTTGCTGAAGGGAATTCCACATCTGGAATACTGCATCCAGTTTTGGTCACCGCAATACAAAAAAGATGCTGAGAGTTTGGAAAAAATGCAAAGAAGAGCAACTAAGATGATTAAAGGCCTGGAGACTTAAACATATGAAGAATGGTTGCAGGATTTGGGAATGGCCAATCTAGGGAAAAGAAGGACTAGTGGGGACATGATAGCAGTATTCTAGTATTTGAGAGGCTGCCACAAGGATGAGGGGGTCAATTTATTTTCCAAAACACCAGAAGGCAAGACAAGAAACAATGGATGGAAACTAATTAAGGAGAGAAGCAACCTAGAATTAAGGAGAAATTTCCTAACAGTGAGGACAATTAACCAGTGGAACAGCTTGCCTTCAGACGTTGTGGGTGCTTCATCACTCAGGGTTTTTAAAAAGAAACTGGACAACCACTTGTCTGAAATGACATAGTGACTCCTACTTGAGCAGGGGGCTGAACTAGAAGAACTCCAAGGTCCCTTCCAGTTCTATTCTGATTGACAACTGGCAGATGATCTGAATGTGTTTTACTGTAGATTTGAGCAGAAACCACTGTCACCTATCACCACCATCTCCATTTCAGATGCACCAACAACAGCCAAACGTTCCGCAACTGACCCATTCCTTTGGACATTCCCCCCCCCCCCGGTGATCACAGAAAATAATGTGCAAGATCTATTTCACAGAAAAAAGCCTGGAAAAGCACCAGGCCCAGACAAGATAACTCCTTCTTGCTTGAAATCTTGTGCTAACCAACTGACCCCCATCTTCACTTGCATATTTAATAAATCACTAGAGATTTGTTATGTTCTTTCTTGCTTCAAACACTCTACTATCATCTCCAATGCCAAAGAAATCCTCCATGAAAGAATTGAATGACTACAGACTAGTTGCTATGACATCCGTAGTTATGAAAACTTTTGAAAGGTTGGTGCTGGCCTACCAAGCAAATAGATTGACAGATGATGTTGTTAATATGGCTCTACACTACATCCTTTCTGTAGACTTCAGCTCAGCATTCGGTACCATCATTCCAAATATTCTTCTAACTAAACTAATTCAGCTAGCTGTGCCTGACCACATTTGTAAGTGGATCATAAGCTTTCTAACAGGCAGGAAGCCACAGGTGAAGCTACTCAAAATCACATTAGATACCTGTACAATTAGCACATAGGACCCCGAGGGCTGCGTGCTCTCTCCACTTCTCTCTATATACCAACAAATGTATCTCAGAGGATCCCATTTGTTAAAATACTGAAGTTTGCAGATGATACAACAGTAATTGGTATCATTTGAAACAATGATAAATCTGCATACTGACTGTAAGGTCTGCCTCAGCTAGTACTCCCAAGAAAGCAGAACTCTTGAAACAGGCATTGTTCCAAACAGGAACTTTTATTGAGAGTCAGTGAAAACAGAAAGGCAAAGCAAGATCTGAGGAATTCCCACGTAAATCGCTATATTAAAGTTTCCTTTCACAAACCCCTCCCCCAGTGTCCGACTGTCTAGCAGTCTTCCAGCCAATCCACAGGTGTGAAGTTGTTATGTGAACCAAAATGATAAGGGACAGTTTCCATGTGCTGTGTCTTCTTTTTACAACGGCTTGGAGATAAGGCAGATGGTTCCTGACACATTCCTCCCCCTCTTCACACCCAAAGCAATACATCAAAAGGTAGAGAGAACAAAGTAAAGGAAATACATCCATGAGTCTTCCTCCCAACAGAGCGAAATCTCCCACCTGCTATCAGAATGGCAGGGCCCTGAAATATGATTATGAAGGGGTCCTGACACTGATGGGAGGTTGAACAACTAGCCTTGTGGTATGGCCGGAACAAACTTGAACTGAACACACTCAAAACTGTAGAAATGGTAGTAGAATTTAGGAAAAATTCTCCTATTCTACCACCTCTTACAATACTAGACAACACAGTATCAACAGTTGAGACCTTTAAGTTTCTAGGTTCTATAATATCTCATGACTTAAAATGGACACCTAACATCAAAAATGTTATCAAAAAAGCACAGCAGATTCAACATTAAAATAGTTTCTTTAACATCAAAATCCTCAAAAATCCCTAGTAAGAATAGTTGAGGAGTAAACTTTATCTTCTTTTTAAAAATCTTTTGAATGTTCCACCAAATCATAATCCAAAAAGCCTTAATATTTTTACAAGTCCACCAAACATGAAAATAAGTTGCATCAGAACTACCGCATCTCCAACATTTAGGCTGTAAATTAGGATACATACAAGACAACTTTTTAGGATCCAAATGCCACCTATAAAACATTTTGTAAAAATTTTCCCTTAAATTTTGAGCCTGTGTAAATTTAACATTTCTAATCCAAATTATCTCCCATAAATCCAATGGAATCGGTTCCTGGATATTCTGAGCCCATTTAACCATACAATCTTTAACCAATTCCGTTTCCGAATCCAATTCTATTAATACATTATAAATGCTTTTTATATGAGCCTGACTCTTATCTTTAATCTGAATTACCAAATTTTCATCTCCTAATGTTATTCCTACTTTTTTATCTAAAGTCCACCTATCCACTATTTGTAAATACTGAAACTATGACTGTAAAATATTTTCTTGCCTTAATATGTCTAAAGATTTTAATTGCCAGTCAGTACCCGATCAAATAAGTAATTCTTTATACAGAATGTTGAATCTAGTAACAGCAGCAAGGCTATTGATAGGTCAATATTGGAAGAAAGATTCGTTGCCTACTATAGAAGAATGGACACTTAAAGTTTCTAATTTAGCAGAAATGGCTAAAATTTCTGCTTATTTAAAGGATCATACACAAGAAAGATATATTATGGTATGGAGAAGATGGATAGATTATATTCAGATTAAATATGGAACTAAAAAGTTCCATTTATTCTATGATTAAATTTTAAATAATAATTATTGTTAATAGCATTTTATAATGGAAATTATTTAGTTATTTACTGTTATTATGGTTCTTTATAATAATTGTTTTATAATATTATGATATTAAGGTTTAAAGGGAGTTAAGGGTTAAGTATGAATTTAGTTATTGTATAATTTGTTAAATTTAATTAGATTTTGTTTAATATGTTTGTTATAACCCTGTACTCGGCTCTGGGAAGTAGGAGGGGGTTGGGGGTGGGGGTGGGTGGCCTTGTGGGTTTAAAATTTTTTTTGTTAATTGTCAATAAAACTTTTTCAATAAAAAAAGCACAGCAGAGAATTTTCTTTCTGTGCCAACTCAGAAAGCTCAGACTGTCCAAGGAGCTGCTGATACAGTTCTATAAAAGAATTGTTGAGTCTGTTATTTGCATCTCTAACTGTCTGGTTTGGCACTGCAACCAAACAAGACATATAATCTTCAACAGATAGTTAGAATTGCAGAAAAACAACTGGCTCTCTCATGATTCTTAATACAATGTGGTTAATCAAAAAGACTTTTACTAAAAAACAGTGGTTGCAGTACAGTCAAGTGAAATGTAACATTCCCGTGCAAAGCACCAAGCTATTCTTCCCACTTTGAAACCCAACCCCCTCCAACCAGCAAAAGCATGAAGTTTATAATTGTGTGCTTTAATTTCTAATCCCTTTGCCCTGTTGTCTTGTCTAATATTCCTATTTAATAGTTCCAAATAAACAAATTTACCATAATCTGAACAGTTCCAGAATAAACAAATTTACCATAATCTGAACTTTCTGGAATGTATAAATGGACTTCAAACTCTGTATAAAACCCAAACCAAAATCCATCCTTTCCACCACATAAAGTCCAAATTATCAAATGCTTTTGCTACATCTACAAAAATTAATATGACCTGTTTGTTGCTACATTGATGCAAATGTTCAGTTATATCCAAGATTACTCTTATATTATCTTTTAGTTGTCTTTTGGGTAAAAGAAACCATACTGGTCTTCATGTATATAATCCTATAAAACTTAAGTCATCCAACTAAGATAGATGTGAAAATATTGTAGTCATTTTTAAGAAGAGAAATTGGCCTATAATTCTTCACAGAGATTAAGTCCAGTCCTTCTTTAGCTATTAAAGAGATGTAGGCATTCTTCCATGAATCCAGCACTGGGTTTCTATGTAAAATAGAATTCATTAAGTCCTTGAACTTCTGGTGGCGATCGCCGCGCCAATGGCAGCTTTTCTTTAGCCGTCTGCCCTGGGAATGTGTTAAAACCTGCAGAGACGGCGAACAGCAGCTGTTTCGCAGCTTGGAGCCTCTCTCCCCGGGAGAAGGGGAGGAGGTGAGTTTTCCCGGATAGAGGTTGAGTTCCCCAGGACCTCCATAAATCTTTTTTTTTTTTTTGGAGGTCGAAGGGTGAGAACTCCCTCGGAGTCCGAGGTTTTCTCCGCACCCCAGGACACCTTTGTTTTCAGGAACAAAGTTAGAAGCTGTTTCCACATCTGCATTTTAGAGAGATCTGTGAGCAAAATTAAAAGCAGATGGAGGGATCAGAATTGTGAGAATTTGGGACTTTAACTCAGGAAATAATTAAAGAATCTTCTCCACCTATTAATTTTAATAAAAGGAAGAGAAAAATGGCACAGGAATGCTGTTTCTTTGTCTGAAAGGACATTATTAAGAAAGACTTTTACTTGGCAACAAAGTTTAAACAATGTAATGGATTTTGGTTGCTCATTTAAAAAGCAAGCTTCTTTTCTTATTTGGGGGGTGATTTGTTTTTACCATCCCCTCTCTTCTTTTTTTCCTTTTTTTTGTAATTGTTGGTTTTATAAGATCATACAAGACTTATAAGAGGTGGTTCTAAACAGTTTGAAAATGGCTTCAAAATGCCTCAGAATTTCCGTTCTTCCTAAAGGCTCAATTTCCTCTCCGGTAACTCAGACTGTACAGCAAACCAAGCCTAAGTCTCCCCCACCTTCTCCCCCACTACCAGCATTTACACTTGAAGATATACAGGATGCTTTGGGAAAAACAGCACGACAGATTAAAGAAGAGATGGCAGAGCTTTTTGAGGATAAAAGTAGGGAGATGAGGGAGGACATAGTGCTTGCACTTCAAGAGTTAGCAGCCCATATAGAGCGTCTAGATGAGCGTGTGGATGATGTGGTGGAAAATGCTGAAAGATTAGAAGATAGAGTTGGTAAAGTTGAAAATAAGGTTGATAGAACACAGGATGAAATTATTATGTCATAATATAGAGACATGGAATTTGCTTTGCAAATAAGAGGGCTGAAGGAGAATTTGCAAGAGAATCTGAGAGAGGAAATAGCAGCAGATTTAGCTTCCATTTTGGGATGTGAACCTGAAGAAATTTTGAGAGAGAGAGATAAAATTTTTAGGGTTAATTCATGGATTGTGAGATTTGTGAGAAATTTACCAAGAGATGTGGTTATTTATTTTTCCAGAAGATCATTTCGTAATGAAATTACACAGGCTTTTTATAAGCAGAGATTTCAAATTGCAGCTCAAGATGTTATAATTTTAAAAGAAATACCTCCAAAAATTCTTAGAAAAAGAAAGGACTTTGCTTTTTTGGCTGAGGAGCTTTAAAAATGACAGGTTCAGTTCAGATGGGAGTTACCTGTTGGAATAGTGGTGAACTATGCTGGGACACCTTATGAACTTAATACAATTTTAAAAGTGAGAGATTTTTATACCTCTGTCCTGAAGGCAGGCTCACCACCATTTCCACGATCTAAGAGACTTGAAGAAAAGCTGGAAGAACAGCTGGTTGAAGGTGCAATGTCATTAGTTGTAGGAGATTTGCAGACTGAATCTATGCAACAGTGTTTGGAGACAAAAGATGATCCAAAGGAACAGAGAATGACTCGTGCAGCTCATAGATGTAAAGAAAAAGAACAGCAAAAAGTGGATGTTGGATCTACAACACACTTGACTACTTCAGAGCCTGTGGGAGGGACAAGACCAAAGAGTTCATCGACAGCTGATCATCAAACAGTGTTCCAGAGGCTTCAGGCCACTAAAAATGGCAAAGTTTCTGACATGGAATGTTATTGGTCTGAATTCACCACAGAAAAGAAAGAAAGTATTTCACTATTTGAAACAACATAAGAATGATGTTGTATGTTTGCAAGAGACTCATATTACTTCAAAGGACCAAAAGTATTTGATTAACTCCCGGTTGGAATTACATTTTATAGCCTCTGCTCCAGAAAAAAAGGGGATGTAGTTATCTACATGAGGAAAGATTTATCGGCAAAATTAATTGATTCTGATGCACAAAGAAGATGTGTTATTATTGATCTATTATTATATGGTAAGAGATTTCTTATCATTGGACTATACGCCCCTAATCAACAACAAAAACATTTTATAAGTTGATACATCAGAAACTAATTCAACTGGATTATAAATCTGTTATTATGATGGGTGATTGGAATGGAGTTATAGATGCAAGTAAGGACAAGAAAGAATTTTCTAAATCTTCCAATCACTCTAAATTACCTAAAGTTTTTTTTTTTATTTGAAGGATGATTTGGAACTCAGAGATATTTGGAGAGAACAGAACATGGAGGACAGAGATTTTACTTTTATTTCGGATAGGCATCAATCATTTTCTAGAATTGATTTTTTTTAATTACTACTGATCTCTTTTCTAGGGTCAAGAATGTCAAGATTTTTCCTAGGACATTGTCAGATCACAGTCCTGTATGGTTGGAGTTATTTGCTGAAGAAGGAAATAGAAGATCTTGGAGGTTGAATGAGAACTTATTTAGATATGAGGGGATTTCGCAGAAATGTAGAGAATATTTGAAGAAATTTTTTGTTTTGAATATGCATAAGGGTACCTCAATGGCTATGGTTTGGGATGCTAGCAAAGCTTATATGAGAGGGGTTTTGATCCACATGAATAATGCGCATAGGCACAAACAGATGAAAAAATGTGAAGAGTTGGAAGAAGAGATCAAAGTGAAAGAGAAGGCTTTTATTTTGAGTCCATTGGATAATAGGTTAAAGGTTTCTATAAATATGCTTAAGGATCAATTTAACATGTTAATGGCTGATCAGACTGCAATTAATTTAAGTTACATGAAACATAATACATTTTGTAATGCAAATAAGCCTGGTAGGTGGTTGGCTTATCAATTACAGAAGAAACAGAAGTCAAGGATTATAGAGAAAATAGATTATAAAGGTAAAGAGGTTTATCAACAAAATGTGATTAAAAGGAGTTTTTTAGATTTTTATTCAAAGTTATATGCTAGTGAAAGCATACAAGTTTCAGATATAGAAAAGTATCTATAGGCAGCACATTTTCCTAGACTTTCAAATGATCAATGAGATGAGATGAATTGTTTAATTCAGTGGTTCTCAACCTTTTTAATGTTGCGACCCCCAACCGGTCATAAGTTGAAGACAACTCAACCGGCTGTAAGTCGAGGACTACTCAACTGGTGCAGCACCGTTTGCAGAATGGGACTTTTGGCGGGCTCAGCAGGGCAGAGACAGCCTGGACAATTCCTATTGGCTTTTGAAAGCCAATAGAATTAGACTCTATTCAAGAGAGTCTATTCTATTGGCTTTCAAAAGCCAATAGAATAAAAGGGAGTAGCACAGCTAAGGAAAAGGGGAAAAATGGCGGACTGCATTGTTTGGCGACCCCCATGAAATGGTTGTTCGACCCCAAATGGGGTCCCGACCCACAGGTTGAGAACCACTGGTTTAATTACTTCTGAGGAAATTATTTGGGTGATTAAACAGTTAAAGGTTGGTAAGGCTCCTGGTACAGATGGATTAACAGCAATCTATTATAAAATGTTATCTGAAGAAATGATAGAACTATTAAAGGAACTTTTTAATAATATTTTGTTGGGAGCAGAGGTACCTCCATCTTGGAGAAGGGCTTTTATATTGTTGATCCCAAAGGAGGATCAAGATCTTACCCAGCCTAAGAATTATAGACCTATATCTCTTTTGAATACAGATTATAAGATTTTTTCAAAAATATTGGCAAATAGATTAATGCATGTTTTGAAGCAATTGATCCATAGTGATCAATCTAGATTTATAATTGGGAGATATATGAAATATAATGTAAGACAAATTGTTAACCTAATTGAGTATTTGGACAAGAACAATCAAATCCCTGCGGCTTTGATATTTTTGGATGCTGAAAAAGCTTTTGATCAGTTAAATTGGCAATTTTTATTGAGAGTTGTAGAGAAAATGAATTTTAGGGATAAATTTTTGTATGCTCTTAAGGCTATATATCAACAATTGGCACAAATTATAATTAATGGGGGATTAACAGAAGCATTTAAAATTGAAAAGGGTACAAGACAAAGATGTCCATTATCCCCATTGTTATTTGTTTTAACAATGGAGATTTTACTTATTAAAATTCGTGAATCACCTACAATAAAGGGAATAAAAATAAATAAGAATGATTATAAGTTGAGAGCTTTTGCCGATGATTTGGTTGTGACATTATCTCAACTGATAGATTCAGTAAGGGATTTGGTGGGAATCATAACCCAGTATGGGAAAGTCTCTGGTTTTAAGGTAAATAACATTAAGACTAAAATACTACCGAAAAATATGTCTATGAAGGAAAAGGATATGTTAGCTAAATTAACAGGTTTTGAAATAGTGAAAAAGGTTAAATATTTGGGAGTATACATTACAGCTTCTAATGTTAAATTGTACAAAAATAATTATGAGACATTATGGGTAAAAGTGCAAAAGGATTTAAATGATTGGAAAAAACTACAGTTATCTTTGCTGGGGAGAATCTCAGTGGTTAAAATGAATGTTCTTCCAAAGTTTCTTTTTTTGTTTCAAATGATATCTATTTTGAAAAAAGATGCCAACTTGGAGGAATGGCAGAAGGGTATTAACAAGTTTATTTGGGCAGGGAAAAAACCAAGAGTTAAGTTTAAGATTATACAAGATGCATGGGAAAGAGGAGGACTTAAGGCACCTAATTTAAAATTGTATTATGATGCGGTGGCTTTAACATTGATTAGTGATTGGCTTAACTTAACAAATAAAAATATACTCCTTCTTGAGGGATGGGATTTATTATATGGATGGCATGCATATTTAATTTATAATAAAAAAGTAGATCAGGTTTTTAAATCTCATATTTTAAGAAACGCTTTATTACGTGTCTGGAAGAAGTATTATTATAGGTTAAACTATAAAATTCCAATTTGGGGGACACGCGATAGAGGGGGTATCTAGGGGTGTGAATTTGGATAGGATTTCTTATAAGGAATTACTTAGTTTGGTAGGGAAGGATTGGCAATTAAAATCTTTAGCTGAGTTGAAGCAAGAAAATATTGTACACTCTTGGTTTCAGTATAATCAATTGTTAGTTAGGTGGAGTTTAGATCAAAAGGTTGGTATTACTTTAGGGGATGTGAATTTTGTAAAACAGATTAAAGATCAAACTCGAGCACATATAAAGAGAATTTATAATGTTTTAATAGAATTGGATTCTGAAATGGAGTTAGTTAAAGACTGTATGGTAAAATGGGCTCAAAATATTCAAGAGCCAATTCTATTGGACACATGGGAGACAATTTGGGTTAGAAATGTAAAATTTACTCAAGCACAAAATTTAAGAGAAAATTTTTATAAAATGTTTTATAGGTGGCATTTGGATCCTCAAAAGCTATCCTGTATGTATCCTAATTTACAGCCCAAATGTTGGAGATATGGAAGCTTAGATGCAACTTATTTTCATATAGAAAATAAGACTTGTAGAAATATAAAAGCTTTTTGGATTAAGATTTGGTGGAACATTCAAAAGATTTTTAAGAGAAAGATAAAGTTTACCCCACAATTATTTTTGTTAGGTGTTATTGTAGATTTTGATGTTAAAGAAATTAATTTGATGTTGAATCTTATAACAGCTGCAAGATTATTGGTGGGCAATATTGGAAGAAAGATTCTTTGCTACTATGGAAGAATGGATACTCAAGGTGTCTAATTTAGCAGAAATGGCAAAAATTTCCGCTTATTTGAAGGACTATTCACAAGAAAGATATATCTCGGTTTGGAAAAGATGGATAGATTATATTCAGAATAAATATGAGACTAAAAAGTATCTAGCTTATGGGTAAATTTTAGATTATTATTAATAGTTTAATATGGTTGAATTTATATTATTTTTAGTATTATGGTTTAATTATATTATTATTTTCGTTTTTAATTTGTTAATATTTATTTTGAAAAAGTATGTTATGGATGTGATTGTTAGTATAGTTGGGTAATGTTAGTTAGATTATGATTGTTTATTTGTAACCCTGTAATCAGCTCTGGGAAGTGGGGGAGGGGGAGGGGTGGGAGGGATTTGGGATATATATTGTATAAAATCTTTAAAACTTTAATAAAAAAAAGAATTCATTAAGTCCTTCATCGAAAAAAGTAATTGATCTTCAAAGATTTTATTAAATCTTAAATACAATAATAGATTTACAGAGGATTTTTGAAGTTTATTTCTGCTATTGTGTTACTTTTTAACAGTTTTGCCTTTATATCTGGTAACTAAATGACAGATCAAATAAGTTGCAAATAGATATAAAAGTTTATAAATTTTGGTCCCACTTTGCAAGCTGGGTAGGAGACTAATATTGTTGCAATATATTTATCAGTATCCAGCTAGGGAGATAGCAATAGCAATAGTACTTAGACCTATATATCACCCCATAGAGCTTTACAGCACTCTCTGGACAGTTTACAATGTCAGCATATTGCTCCCAACAACCTGGGTCCTCATTTTACTGACCTTGGAAGGATGGAAAACTGAGTCAACCTTAAGCCCTATTGGGGTCGAACTGAGTTTGTTTATTATACTGCATTCTAACCACTGTGCTACCAGGACTCCTGAGTTAATATATATACTGTATATATGTTTTTATCTTTTGTCTTTTTTAATACACTTTTTTCAATGTTCTATTTATTATTATTTTTTGTCTTGCATTGATAATGCTTCTGTATGAGCACACACATTTTGATTTGGTCAGACTTTTACTGTTTGTGTACTCTGTGATTGTCATATTGCATATATAAAGTTTATAAAAACTGAACATGTTTATTAACTAAGTTTGATTCTGAAACCATCCAGATATTTTAAAAACTGGCCTACTTATGGTATTCCAAAATGGATCCTCAATATCAATTCTTCTTTTGGTATTTTTTAAAGTAACTTTATTGCATGGCATTTTGAACTTCTATAAAAGTTGGTACATCTCTGTTGCAGGTTATCCTTAGCTTGAATCTGAGTTGTTTAATATGATTTCTATAATGCCATTCATCAAAATTTCTGAAGGTTCAAACTGAACAGAATAACAACTCCCTACAATTATACTTCAAAGGGGCTTTTCTTTATCCTTGAAATAAAGAAGAAAAGGGGAAAAATCACAAAGAAAATTCATCAGCCGGACCCCTTACAGGCTTTTCTTATATCAAATATTTTGCACTAAAAGAAAATGATATTCAGAAATATAACTCAGTGACACAGATTTTTACAAAAGAAAAGTACAAATAAAAGAAGATATGGAACCAGGTGATTTTCTGAATGAAATAGCAGGAACCCAGGAAAGGGGTAGTCTTTGACTTACAACATTTCATTTAGTGACCATTCAAAATTACAAAGACACTGAAAAAAATGATTTATGAACATTTTTTAATTTTTTTTATTTTTTTTCCAAAAAAGGTTTTTATTTTTCATTTATCAATTACATAAACAAAAAAGAAAAAATTTCACATTTGACAAAATAAAATAAATACACATAGGTGTTGCTTGCCCACCCCCCCCCAAACTGCATCCGCCCTCTCTAACACTCTCCCTTACTTCCCTCCTCTTTCTCACCTCCCCTCACCTCTCTCTCCCCTCCCCCTCTTCTCTCACCATCCTACTTCCTCCCTAACCTTTCTCCTCCACTCTCATCCCTCTTCGGATACAGTACCGGGGAAATGCCCAAGCAACATCTCTCTCATAAGTTGTCCCATCTATTACCTTACTTTAATCCTATTGTCTAACCTACTTACCCACCCACCCCCAACCCCCCTCCCCTCACTCCCCAGAACACCCACCCACCCCCAACCCCCCCTCCCCCCCACTTCCCAGAGTTTGGCACAGGGTTTTCAACATATTAAACAAAATCTATTTAACTTTAACTAATACAAACTGAATCTAACTAAACCTATCCAACTATACAAATAACAAAATCAATAACTTACTTTAACTCAGATATGAAACAAATTTAAACAACAAATTCAAACAAATTAAAAAATTTAAACCAAAAATTATTCATAATCAACTATAAAAATCAAATACAAAGCAAATTAAACAATTCCAAATTTAAACAAAAAATTATTCATAATCAAAACGATACTTTTAATCATATCTACTCTAATCATAATTTATCCATTAAATCCCATATTTATTCTTCATATAATTTATCCACCTTCTCCACACCGAGATGTATATTTCTTTTAAACAATATAAACTTGGCTCTTAACTCTTTCCCCCCCAGACCCAAGTAAATTTATTAATCATAAATTTAACCTTTTCTCCTAAATCAAAACCCATCAGCTTCTTATACACTTTTAATATATCATAATATATCGTAATTATCTTTATACATTTATTAAAAATTATAATAAGTACTCCCAAATATTAAATCACTAAATTAAAACCTATCAAGTCTTCTCCCAAACAGAGATCATAATTTTAAACTTTTAAATTTTTCCCTAAATAACAAAGATTTAACAAAACTCTTTATAATTCCCTCCCCCCCAAAAAAGCTAGCTAGCCGGCTGATATTCCAGCTTTTCCTTCTATTGTCTAACGTGTAGAAAATGGCGGAGAACCTTCTGCTGTTCCTTTATTTTACTTCTGAAAGCTGCACGAGTCATACTCAATTTCTTTAATGAATCTTCTGTTAAGGAGGACTGCTGCAAAAGTTCAACCTGAATATCTTCTTCAATCGGCTGCTCTTCCAACTTTTCTTCTAATATCTCAGCTGTGGGTAATGAAGAGCCCACCTTCAAAACAAAAGTGTAAAACTCTTTCACTTTTGAAATTGTATCAAGTCTATAATTCACCACTATTCCAACCAGTATTTCCCATCTGAACTGGACCTGTTGCCTCTTAAGCTCATCAGCCAGAAAAACAAAATGCTTTCTTACTTTAAGAATTCTTGAAGGTAGTTCTTTCAAAAGTATAACATCCTGAGCTGCAATTTGAAACCTCTGCTTATAAAAGGCTTGTAAAATTTTATTACGAAGTGATCTACTAGAAAAATAAATAACCACATCTCGTGGCAGATTCCTCTGCCTCGCGACCCTTGAATTAACCCTAAAAACTTTTTCCGTCTCTCTCAATATTTCTTCAGGCTCAGATTCCAAAATAAAAGCTATGTCCTTTACGACCACTTGTCTCAAATCCTCTTGAATGTTTTCCTGCATTCCCCTTATTCTTAAAGCAAACTCCATACTTCTGTCTTGTAACATAGTAATTTCATCCTGAATTATTTCCACCTTATTTTCTGTTTTATCAACTCAATCTTCCAATTTTTCAGAACTTTCTACAGCAACATCAATACGCTGATCCAGACGATCTATATGATCAACAAACTTCTGAATCACAGACGCTATATTTTCTCTCAGTTTCCTAAATTTATTTTTAATGATTTCACCTATCTCTTTTTCAATCCATCGTATGCTATCTTCCAAAGCGTCCTGTAAGTCTTTAGATAAAACTGCTGGTAAAACTGAAAAAAATGGTGGAAATTTAGACTCGACTTGCTGAGCTATCTGCATTACCGAAGAGGAGATCAAGGCTTTAGAAACAAAAGCTCCAAGATGCTTTGAGGCCATCTTGTCACTTATATAAAAAAGAAAAAACTCTTAAAATCTTATAAAACCTTCAACAGTTAGCAGGGAGAGAGAGAGAAAAAAGGAGACAAAAGGAGGGGGGGAAAGACAAAAGCCCTCTATATAAAAAAAAGAAAAGAAAATTCTTATATCTTGTAAAAGCTGTTACATTGTTTCAAATTGAAGTTCCAGTCCTTTCACTCTTAAAATCAACATCTCAACGCCATTTTTCATCCCTCTCAAATAAGAAGAAAGAGAAGATGAAATCTTTTCCAGAGTTAAAGTCTCAAAATAATCACCAATATAATCTCCCTGGTCAGCTCTGTCTGCTTTAAATTTTACTCACAAGTTCATTTTGAAAGCAGATGTGAAAGCAGCGTCTAGCTTTGCTCTAAAAAAAAATTAGAGCAAAGGCATCCTGGAATGTGGAGAACACCTCAAACTCCGTGGGAGCTCTCACCCTCCGACCACCAAAGAAAAAAAACTTTGGGATCTCTCAGGGAGCTCTACCACTATCCGAGGGAAGCTCACCTCCTCCCCTTCACCCAGGGAGAGAGATTCCAAGCCGCGAGATGGCTGTTGCTCACTGTCTCAGCTGGCTTTGACACATTCCAGGGTGGACGGCTGAAAAAAGCCGCCATCGGCACCGCCGTCACCACAGGAAGTCCAACATTTTTCATATTTACGACCATTGCAGCATCCCCATGGTCACATGATCAAAATTCAGAGCTTGGCAATTGGTTGATATTTATGATGGTTGCAGCGTTCCAGAGTCATGTGATCACCTTTTGAGAACTTCTGACAAGCAAAAACAATAAGGAAGCAGATTCACTTAACAACTATGTTACTATTTTAACAACTGCAGTGATTCACTTAATAATTGTGTCAAGAAACGTCATAAAATGGAGCAAAACAACTCTCTTACTTAGCAACCAAAATTTTGAGCTCAATTGTGGTCATAAGTCAAGGATTGTCCTTAATTTAATCCATGATGGTCTCTGGCTTATCTAAAAAAATTGAACCAGAAAGTAAATAGTGTAAGAGGTGTATACCATAATACTACTCATACACTAATGTAAAGACAACTTGTTGCCTAAAAATCCACTTCTTTCAGATTTTTTTCTGTATTGTACCTTTAAAAAATAACTGTAAGGACCCACCCTACTTTTCATCTTAAGAAGACAGAACTCTTGGAATATTTTTTCCAACAGGCATCCTTTATTAAGAGAAAATGGTTGCAGGCATTCTAGACAGGACCTGGGGCCCAAGCCCTACGGTTCAAGATTTTAAGGGGTCTCCAGCAGCCCCACCCCACCCCATTATCTTTCCAGCAACAATCCCCGGCATTACATTTCCACCCCTTTTTCCTCACTGCTGGTGGAAGGGAAACTTCAGAGAGGAGTAGATGAAAGCTGATGGCCTCATTGTTATGCTTTAGTCCTTTTGGTGGTATCCATATTCAATTCCTTTGAAGTTGTACCTTGGAAGTGAGGGCCATAAAACCCCTTTGTTCACCCCCCTTCCCCTTCATCGTATGACAGAATCCAGAGAGGGCAGAAATGGGGTTTTCCATAGTCGATAACTAGAGATGAAATATAATTGGATTCTGACAATAACCTAATATATTAAGAAGAGACTGGACAGCCATTTTTCTGAAATGGTATAGGGTTTCCTGTCTGAGCAGGGGGTTGGACTTGATGACCTCAATGTCCCTTCCAACTTTATTATTATTATTATTATTATTATTATGGATCATCACACAGTCAGCCAGATGTTCAGACTAGATTTGGCATTTTGTCTACCTTTCGAGTCCTTACCCAGGACCTGGGATAGGCAGATGTGGATGTTTGATGGTATTACAGATATCGTCGCAGGATGGAAGCAGTTCCTAATAAGGCCGCCTTTTGCAATTGACTAATAGCGAATTTGTCACTGCCAATGGTGTTCAAGTGGTGCTCCAGTTGTTTTGGGATTGCACCCAAGGAGCCTATGACTATTGGTACTACCCTTGCTTGCTTTTGCCACAGTCTTTCTATTTCTATTTGTAGGTCTTTGTATTTTGTATCTTCTCCAGTTCTTTCTCTTCTATTCTGCTGTCTCCAGGCACTGCCACATCCACTATCCAGACTTTTTTGTCTTTCTTATCGACAATTGTTAAGTTTGGGGTGTTATGTTGCAGGTGCTTGTCTGTTTGAATTCTGAAGTCCCAGAGCAGTTTAATTTGATCATTTTCTATGACTTTCTCTATTTTATGATCCCACCAGTTTTTGCTTACAGGCAAATGATATTTTGTGCAGATCTTCCAATGCACCATTGTTGCTACTTTGTCATGCCGCTGCTTGTAGTCAGTCTGTGCAATCTTCTTGCAACAGCTTACCAGGTGGTCCACTGTTTCTTCAGCTTCTTTGCATCGGCGGCACTTACTGTCTGTTGCTGTCTTCTCAATTTTGACTTTGTATGCATTTGTCCTTAAGGCTTGGTCTTGTGCAGCCAGAATTAGTCCCTCGGTCTCTTTCTTCAATTTTCCTGCTCTTAGCCATTGCCAGGTTTTATTATTATCTGCTTTCCCAGCTATTTTTTTAATATATTGGCCATGTAGTGCTTTGTCTTCCCATGCCTCTATTCTGTTCTTCATTTGGTCTTTCTTGTAGGCCAGTTTGGTCTCTCCAGTGGTTAGTAAGCCTTCCTGATATACTAATTTCAGTGCATCTTCATCATTGTTCTTCAGATATTCTTCCAAAGCCATTTTTTCTTCTTCACCCATCTGATGTACTTGTAGCATTCCACGCCCACCTATTTGCCTTGGTAGATAAAGTCTATCAATGTCACTGCGTGGAGGAAGGGCATGATTCATTGTCATTATTTTTCTGGTCTGCCTATCCATTGCTTTTAGTTCTGCTTGAGTCCAGTCCACTATTCCAGCTGTGTACCTAATGACTGGGATTGCCCAGGTGTTGATTGCCTTTATGGTATTTCCTCCATTGAGTTTGGATTTTAAGATCTTCTTCACTCTCTTGATGTATTCACCGCTAATCTTTTTCTTGACTTCAGTGTGCTTGATGTTGTCAGCTTGAAGGATACCCAAGTATTTGTAGTACTCTTCCTCATCCAGACTCTTAATGTTATTTTCGTGGGGCATCTTGATTCCTTCAGTTTTCACTATTTTTCCTTGTTTGATAGTAAGTGTGCCACATTGGTCCAAGCCAAACTCCATTACAATATCTTGGCTATATATACGGACAGTGTTGAGCAGCGATTCTATTTCAGATGATGCCTTTTTGTAGTCAATCCATGCCACATTCAGGTTGGCCTTCCTTCTCTTGCAGTTTTCCAAGATCATTTTGTCTATTAGGAGTTGATCTTTTGTTCCTCTGCTATTGGGGCGGTTTCCTTTCTGCTCAGGTAGAAAGAAATTGTTTTCAACTAGATGCTGTTGTACTGCATCAGCTACCACACCAGTTAGTAATTTGAAAGTTGTTGGTAAACAGGTAATTGGCCTGTAGTTGCCTGGTGTTGCCCCTTTTGCTGGATTTTTTATTATTAGGTAGGTTTTCCCAGTTGTTAGCCAATTTCAATTTCTCCTCCTTGTAGTATATTGTTGAACTGTTTGGCAATGAGTGGGTGTATAACAGTTAGATGTTTCAACCAAAACCCATGCAGTTCATCTTCACCTGGTGCTGACCAATTTTTGATTTTCTTTGCTCTTTTTTCTACCCTTTTTGTTGTTATTACTAGTTCTTTCATTTCAACTTCTGTTTTGTTTGCATCCACCTCTTTTAACCAAGCCGCATCCTTGTTGTATTTCTTTGGGTTATCCCATATCTGCTTCCAGAACTGCACTGTTTCTTCCTTGTCAGGTACTGACTGATTCCTTGCCGTTTCTCCATTGATGGATTGGTAGAAACGTTTCTGATTGGATTGAAATTGGAGGTTCTGCCTATAGTTTGCAATTCGAGCTTCATATCTACTGATTTTCCTGGCTATAGCGGTTATTTGTTGCTTTATTATTTCCAGTGCTTCCTTGATCTTCCTTGGTTCTAAGTGGTATTTCTTGATTAGGTATTCTTTGGTCTTCTTGTTCTTCAGCTTCTTTTCTTTCATCTGTTCTAGCTTGCTTGCATGTGATCTTAACTTGCTGATCTTATTTTCTAGTCTAACCTTCCATTTTTTGGTGCACTGTTTGTTTGTTTTTCTTTTTTGTTGATTTTACATCCCAGGTATTCTGTTATAACTGCAGCTGTGCTGTACATTAGTTGATTTGTTTCTTGCAGTGAATTGGTGCTTATACTTGATATTGCAGTATTTGCATCTTTTAATGCTTGTGCTAGCTGTTTATTTGGAACAAGCTTCAATGCAGGTAGCCTTATTCTGTTGTTTTTGTGCTGTTCTAGATGCTCAGTTATTCTTTGTTTCAATTCTTTTATTTCTTTAGTTAGAGGGTTTTGTTCTTCCTGAGGTAGAGGTGCCTGGTTTCCAAATGAGAACAGTTGTATATCTCTGCTAGATTCCTTCACTGCCAACTATTATGATGATGATGATGATGATGATGATGATGATGATGATGATGATGATGATGATGCTTGCTCTGGTAATCTGGCAGCAAAGGATATTATGCACAAAATCAACAGACACCTAAATACAAAAAAAGAAAAAGAAAAAATAAGAGAAGGAAATGTCTATACAATTAAATACAAAATAAAATGCATGCATTTTTAAAATATATAAAGCTAGCAGCAATGAAATAAAATATCAAAGTTTGTGGTGCAGATAGCTTTAAACATTCTGATGGAGAAATAAAAAATAATAGTCTGCTATATATTATCCTATAATAATTGCTGTAATAATATACATAAAATACTTTAGCACTCAAAAATGTTTCAATAAATCTTTCATGAAGCATTACTTTAGACTTACAATTCTCTGAATTCCTATTGTAGTTTTAGGTCAATAAATAATATAAAATGCAAATGAATTGCACAAAAAATATTATTGCCATTATAAAAATCAAGTTTCAGGCTAAAGTACCAAACTTATATTGGGAAAGAGTAATTGAATATAGAATAATACTGCATGTCATACTGATTTAATATAAAGGGAATACTGATCTGAGACATTCCTGAGTCCTATTGCAATGCTATTGGCAATGGATTCGACTCTCTTTTATCTATTTTTTCTGTCATCTTTGATCTATGATTCCCAATGATGAATTTAAATGCTCAGATTATACCATGAAACATTGTCATAAAATTTGCCTTGAGCTCATCATTATGATCGTATAATATAAATAACAAATAAACTTCTCAGAAGTTTATGAACAGTAAAAAAAAAATGGCAAAAATTTCACAACTGACAACTTGGCAGAGGAGAAGAACCCTGGTCATATTAGAAAAGGTTTCTAGTTTTTAAAAGACAAAATAATTGACTTTAATATTGAGATATTTTAGGACTGGCCAGACTTAGCATCCCACATGGTACAGATGATGGTGATGTATTTAAGATCTCACTGACATTCTATAATACAGTTAGGTAGATGCCAGTGTTTGGACCCTGGATGCATGCAAGTGGTTTTCTACTTCTTTGCAAGGCTGAACATCATGTTAGCAATGCACAGATAGAGCTCGACACATTTGCTTGTAAGCAGCAAGTCATTATTTAGTTTATCTAATCTATGTCACTGTCTGTCCCCACTCCAAAAAAAGAAACAGGAAAAATGGACACTTTGAGGCATGTTATTTGGAACACAGTATATCTTAGAATGCCAAAAACAAATGAAGCCCAGTGTTTAAAAAACAAAACAAAAATAAGAACACTTAGTCAAAGCAGTAAATGAGTTACTTCATAAGACTGGAGAGTTCTCCAGTACAGGAGATGGAGAATCCACCAATGGTTTTCACTGTCTGCCTGCTCTTGAGACCAAGTAGCCAAACTCGTCACACACCCTCTTGCTAGGAGATCCAGTCTTGACTTGGTCTCAAGGTCTTGAAGACATATCAAGGCTGGCTCTCAGGTTTAGAGATCTTCAATTCATTAGCAGGTCAGATACCATTGTTGGATTCTCCTTGCCTTTAAAATTTATATTCCCTAATTAGTGATTCTCTCTCAAAAGCAGGTTAATTTCCCCCAAAATTTTCCCTAAGACACTGGACTCAGCGCAGCCTCTAATTGGCTGATTCGAGGCTCCTGGGTGTGTGTGGGGGGAAACACTTCTCCACTCTTTTCCCAGGACTCTGGGGAGGGGGAGGAAAAATTTTTTTCCAATTCCCCGTGGGCTTTTCTGCAACGCTCAGCTGTGCAGCCACTATCAGCCCCAGAGTTTTTTCCCCTTCAGAGGCCGTTTTTAAACAGCTAAAAGTCATGGCCGCCATTTTGGATGACCCAGGAGCTCAAAAACCGAACAGAGGTTTTTTTCCCTCACTTGGCAAGCAGCTTCTGAAAAATTTTAATTAGAGCCCTGTTTTCTCTGCACAGCACATTGCTGTGCAGAGGTTTCCTTCCCTTTGCAATCAGTTTCTGAAGCAAAACTACTAGGGTCCTGCCTTTCGAGACAGGGGTCTTCACAGCAGTCCCCTAATCGATCTCAGGAAGCCTTAAAAGAATTTGCCGCGGCCACCATTTTGGGCGCGCTACGTGGTCGGCCTTGCATTGCCATCAGCCAAATAATTAACCGAAGGCCTCAGCACTTTACAGGCCATTTCCAACAGACCTTCTGACCATTAATTTCAGCATAGCTGAGAAACCATTCTAGCCCTACACAGCGACTACCATTAGGCCTTATCAACTGTAACATTATTTACAGCCGGTAATTAACTAACTAGGCCCAATTCTCAGGCCACCACCTTGTTTTGGAATCGCCATTTTGAATTCACATTGCCTCTGGCAGGCCTCATCTCAGGCCTCTGCGCCCTTCATTGGGGCCTTTTTTTGCTGGTGCACCTTGCCTGGCCATCTAAGGCCTCCGGGCGAGACCCAGAGAGTGGTCCCAAATGTGCCTTCGGCATCTGACTCAATTGCCATGACCGAAGCCCAGAGAGAATTTTTTTGCTGGTCAGGTGGTCAGGGGAACAGTCTTGTTACTTGTTCCAATTTGCTCCCGCCAATGGCTTGTCTGCCAGAGCTTCAATCTCAGATTCCCTGAGACTGCTCAACTTGGATGGAGGACTCCATGTTGCCTCACCCAGTGGGCACTGTCCCTCTGTCCAGTTACAGCTGCCACAAATCCTCTGAACAGGAGGCGGCAGGCAAGCCCAAATCTAAGGCCAATACGGTGTTCAAGAAGCCTTCCAAGATGGTGGAAAAGCAAGTCAGCCGTAGGCACCAGGCTCTGGAGAAGGAGTTCTCCAGAGAGCAGAGACAAACCGGATTGGAAGAAGGATTTATTGGTGGCCTCAGAATTTGACCTTCCTTTAGATCTTTCAACATCATCCCAGGGTGTGTGGTCCCTCACAGGAACACCCTCGACACTTAGTCCTCCACCTGAAATCACACCTTCACAACAACGGCCGCAGGCCTCAGGGGAGCAGACATCGGAGACATTTTCTCCGATGGCCACCTTGAGGCCTTGCCAATCCAGGGTTGTAGATCGCATACTAAGAGAACAGTCTTTCTTTCTATCTGGGCAGGGGTCTTCTTCGTTTGGCATGCCACCTTATGTCCCTCCTATGCAGTTCCCTATGCTTCAGGAACCCACTTTTCCTGCACACTCCTCCATGAGCGGATCCTCACCCTCGCAGAGTGAGGAACAGCCAGAAATTAATCTATCAGAGGAGGAGGAACCTCCCCCCCGAACTCCCCCCTTCGGGAGGCTTGTTCATTCCATGTTCCTCTATTTTTCTTAAAGAAATAAAAAAAGTGGGCCTCCCCTTCCTTCCTTCCTTCAGTAAGCGAGACTGATAAATGGGTTTTTAGTACTTCCTCAGATCTCACTGGGAAGGCGGTCACTAGGGACATGGCGGAGGCACCTAAAGCGGATGACAGAAAATGGGACCTCGCTTTTCAGAAGACCCATCAATCAGCAGCATGGGCAATTAAAACGGCCACTTGTGCGTCCTTTTTGTGCGGACCACCCTACTTTGGCTTTGTCAGCTTCAGGCCAGAATCCCTGCTGAGGACAATCGGACTCAGCAGGAACTGATGCTGCAGACACGACTTTTCAGTCGGCCACCTTTGCATCTAGGTCCCTTGCAGACAACATCACAGACAGAA
The DNA here is from genome assembly GCF_016545835.1 of Crotalus tigris. Classification (NCBI taxonomy): domain Eukaryota; kingdom Metazoa; phylum Chordata; class Lepidosauria; order Squamata; family Viperidae; genus Crotalus; species Crotalus tigris. The sequence goes on from NW_024097524.1 coordinate 29,577, forward strand.
GGACACTGGCTGCAACACTGGCAGGCTGACACCAAAACAATGGCATCTGTCGACTGCTTCATATCTGGACTATAGTCCTTTTGGGGAGACCCTGGTCCTTGTACACCCAGGCAGGACAGGCCATATGTCCGTCCATATGACAGACTGGTTTTTCAGCATCGGTAACAGAACCAATCTATGGGGCCATTTCAAGGGGCAGGTTGCCCCTATAAGGGGTCCAAGAGACTGTTACACTGCATTTCCCATCGGGTGAAGGCTTGCCCACTTCTTCCATCAGTGGGAACTCACATCCAGGGATGCCTGAGTCCTACAAACCATCTGGTTTGGTCTGTCCCTGGGGTTCCTAGCCAGCACTCCGGACCGCTTCATCTCTTATCCCATTTCCTGGAATCCACTTACACAGAGACTCATGCAGGAAGCCATTCAGCATCTTCTAGAGGGTCAGGCCATAAAGCCGGTACCTCCGAATCACATGGGAAGGGGATGCTACTCCATCCTTTTTGTGATTCCCCATCCTTAGGAGGATGGAGAGCAATTCTGGACCTCAGGGTCTGATTCATTACATCACATGCACGATGCAATCACTCCAGTCCATCCTGGACGGCATCAGTCAGGGAGACTCCCTGGTGTCAATAGATTCCACGGAGGTGTATCTCCACTTCCCCATCCCTCCAGCTCACCGGCAGTTCCTCAGGTTCTCTTACAGGAACAGGCACATCCAGTACAAGGCCCGTTGGTATGGCCTCTCCTTGGCTCCCAGGATATTCATCAAGATCCCAACTGTACTGGCTGCCCACATACGGAAGGTACTGGTATATGTCCAGTGTTGACTGGACCAAATCTTGACCCAAGGGTCATCTTTCCGGGTAGCTCAGTCGGACCTGCTACTAACTATTCAGGTCCTCCAACAGTGAGGGTTCTCGGTCAATTTCCAGAAAAGCCAGACAGTTCTCTCATCCAGTTTTCTGCACCGGGGAGCCATAATAGACACACGAACTGCAGGGTCTATCCCCCCCCCAGGTGCGGTTGGTCAGCATCAGGGTTCTGGCTTGCCAGGTGTACAAGGACTGCACCATTTCACCGGTCTGGATCTCCCAGCTTCTGGGAAGATGATCTCTGGCATAGCCATAGTTCCCTGGGCCGGACTCAACTTGCGGGATCCTTTATGGTTCCTCCGGTTGTTCCAACGAGTGAATGCCAGCGCATCCGACTGCCAGGTCAGGCTCCTGATCCTCACCCTCAGATATCTATGAGGGTGGCTCTCACAAGTGGTGTTCAAAGGGTCACCTTTTAAGGAGCCAGACCACGCCACCATCAAGACGGTCGCACATCCATTCAGTTGAGGTGCCCTTCTACGGTCTCAGTTTGCACTGGGCCATTGGTTCCACACAGACTTGAGACACAACAGCAATTGACTGGAGCTCAAGGCCATCAATTCAGATCTTTGCCTTTTGTGGCTCTAGATCAGGGACCGTCAGATACGGGTCTTCATGGTCAAAGTGGCGCCCAAGGTCCACATGAACCGGCAGGGTGACACCAAGTCCAAGTTCTTTATGTCCAAGACATGGCTACTGGGGCCCTGGACAGAGCCCAACCTGTCTGGAATTTTGTCTCCAGTGCATAAGCTCTCAGTGTACATATAAGTAACAAGTGATAAATCATGATTATAATCATAAAAACATTCATCATAAATCATAAGATACAACAGTGATGGTCATGAATACTAAATAAGCAATCAACAGAGATCATAGGATTCTAAATAAAACAATTAATATAAATTGTAAGATACAAACAACAAAATAGGGAGATAGGAAATAGGAAAGATGAGAAGAATAGTAATACAGCCTTACTAGGTAGTTTGACAGTGTTGTGGGAATTAGTTATTTAGCAGAGTGATGGCATGGGGGAGGGAACAGTTCTTGTGTCTAGTTATGTCATCTTGAGGGAAGAAGTTGAAACAGTTTATGTCCAGGATGTGGAAGTTCTATAGATATTTTCACAGCCCTCTTTCTGGCTTGTGCAGTATATAGATCCTCAATGGAAGGCAGGCTGGTAGCAGTTGTTTTTTCTGCAATTCTAACTATCGGTTGAAGTCTGTGTCTGTCTTATAATCACATTACTTTAATGTGTAAGAAGATTTCATACTATTAAAATCTTATTTCTATATTTTAACAGTAAATTAAAGCAAACTAGATGCAACTGAACAGTGATAACACTCACATTCAAACTTTCTATGCTTGAAGATTCCTAACAGGCAACTCTGCTCTTTTAGGAAAGGATATAGGGGTGATCTGGATAATATTGCAGATTTTCATGTGGATAAAGTGGTTGTTTCATTTTTTATGTGGATTGGGCATGCCAATTGTGGTGAACAGAATAGTGTCTTGTAATGCTGTCTTTAGAACTTGTGTAAATAGATAGGGTTCCCTATCAAGAACTGATCCACGCTTTCCTTCCTTCTTCAGATGGCATATTGTGTGTGGCTAAGAGATAGTAAATGCTTCTTTAAGGGAGGACAATTAGTGGAACTGTACAATGTTGGTCAAATCTGGTTCTAGGTTCTGCCTCAGTTTATCTTTTCCAATAAGTAACCAAGCAGAAGATCATTTAAAACCAATTTGTTAGATAAAGTGGGGTCTCCCTATGAAAAGGGGGAACCAGGGAAAATGAAATACAATTACTTTTATAGGCAGCACATCTAAGAACTTCAAAGCAAAAGTTGATTAGTTTAGAAATAGTCATCTGTTCAGTTACATTTCAAGGATTAAGTCATCTCATAATATGTGAGTATAGCCATAGAAAAGAGCATTATATTCTGAGTAAAAGAAACATTTGCAAAGGAAAAACATCAAAATAGGCATGGGTAAGATACATTCTCAGTACTTCTCAAGGCTGAGCTGGACTGTTTTCTTTGTTCATGGAGACTTGAGAACAGCCAAAAATGAAGCTGTTATCTACAATGTATTGAATGCTTTCCTGCCAGTCCTGGTTTCTGAAAGAGAGGCATTTTTGAAGGTTAAGGCTTATGGGAAATTATTAGCAATACAGTTGAAAAAGCAAATTTAAAATACAAGAAAGCTCATGTTAGTTAGCCAGTGCAACAGTACTACAAAACCCATGTTTTGAGTATTACATCCTATGTGGCCCTCAAGAGACACACCCATTTTGAGGTTGCTGTCTTGATTGCTAGGTCTAATTCAAGGTGTTGGTTATCAACTCTGAGGCTCAATGAGACATAACACTGGTGATGTGAGAGCCTATATGGTCTGAACATACAGGAAGGGCCAGCTGATGGTTACTACATTGGGATGTACTTCCCCTGGAATACACTTAGTCCTGATCAAGTTCTAACAATCATCCTATTTAATAACTAAATAACTAAAGCCATTTTTATCACCTGAATTAATTGTTATATGGATATTGCGTTCAGTAGATTATTATTCAAAATCTATACTGTAAATTCCATTAAAATAAACCTAATTGCAAGTAGAGATCTTTTTTTAAAAAAAATAATAAAATTAGCAGAATCTGTATTAAATTATATTTCTCTAACCTTCTCTCATCAGCTGCCACAGATGTATCTTTCTCATTTAATGTTGGAAATGGCCCAGTAGAAATTATTATCAAGTCACCCCATCCACTCACTGACGATCAGTGGCATCAAGTGATTGCAGAGCGCAATGTCAAAGAAGCCAGCCTGCAAGTAGATCAGTTCCCCAGAGAGATCCAGAAGGCTCCCACTGAAGGCCACACTCGACTAGAACTCTATAGCCAGCTGTATGTTGGTAAGCAGAAACTATATGTTGAACTGAAAATGCAGCGTCTTTCCTGTATACTTGTGGTCACTTCAGATCCTGTTCATACTGTATATGCTTCATATTTGTTTGTTTGTTTGTTTGCTTGCTTGCTAGCTTGCTTGCTTACTTACATTTACTTACTTACTTATTTACTTACTTACTTATTTAAAATATCTGTATATCATCCAATACTCATCAAATAATCCTCAACGGCACTATATCAACATGGAGAGAAGTAAGCAGTGGGGTACCACAAGGCTCCATCTTAGGCCCAGTACTCTTCAAATCTACATAAATGACTTAGATGAGGGAATAGAAGGGGAACTCATCAAATTTACAGGTGACACCAAACTTGCAGGAATAGCCAACACCCCATAAGACAAGTTCTGGATCCAAAATGATCTTGACAAATTTGAACAATGGGCCCTATCCAACAAATGAGTTTCAAAGTGGAGAAAAGCAAAGTTTTACACTTAGGCAGGAAAAACCAAAGGAACAAAAACAGATTGGGTGAGACCTGGCTTGGAGGCAGTAACTATGAGAGGGACTTTGGAGTCTTGGTGGATGATCATTTAACGATGAGCCAGCAGTGTGCAGCAGCAACCAAAAAAGCTAATACAATCCTGGGTTGCATAAACAGAGGCATAGAATCAAGATCGCGCAAAGTATTAGTACCACTTTATAAAGTCCTAGTAAGAACACACCTCGAATACTGCAGCCAGTTTTGGTAACCATGTCACAAAAAAGATGTTGAGAATCTGGAAAAAATTCAGAGAAAAGCAACTAAGATGATCAAAGGCCTGAAGACCAAAACATATGAAGAACAGCTGCGGAACTTGGGTTTGGCCAGTCTAAAAAGAAGAAGAAATAGGGGAGACATGATAGCAGTGTTCCAATATCTGAGGGGCTGCCACAAAGAAAAGAGGGCCAGGTTGTTCACCAGAGCACCAGAGGAAGGACGAGAAACAATGGTTGGAAGCTAATCAAAGAGAGAAGCAACCTGGAATTAAGGAGAAACTTCCTGACAGTGAGGACAGTCAACCAGTGGAACAGCTTACCCCCAAAAATCATGGGTGCTCCATAGCTGGAAGTTTTTAAAAAGAGACTGGACAATCACCTTTCTGAGATGGTATAGTCCTGCTGGTGCAGCGGGCTGGACTAGAAGACCTCCAAGGCCCCTTCCAGCTCTATTCTGTTCTATTCAAGAAACAGGGGCGACATGATAGCAGTATTCCAGTATTTGAGGGGCTGCCACAAGGAAGAGGGCAACTATTCTCCAATGCACTAGGGAGCAAGACAAGAAGCAATGGTTGTAAAGTGACCAAAGAGAGAAGCAACCTGGAATTAAACTTCCTAACAGTAAGAACAATTAACCAGTGGAACAACTTGCCTCCAGAAGTCATGGGCACTCAATCCCTGGAGATTTTTAAGAAGACACTAGGCAGTCACTTACCTGAAATAGTATAGATCTGTGGTGGCGAACCTATGGCATGTGTGCCACATGTGGCACGCAGAGCCCTCTCTGTGGGCACACGCACCATCGCCCCAGTCCTAGGCCTTCAGCTGGGTTTTATAAAACCTTTTCACTTTAGGCCTTTGCCGCTGTGTGTAAAAAAAAAAGAGGTTCAATCAATCAATTTCAACTTCTCGCGAGGAAAAAAAAGATCTTGCAAAGTTGGAATTGATTGAACTTTTTAGTCCCATCCAGTCTGCCGTTACCACCACAGCCACGCCCATCCAATTGGTCATGCCCACCCAATGGGCCACATCCACCCGGCACCCGATGATACATAAGTGGGTACAGGGTTGCCGTTTGGGCACTCAGTCTCTAAAAGGTCACTGGTATAGGTTCTCCTGCTTGAGCAGGGGGCTAGACTAGAAGACCTCCAAGGTCCCTTCCAGCTCTATTCTCTATTCTATTCTATTCAATAATTCTACAACTTCCCAATCTGTTCAAAATAGAACACTAATCCTGACTTCAGGTTTCCTAGACAGAACATTTAATAAACAAAACACAATAGATGAAAATATTATTTTTGCTCCATTCCCATCAGACAAAACAATATTCAGACAAGTTTGCCACTGCAATCTTAGTATTTAAGCTGGCTCATGCAACAGAAGTTTCCTTCAAAATACATTTGGAGTTTTGAATACAGGTACTAGTATTTTGGTTTTTTTACTAGAGAAATGTTGTGCAATTTAAGAAATGTAAAAGATCTAAAAACCAGTTCCAATTGGCAACTTGCCCTGTTATTATGCACTGTATAAATCTAATCCAGATGCCACCAAATAGCAGTATTCAAATGTATCTGTCTCATGTCAGCCAAAACAAAGTACTTTATGTATGGCTGTCATTTAGTTGTTTAGTTACAATATATATCAGTAAGCACCTTCAAACCACAAATCTAATTTAAGATATGATTAGATAATCTTTTGGTGATCAGGGACTTCACTTAATATTTTTACTGCTTCAGAATCTACAATACATAATGGTGCAATTTGGAGATAATCATATCATGTGCAAGGATGGGCCTGGGATTTGGGGCTATTTTCCCCTACTTTAAAGGCAAGAGTTGGATTTTTTTGTTCTTAAACAGCATAAAAACAGCTATCATATGGCTTTATAGTTTAATTCACATTTTATATGATTCCTGCCACTGACACACCTCTGATTTCCAGCAAATGTTCACTGATAGTACTAATTAGGAAACTAATTTAGCTTAAAATAACACTGAAGCAACTCATTGAAGAAGAACCAGATGCTTACAAAAATTGAAAGAAACTAAGAAAGACTCAAGCCCCCGCTTCAACCTCGGTGAGTCCAGCCCCCACAAAATCTATTACTACATTTTTACAACAGGAAACTCAACAAAAGGACACTCAAGCCATACTTCAAGCAATTGCAGATTCTAAAATGGAAATGAAAAAGATTTGGAAAAAAATTATGAAGATTTGAAAAATGATCTCCTTAAAATGGATCAAAAAATGGAAACCTTTCAACAGGCGATGGCAAATACCCAACAAAGAATGCAAAAAGTAGAAGATAAGTCAGTGGTGGTGGATCAGAAAATTGAAGCTTTGCAAGAGGAAAATCAGAGATTGGTGCAAGCTAACACGGAATTGGAAGGCAGCATGGCTGTTATGGAGATGGAGAGCGCATCACACTTTTTAAGTTTCAAAATATTATAGAACAGTGGTTCTCAACCTTTTTAATGCCGCGACCCCCAACCGGTCGTAAGTCGAGGACTATTCAACCGGTCGTAAGTCGAGGACTACTCAACTGGTGCAGCACCGTTTGCAGAATGGGACTTTTGGTGGGCTCAGCAGGGCAGAGACAGCCTGGACAATTCCTATTGGCTTTTGAAAGACAATAGAATTAGACTCTATTCAAGAGAGTCTATTCTATTGGCTTTCAAAAGCCAATAGAATAAAAGGGAGTAGCACAGCTAAGGAAAAGGGGGAAAAATGGTGGACTGCACTGTTTGGCAACCCCCGTGAAATAGTTGTTCGACCTCAAATGGGGTCCCGACCGACAGGTTGAGAACCACTGTTATAGGATGAGAACCTGTTAGAGCTGATGAGTGAGTTATTAGCGGAATTGCTTGGAATGGAAATTGACCAAATGAAACAAGAAATAGATCAGGTTTTTAGAATTAATTCAAGCTATGCAAGAAGAAATAGTGTTCCTACGGAAGTCTATGTAAGATTTCTTAAAAGATTTATACGTAATGAGACCTTGAGAGCAATAAGAGACCAACCACTGAAATACAAAGATAAAGAACTTGTAGTTTTAAACAGATTCCCAGAAGAATAAGAAAAGCTCGAAGAGAATATCAATTTTTAACGAGGAAACTGTTTAACAAGGGAGTGAATTTTAGATGGCTGGTCCCAGAAGGCTTATTAATTTTTTGGGACTCGAAAAGATATAGATTGGATACTCCAATTCAAGCAGAGGAATTTTATAACAGTCACAGAGCTTTTTTAGAAAAAGGTGATTTTGAATCCAAGAAACCGGAGGACCACCGAAATAAATGGAGGAGGGAAAACCAAAAAAGACTCAATCAGAGGAAGTGTCAACACTGCTAATATTGAATATTCTTGTTTTGATAAAATATGCAGAACTGTCTGGCACTTTTAGAGTTAACTCAAATGAGAATGGAGAGAGAGAGCAATTTGTGCAGGCTTCAGAAGGAAGTGAACCTTTACCCCGCCCCAGGCTGGTTGGAGAACATGACTCATGACAGCAAAAGAGGGAGGGAAAATGCTAGCAAAAATGCTCTGGGGGTGGAGACTTCAGATCTTGGCATCCATCCATGATGTGCTGACAATCTGTTATACTGTTAATAAAGGCTTTTATGATAAACAATGCCTGGAAGTTCTTTGAAGTGTTTCATTAGTGGGAAACTTGACAACATGCCAAGATCCACAAAAAATTTAAACCATTTAAGGGGCCCCGAGCCCTGGTCACTATTCCTGAATTAAAGGGATAGGCTGACAAAGATTTGGGGAAGATCTCATTATGGAAGAAGAAAGATTGCCTGAACCCAGCATCCCGGCAGCAACAGCTTCCCCGGGGGGGGGGAGCGACAGCTGGCAAGCCAGGGGAGGGAGAACTCTAGCAGATCTCCCAGCTGGAAGCAGAGATTTCAAAAGCAGAATGGTGAACAGCTAACGAATTACCTGCCACTCAACCCTTGCGTGAGTTACTGAAAAGATTTCAAAACCCAGAGGTGAAAAGCAGAAATCAATTCCTGCAGAGAAGAGCCTACAGCCCTTCCATTGCAGATTAGACAGCCTTTCAGATCCTTTCTTCCCCTGCCAGAGACTCCAGCCCTGAAGAGAGAGGGAATCCCAGTCTGAGGCTTCTGCAGCAATGGGGAGATTGGCAAACCCAGCAGGTAAATGGTCCACGACACCTGAACTTGCCACAGCTTTTAGGATAAACAATGCCTGGAAGATCTTTGAAGTGTTTCATTAGTCGGAATCTTAACAGGAAGATGTAAGATCAAAAGACCAGAGGCAGATAAGCTCCCCTAGAAGATTGAGGTTTAAACATAATTGAAATTATGGAGGAGATTGGAATTTTTTCAATAAATATAAATGGTCTTAACTCCCCATCAAAAAGGAGTAAAATATTTAATAGATTACAAAAGTTGAAAATGGACATAATTTTCCTTCAAGGGACACATATTAAAAGACAACATTCTAAAATTTTAAAACAACCAAAGATAGGTAAACTTTTTTTTTCTCTGGCACAGCGAAAGAAAAGAGGGATAGCTTTCTACATAAAAGAAAAGATGAACCCAAAACACATTTATGCTGATGAAGAAGGGAAAATTTTAATGGTGGAAATTACATGGAACCAAAAACAAATTTTGATGATTGAGATATATGCTCCTAATGAGAAGCAAGATCATTTTTTTTCAGCAATTATATGATAAATTGGTGGAGTTAAACTACCAAAATCTCTGTATACTTGGTGATTTTAATATAATAGTTGATGCAACACGGGATTATAAAAGCCACAAACAAGGAAAAAAGGGAGGAAATATGTTGGAATATTCATGAACAGGAAGAGCCATGTGGTAACTCAGTCAGCCAATGTGAAGTAAGTGCTACTGAGTCTGTGCAAAAAAGAGTATTGAGTTAGGAGCTGGATTTCCAGTCTCAAGGTTTGTCTCTGGTCTGTCTCTGTAAGAAGTCTTCATTAAGCTATGTCGCTGTAAAGAAGAATGGTATTGTAAATATTTTTATATAAATATAAAGTTATTTGAATCAGCTAAATGCAGTCAACTGTGAGAGCTTCTGATTTATTTTTCACCAATAGAGAAATTAAAATTCTCTAAGAGGTTATGGGCCCAGAGCTTACTAAGGACTGCATTGTAATTTAAAGCTGGAAGAAATTTCCTGTGTTTAGAAAGTTTAAAAACAAGGCAGAATTAGCAAAATGGCTGCAATGGAATTTAAAGAAAGCTGTGTGTCTTGCTTGGGCCAGAAGAATTACATTGTGTGGGCTGCAAAAATGGAATGTTTGCTGAAAGCAAAAGAGCTGTGGTATATTGTTGAAAATCCACCACAAGTATTTGCAGCTGCAGATCAGAAAAGCCATGATCAAGCCATGGCTTATCTCATCTTGAATTTAGATGATGCATAATTTCTAAATGTTGCAAATTTAAAGACTGCAAAGGAGATATGGTTGAAGTTGAGAGCTGTGCAAGTGAATGTTTCTGCATGCAATATAGTGCAATTGTCAAGAAAACTTTACAGAGCCTGTTTGCAACCAGGTGAATTTGTGGAACAGCATTTAAATAAAATGCAAAGTTTATTTTTGGACTTAGAACAATGTGGGATTAAATTCCCTGAGTCCCAGAAGGTTTTATTGGTGTTGAACAGTTTAGATAAAACCTGGGACACAGTTTCTGCAATATTTGAGTGTAAAGAAGAGCAAGACTTAAAGTTTGAGGCTTTAAAGGCATGTTTGCTTAATGAAGAAGAAAAACGCCATTTTAGAAGCAGCCATGATGAGAAATTCCTGAGGAGAGGGTCCAGACTGCAAGTCTCCAGAGGAGAAGAAACAAGCAGATCAGACTCGGACCAAATTGCAACAAAGGAGAAATTTTGCAAGCAGAGAGCTTTGCAAGGAAAAAATTGCTATATTTGTGGAGCGAAGACACATTTGCAAAGGAACTGTTTGCAGAGGAACTGTTTGCAGCAAAGGACATTTGTGCAACCAAAAAGGACTGCTTTGCAAAAGGAACATTTTGGTGTTGCAAAAGTTTGCTATAGCAACAGAGATAAGTGGCTAATAGATAGTGGGGCAAGTCATCTTCTGCATGATCTTAACCCATGTTAGAAGTTGATGTGAAGGGATTATTGATTTTTTACCTATAAAGATGAATAGATATAGAACATTTAGATGAAACTACAGAAACGTGAGTTCTGACCAAGTATTCCTGAATAAATGTCTATTTTACAATCATCTTTATTGAGTCATCTGTCTGTGCTTGAATTACAAAAGTATCTTGATTCAGGTTTCAGAACAGTAAAAAATCAATATTATTCTTCTTATCAGTAAAATCAGCATTATTTATGTATCAGCTTTAAAGGAAGAAAAATAAATTGATATGGCTAATTTTCCTCTAACTGCCTTTCCATCTGCATGCATCTCTCTTTGCTAAGAGTAAAGGACTGCAAATATATTTGTTCTAAAATGCTATTGGATTTGTTTGCCAGCCAACGTTTCATGTAAAGACTGCCTCTAAAGATCAGAGAAATGTTCAGAATGGGCGATTCCCCCCCTCTTGTTTATACTCTCTGCCCTGTTGAATGGAGTGAAAGACTGAAGCTGTATCTTTACGCAAAGCTAAAGGGAGAGATTGGAATGCAACCTAGCCTCCACCTTTCTGTCACTACCTCGCATGTGAAGGGAAGGGAAAAGCGTTGGGGCAGCCACCCCCCCATTTGCCTGCAACTTAAATGTGTGTGTGGGTGCCACCAATTCCGCTTGTTTGAAAGGCAATTGTTCGTTTGTAAGATCCCTAAGCATTTGTTTGGAAGAAGTTAACGGAAAGGAGAGACACTTTCTATGGCACTTCGCATTTGAAGGTTAAAGTAATATTCTTTATGTCTGCTCTAAAAATGCCAGCATGCTAGTAGGCTGCTCCCTTGCTGAGTAAAGAGGAAAAAAGATTACTGCCTATTGCAAAGTGCTATTTTAAAAGGGAGAGAGAAGTTCTTTCCCTTCTCTATACAAAACCACATCTAAGAGAATTCTGTTCTTTGTCTCAGCCAGCCGTGGAAGACCATAAAGAAACAGGCCCCTTTGAAGCCATTAACCCATTTGTTGTCATAGTAATCCAGCAACTGGTGAGGGAAAACTGACTCACTCCCCCCTCCCCTTGGAAGTTGAGCAATGGAAGAGAAGGATTTCAGAAGCACAACCAACTCCACTAGCAAATGCAGTAGCATCCCCTGGTGGCCAATCTACACACAAGGCCTATATAGTCTTTTATCTCTGCTGGAAGTACAACACCCCACCTCACCTTGGTATTGATCAGCAAGTAGCAGGCTTGTACCAACCCAAGTTAAGAGCACCCCCTGGAGGTGAAAAAAGGTACTTCATTGAAATTTCTAACTATGCAGAGTGTGTCTCTGATAGTCAAAGAGCAAGTTCCCTGAATTCATCCAAAGTAACCAGCACCCCCTAGTGGGCACAGAGTGAACTTCACCTGAAGTAATCACCCCTAGTGGTGTCTTTGCTGAGAGCAAACCAGTCACCCCTAGTGGTATCTTTGCTGAGGGCAAATTAAAGAGAAAAAGGCAGCAAATCAACCTTGCTTATTATCACAAAGCCGTAATGACCAAGTGGGGATTTATGGGAGCTAATTGGAGTTCAGTAATTTTCCAGATGGCCAACTGCTTGCAACGTGATTCTTAGAAGGAATAATTTAGCTGGCCTTTCTCCAAGCACCCCTTAGTGGTTAAAGAAGGAACTCCACGCAAGCCTTTAATCACGCACAGAGAAAACCCTCTAGTGGACAAAGGGTGAACCTCGAAGGAAGAGCACCCTGGTGACTGACCCGCAAGCAGTGACTCCTAGTGGACAAAGGGTGAATTTTGCTGAAGCATTCACTCACTCAGTGTACCCTGTGGCCAAAGAGAGAATTTCCCCGAACAGCCAACCCAGATAGAGTGACCCCTAGTGGTCAAAAAGCAAAGTTCATCAAATTCACTTTAAAATAGCTAGGAAGTTTACTGAACCTGTCCTAGCCATGGCGGAGTGTCTCCTTGATTTAGAAGAAGGGGTTCAACCAACCAGCCTAGATGAGACACCCCAACCAGCCAGCCAAGGAGAAATGCTGCAATCAGCTAACCTTGACCTGTACACAGAGGCTGATGAGCAAGCCTCAGTGAGGCCAGAGACGTCCAGGTACCCTATGACCTGAGGCAACAAAGAAAGCCTACAGAAGCCATGAGCTCACATCTGATGTAAAGATGGGAGTCGAGTTATGAATGCCATGAAAGACACTGGGAGAAATCACACAAACTCTACCAAGTGCCTAAGGAGGAGCTCTCCCCCAGATGTATGATCTTATTAGAACTGGATAGGTCAGAGGCTCTCTGGAAATGGACAGAATCCAAATGCCGCCTCAAAAGGATTCAGTCACAACTAGGAGACCAACAATCAATAGAATGATGCAAAGCCTCAAACTAAAAAACAAGGAATGTAATAAGCTTCTAGAGAGCTTAAAACACCTCCCAGAGGCCGAGCCTCAACCAAAAGACAGACCAGTCAAGAAGGTCGAGTCCGAAGTTTCCTGCCATTCACATGCAGCATCCCAGTGATCACATGTGGCTCCATCTCACGCTTTTGGAAAAGCCTCATCCTTTCACCATAACTCACCACGAGCCCAGGAATATTCCAGCATGTCACATGTCGCTCCCATAACCATGTGCAGGCCTACGTTGACAACCAGAGTGCGTTTCAACGTGAACAAGTAAGAGTGCCACAGTTATCCACAAGCCTCCCAACACCAGGTAGGCAAGAAGAAGAATCTCGACGACCAGATGAAGCAACCCAGCCTGATGGCAAATCCTGCACAGCACCATCAGAACCTCCAAAACCCTGGGGAAGAAAGTTGGACTTAGGAGAGTACAAGGTAGGCTTTAAATGCTGTGAGTCTCTGGAAGACACGGCCAAAGCTGGCAAAGCTAAAGGGAAGTGTCGCCCAAACAAGAGTGACAAGCACCCAGAAACCCTGCATCCAGACTCTGGACAACCACAACAAGCACCTTCTACTCCTCCTTCAACCAAGGAGCCACAGCACAGCTCCAAAGAGCGCTCAGAAGCACCCACCAAGGTCAACTGCACATTAGTGTGTACCGACCCACCAGTCCCCAGCAAACCCCCAAGCAAATAAATGTGCTTTGTACCACAGAGCACAGCGGGGAGGAAAGCCACTGGACTCTGCATCCAGCCATTAGATGGGAGCTCACAGTTCCTAAATCCTGGATCGTTCTGTGTCGACCAGCTCCCCCCAATTGCCTTATGGTTCCTAACTCCTGAAGCTGAAATTTTGGCTCCATTGAGAGTAGACACCCCTGACACCTTTGCCTACCACGGAATGGTCAGAGGCCCAACAAGTTCCTCAATTGCCTTTAAGATGGAACCTGAATGGGTCATCCCAGGAACGGTTTGTGTTGACTCCAACCCAAGTGAATATCTCAACAACCTCCATTCCCAGTAATGGAAGAGCACCTCACCTAAAACCACACCAAGAACACTTCATGCTTGTGACCACACTTGTGACAACCAAACCTGTTTTGGAAGCAACAGTGTTCCAGACCAGTAAGAATTACAACAACTTAGCCTTGTCCATGGAGGACAAACAATTTCTGCAGCTACGCGCGTTCTTCCTGAGCACCACACACTGGGATGGGCCACATCTGCCAGAACAGAAACAAGACTGGGAGTCATGGAGTGCACTCCTAAGATGTCTCCAAAGCATACATGTGCAATGTGTGTATGCCTCCAGCTCACCCGCCACCATACAAAAGAAAGAATTGTATGTTTCCTCAGATGTGTCAATGAAGGTGAATGCAGCCTTAAGATACACCACAGTCTACAGCAGCGAGAGCCACACTTATGTCATTTTGATTGCAATCATAAGATATATCAGAGTCTACAGCGGGGAGAGCTGCAGTCTTGGTGTCGTCTTTGGAAAAGCGAGATTATCAATACAACAAGGCCACAACGTACCAAGGTTAGAACTCTGTGGTACCACATTGACAGCAAAATTCACCAAGTTGACAATGAAAATGACCTTGAGCTACAGGCCACTACCTTCTACACAGACAGCAAGGTGACGTCAAGCTACATCTGCAAACAAAGCAGACACTTCTACATATATGTAGACAATAGAGCAGAAAAAATTGAAACATCTCTAAGCTCTGAACAATAGCAACATGTGCCAACAGATAAGAACCTTGTGGACCACGTTAAGTGGCCATCCTTGCAACACAGTTGACAGAACTGATCTGGCTAAAAGGTCCTGAGTTCTTGGCTTGTCTAGACAACCTGATGCCACAGAGACCAAAACACTATATGCTTCTAGCTCCAGATCAACATTCCAATGTCCAACCTCAGGCACCCAGTAAATTTCCCAGACAGGACAAAAGAATGATCATCCAGACCATCTGCTTGTCCTCAATGAGCAAAGAGACAAAGAAATCACCTTTGAGCCAATTCCTAGAACCAGCCAGTCTCAAACCCTCCTCTAAACGGAGATACGTGAGATTGGGCATAGTATTGATAATCCTGATCACTTGTCTTAGCATCCCAAGAACTAGCTTTGTAGGAGCCTGCAAGGACTTACAGACTATTGAAGCATCTCACATGGGCGAAACGTGGGAGCACATGATTGGCATACTCCGCAAAATCATGGACTCTATGTCGTCAAAGACACCCACGCCCACACATGAAGTCCTCATTACCCTCATGACAACAGTAGCAGCCATCTTCAATGCTCCACCGGTGGTTCCAGATCCTTCAGTGCTTGAGTATTCTGAGTTTCCAGCTCCTGTTGTTCCTGAGCTGACAGCTCCTGCTGTTCCTGAATTTCCAGCTCCTGCTGTTCCTGATTTTCCAGCTCCTACTGTGCCTGAGTTTCCTATGGTTCCAGATTCTTTGGTTCCTGAGTTTCCTATGGTTCCAGCTTCTTCTGTTCCTGAGCATCCTGTGAATCCAAGTTCCTTTGTTCCTGAAATATTTTGGGTTCCAGTTTTTCTGCTCCAGAAGTTCCTTTGGTTCCAGTTTCCTCTACAGGAAGAAGACCTTGTCTTGCTGAGAGACAAGTACGCATACCAGAACTATTGCCCCATGGGACTTGTGCACCAGGCCCCACCCAGTTTTGATGGACTAGTACGCCAAGGTAAAATCCAGATCATGAAGCCACATGAGTGAGATCGTGACTCAAAGACTTTTGCACAAACTGATCACTGATTTGGTCCCATTGCTGAAGAAGATTGAACTGGAAGTTTGAACCTCAAACTATGTATTTGTGTTTCCTTATGATTGCATTGTTTGATGTAACATTTATCTCTGATATAGTTGTGCATGTTTTGTATTTACCTTATAGTTATGCATATTTGATACCATGTTTTGCCTATTTTGCACTAGTTAGTTAGCAATGAGAATTGCATGCCTCAATGCTACATTTTTGCTTATTTCAGTTAGTAGTGAAAATTATATTTCCAAGCAGGAAATGTTCTGGATCAGCTAGTTAGATGAGAATTATATGTTAGAATGTTTGGCTTTTATTGGGTTAAGTGCTGTCTTCTTAAGAGATGGCTTATGGGAAATGTAGTTTAGCTATTCAGTAAATTCCATGTTAATAGGTCAGTAGGAGGGGCTACTAAGTTCATAACAGGATATCCTGGCTACGTGCCAGTTTGGAATGTCTTTGTCTGAGTTAAGCATGAGTTCACCAGAGGACACACACAATCTTAACCCACGTTAGAAGTTGATGTGGAGGAATTATTGATTTTTTTACCTATAAAGATGAACAGATATGGAACATTTAGATGAAACTACAGAAACATGAGTTCTGACCAAGTATTCCTGAATAAATGTCTGTTTTACAATCATCTTTATTGAGTCATCTGTCTGTGCTTGAATTACAAAAGCATCTTGATTTAGGTTTCAGAACAACATGTATTAACAGCTGTGAGAATAGTATTTGCCCAATTTTGGAAAAACAAAAATCTAATTATAATAGATTATAATAATAAAAATACTTGAATGTACTGAAATGGACAGATTAACTTTAGAAATGAAAGAAAAAGAAGACTCAATCTATTTTAAAATATGGGATAAATTTTACCAATGGGTAGTAACACGATAGAATGAGAAAAGGTTATGAAATTCAATGGAATGTTATTTTGTATTTAAATTTTATGTTTATTTCTATGAATTCCTCTTCCTTTTTCTTTTTGTGATTTTAACAATAAGTAACTATAATTAATAAATAATATATTAATGTATTAAAGTTATTTGATTAATTAGTAATATAATTAGTAATATTATATCAAGTTTTGTTATCTTATATTAATTATCATGATTGAATATGTATACCCGGACCGGTTTACTTGCTGAAGCATTGATTTAATGTGGGGGATAACCCCACTATTGTACTGATCCCTTCCCCTGATCTAACCTTTTTTGTTTGTCACCCCTTGTTATACCCTTATTGACCCTACTTCCCCTTTATCCTTATAAAATCTAATAAAATATTTATAATAAAAAAGATTATCCTGACTAGATACCACCGATGCTGACACAAGCATAAGCACAAAAGATTTCAAGAAGCAGTTGCTAACAGAATCCTGGCAAATTGATGTCTGTCAAAACATGAAGACTTGGAAGCAACGAAATAGCAGACTACCACTTCAAAAATTAACATAGTCCTCTGAAGCAAATTATTAATCCCACAAGAAAGATGAGTTTTAAACACTGATCCAGTTCTTTGAAGAAGGGAGGAGAAGTTTCAACAGAATAGTTATCTTGTATAATTCTGTATAATGTGATACAACAGCTGTATTTACATGTTGATGAAATCAACAATTCAAATGGCAGAAGCTAGTATCCCAATAAGCCCAGTTATGACAAATGCCAACGAAGCCTGCTGATGAAAATCCTCAGTCACTTGTTACAATTGCACATTATATCTAAATGACTTTGGGTATAACCTAAAAGAGAAAGGTCTGCTTCAATGCCAAACAAATCACAGATTTATACTTAATAAAAAGATTGTTATATAAGATCAAGAAAAAAATAAAGAACAAATCTAATGAATAATGACTATACAATTGAGGAAACTGCTACCATTTCAGCTGTCTTGATCTGGTATCTGCCAAGGTGCTGAAGGCTTATACATAATTTTAATTTATTTCATTGCTCCACTTCTATTAATATGGGAGAAAATGAATTTTCTCTCTTACTCTTTTCATCATTTTACACTGTGCTGGTTTTATAGCTCAACATATATCTACTTTCAGGAAATCCACTTACGTGGCTGGTCAATTTTTCGATATGGTGCTAGGATAACACATTGGCCCTTATCTTATACAGGTAATAGTATGCAAATAAATTGCTCAGGATAGCATTGAAAGCTGTGTTATACTGAAATGGACCAACTCTTCAGCTCTGAAATAGAAGACTTTGCTATACTCGGGTTTTGGAAGTGAACCTGGACCCTTCCACATGGAAAGAAATTCTATGAATGGAACCCTAAACTTCTCATATATGCAGAACCTCCCTGATTTAGTTTTCATGTACATTTGGCTGATAAGAGATGATGAGAAGTATCACTTCTAAGAAAAATATTTTAAGCATTATTTTTCTAGGACTGAGTGAATGTCATAAAGTTTGAAAACATATGATATTTATAGATGCTTTGGGAATCAAATCTCATTTTCAAAGGGTACGTGAAACTGCACAGGATATGTAAGTGCAATAAAAAGAGTATATTTTGTGGTTATACCATTGCTTATATTTGTTGCCAGGTGAATACTTTAGGATTTATCATGTATCTTTCAAAATAATTAAGATATCTAGGTCTATTGATTCACAATAAGCGAAAAGTAATTGTTGCATGTCTGACAAAGAGGAGGAATCCATTGATTCTGGGAGAAACCAAATCAATTGGTTTGGGGATTACAACTGATGAAGTTAGCATATTATAAAAAGTAAATGAAAAAATAAACATTGAAAAAAACAATCAACATATTAAACATATTCTTTCCACATACCACTTAATGTCTCTGTGTTACATTAACTTTTTAAACTTTTATTTCATAAATTCCATAAACAAATCTGTGTTTCTCTTTAGTATTTGAAAATAGTACATTATTCTCCTTCATGGATTATTGCCTTGTCATGGCGAAGGGGTTTGAGTAATTCAATGAACTATGAGCTATGCCATGCAGGGCCACCCAAGATGGACAGGTCATAGCAGAGAGTTCTGACAAAATGTGATCCACTGGAGAAGGAAATGGCAATCCACTCCAGTATCTTTGCCATGAAAACCCCATGGACAGTACCAAAAGGCAAAAAAAATATGACACTGGAAGATGAGCCCCTCAGGTCGGAAAGTGTCCAATATGCTACTGGGGAAGAGCAGAGGGCTAGTACTAGTAGTGCCAGAAAGAGTGAAGCGACTGGGCCAAAGCCAAAAGGACGCTCAGCTGTGGATATATCTGGTGGTGAAAGGAAAGTCTGATGCTGTAAAGATCTTTTCTCCATAGGAACCTGGAATGTAAGATCCATGAATCAAGGCAAACTGGACGTGATCAAAACATGAGATGACCAGACTGAACATTGACATCTTAGTAATCAGTGAACTAAAATGGACAGGAATAGGTGAATTTAATTCAGAGGACCATCAGATATACTACTGTGGGCAAGAATCCCTCAGAAGAAATGAAGTAGCCTTCATAGTCAATAAAAGAGTAGGAAAAACAATACTGGGATACAATCCCCAAAATGACAGAATGATCTCAGTGCGAATCCAAGGCAAATCATTCAATATCACAGTAGTCCAAGTCTATGCCCCAACCACTGGTGCTGAAGAGGATGAAATTGACCAGTTCTATGAAGCCCTACAGCACCTTATATAATCAACACCAAAAAATGATGTCCTTATCATCATGGGGGATTGGAATGCTAAAGTAGGAAACCAAAAGATAACTGGAATAACATGCAAGTTTGGCCTTGGAGTACAAAATGAAGCAGGGCACAGGATGATAGAATTTTGTCAAGAGAGTATAATGGTCATAGCAAATACTCTTTTCCAATAACCCAAGAGACGCCTCTACACATGGACATCACCAGACAATCAACACAGAAATCAGATTGACCATGTGCTCTGCAGCCAAAGATGCAGAAGCTCTATACAGTCAGTAAAAATAAGACCAGGAGCTGACTGTGGCTCAGATCATGAACTTCTTGTTGCAAAATTTAGGCTTAAATTGAAGAAAGTAGGGAAAAACACTAGGCTACTCAAGTATGAACTAAATCATATCCCCGATGAATATACAGTAGAGGTGACAAATAAATTTAAGGAATTAGATCTGATAGACAGAGAGTCCGGAAGAACTATGGACAGAGTTCATAATATTGTACAAGAGGTAGCAACTAAAACCATCCCAAAGAAAAAGAAATGCAAGAAAGCAAAATGGCTGTCTGAGGAAGCTTCGCAAATAGCTGAGGAAAGAAGGGAAGCAAAAGGCAAGGGAGAAAGAGAAAGATACACCCAGTTGAATGCAGAATTCCAGAGAATATCTAGAAAAGATAAGAATGCCCTCTTAGATGAACAGTGCCAAGAAATAGAAGAAAACAATAGAATAGGGAGAACCAGAGATCTCTTCAAGAAAATTGGAGATATGAAGGAAACGTTTCATGCAAAGATGGGCATAATAAAGGACCAAAATGGCAGGGATCTAACAGAGGCAGAAGAGATTAAGAAGAGGTGGCAAAATTACTCAGAAGAACTATACAAGAACGAGCTTAGCATCCCTGATAACCACGATGGGGTGGTCACTGATCTTGAGCCAGACATCCTAGAATGTGAAGTGAAATGGGCCTTAGGAAAGCTGAGCAACAACAAAGCTAGTGAAGTGACAGTATTCCAGCTGAGCTATTCAAAATCTTTTTTATTATTATTATTAAAAGTTTTACAATTTTACAATAATATCCCTCACCCACTACCTCCGAGCCCTCCCAACCCCCCCCCCCTCTTCCCAGAGCTGAATACAGGGTTAACAAGAATTAAAAATACAAAACATTTAAACTTAAGTAAACCTAAAACAAAAATTACATTAAAAAAATCCAATATATATATATAATAAAAAGGTCCAATATATATATATATATATATAATAAAAAAATACTTATTGTCTTAAACTTTAAACATAAATTATTCAAAAGCTAAATAATATCTTTTAATATCATACTTATACTGTATAAAATTTATCCATCTTTTCCACACCAAAAGGTATTTCTCTTGCGATTGATCTTTCAAATAAGCAGAAATTTTTGCCATTTCAGATAAATAAGAAACTTTAAGAAACCATTCCTCCAAGGTAGGCAAAAATTCCTGCTTCCAATATTGTCCTATCAACAACCTTGCCGCTGTAATTAGATTTAACATTAAAATAATTTCTTTATCATTACAATCAACAATAATACCTAACAAAAACAATTGTACAGTAAATTTTATCCTTCTCTTAAAATTTTTTTGAATATTCCACCGTATCTTTATCCAAAAAGCTTTTATACTTTTACAAGACCACCAAATATGATAATACATTGCCTCCAAACAACCACATCTCCAACATTTAGGTTGCAAATTTAAATACATACGAGACATCTTTTGTGGATCAAGGTGCCATCTATAAAACATTGTATAAAAATTTTCCTGTAAATTTTGAGCTTGTGTAAATTTAACATTCCGCACCCAAATTATCTCCCATGTTTCTAATAAAACCGGCTCATCAAAATTTTGAGCCCATTTAACCATACAATCTTTAACTAATTCTGTTTCTGAATCCAACTCCACTAATACTTCATAAATTCTTTTTATATGAGATCGACTTTGATCTTTAATTTGTTTCCACAAATTTTCATCCTCTCTAATCAAACCCACTTTATAATCTATCTTCCACCTTTCCAATAATTGTCTATACTGAAACCACGAGTAAATAATATTTTCTTGTGCTAATTCATCTATATGTTTTAGTTGCCAATTCTTCCCATCCCAATTAAGTAATTGTTTATAAGAAATACTGTCCATCTTCACTCCTTTCCTTATTCCTTCTATTGCATGCCCCGGGATAGCCCATAATGGAATTCTTGAATCTATTCTACAATATTTCTTCCATATTCGAAGTAAAGAAATTCTTAAAATATGAGACTTAAAAGCCCTATCCACCTTCTTATTATAAATTAAATAGGCATGCCATCCATATAATAAATCCCACCCCTCCAAAAGGAGTATATCTACATTTTTTAAATTAATCCAATCGCTAACCAGTGTTAAAATCACAGAATCATAATACAATTTGAAATTTGGTACCTTGAGTCCACCTCTTTCTCGTGCGTCTTGTATAATTTTAAATTTAACTCTTGGTTTTTTCCCTGCCCAGATAAATTTATTAATACCTTTCTGCCATTCATCTAAACTTACCTTGTTCTTCAAAATAGGTATCATTTGAAATAAAAAAAGAAACTTTGGCAAAACATTCATTTTAACCGCTGCTATTCTCCCCAACAAAGATAATTGCAACTTTTTCCAATCATTTAAATCCTTTTGTACTTTAAGCCACAACTTCTCATAATTATTTTTATACAGTTTTGCATTAGAAGTGGATAAAAATACCCCTAAATATTTTACCTTATTAACAATTTCAAAACCTGTCAATCTGACTAAAGTCTCTTTATCCAAATTATTCATATTCTTTGGCAATATTTTAGTCTTATTATTATTAACTTTAAAACCAGAAACTTGTCCAAATTGATCTATCAATTGTAACAGCTCCATTACTGAATAAGTTGGTTGATACAATGTAACAACCAGATCATCTGCAAAGGCCCTTAATTTATAATTATTCTTATTAATCTCTATTCCTTTTATTTTAGATGATTCACGAATTTTAATCAGCAAAATTTCCAGAGTTAAAACAAACAACAAGGGCGACAATGGACAACCCTGTCTAGTCCCCTTTTCAATTTGAAATACCTCAGATAAACCTCCATTAACTATAAGTTGTGCTGTTTGTCTTTGATAAATTGCTGAATAGCCCAGGCTATTCAAAATCTTAAAAGACGATGCAGTAAATGTGCTATACTCAATTTGCCAGCAAATTTGGAAAACTCAACAGCGGCCACAGGATTGGAAAAGGTCAGTTTACATTCCAATTCTAAAGAAAGGCAATGCCAAAGAATGTTCAAACTATCACACCATTGCATTTATTTCACATGCAAGTAAAGTTATGCTTAAAATCCTACAAGCTAGATTCTGCATCAAGAACTTCCAGAAGTACAGACAGGATTTTGAAGAGGCAGAGGAACTAGAGATCAAATTGCCAACATACGCTGGATCATGGAGAAAGCTAGGGAGTTCCAGAAAAACATCTACTTCTGCTTCATTGACTATGCTAAAGCCTTTGATTGTGTGGATCACAACAAATTGTGGCAAGTTCTTAAAGAGATGGGAGTACCAGACCATCTTATTTTCTCTTGAAAAACCTATATGTGGGTCAAGAAGCAACCGTGAGAACTAGACACAGAACCACTGATTGGTTCAAAATTGGCTGTATTCTGTCACCCTGTCACCCTATTTAACTTATATGCAGAGCACATCATGAGAAAGGCAGGGCTAGATGAATCAAAAGTTGGAATTAAGATTGCCGGAAGAAATATCAACAACCTAAGATATGCAGATGATACCACTCTAATGGCAGAAAGTGAAGAGGAACTAAAGAGCCTCTTGATGCGGGTGAAGAAGGAGAGTACAAAAGTTGGCTTGAAACTCAACATTAAGAAAACCAAGATCATGGCATCCAGCCCTCTCAATTCCTGACAAATAGATGGGGAAGAAATGGAGGTAGTGACAGATTTTATCTTCCTCGGCTCCAAGATCCCCACAGATGATGCAGCCAAGAAATTAAAAGACACTTGCTCCTGTGGAAGAAAGCTATGGCAAATCTAGACAGCATACTAAAAAGCAGAGACATCACCCTGCCAACAAAAGTACGTATAGTCAAGGCCATGGTTTTCCCAGTTGCAATGTATGGCTGTGAAAGTTGGACCATAAGAAAGGCTGAGCGCGTTCTGGTGGTTCCAGCGATGACGAATGGCGGCGTTTTACAAAGCCGCCCGTTCCTGGTGCGTGTAAAAGCCGCGGGACTTTGACAATCAGCTGTCCCGCGGCTTGAATCTCCTCCCTGGGAAAAAGGGAGGAGGAGAGCTCTCAGGTAGAGGTAAGAGCTCCCCTGGATTCCTGTTATTTTGGGGATCGGAGGGTAGAGCTCCCTCGGAGCCTGAGCAACTCCGCGTTCCAGGGAGACTTCATTCCGAAGTTTTTGGGATGAAGCAAGTTGCCGCTTCCACATCTGCTTTTTTTTCCAGCTGCTTGTGAGTATTTGAAAGCAGACGGAGCAGACCAGGAGAGACTGTGCTTAAGTTTGATGGTGCCTTTAACTTCAGCAAGTTTCCTCTTCCTTTTCTTTTGTTCACTTTCCCTTTAGAAGAAAGGGAAATGAAAACTAAAATGGCGATCGTCTTTCTTGCCTGATTTGCATTACAGAGTAAAACCTGGATACAGATTAACTCTTTAAATACAGAAGTAAGAATTTGGCTTTTATTCTTTCCTCTTTTTTTCTCTATTTTTTTTTCTCTTTTTTTTAAGAACACTTAAAAGAACTGTGCCCTTTTTTTTTTCAATAAGAATCTTTCTTCTTGGAACTTAAGAAAATGGCTTCAAAACGTCTGCCTCCCGCCCCTAAGGTTCCTATTTCTTCTCCAATGCCTCAGCCTGCATCTCAGAAACCAAAATCACCTCCACCTTCTCCTCCTCCTCCTGCAATTTCTCTTAATGATTTACAAGATGCTTTAAAACAGCATGCCTTGGATATTAAGGAGGAGGTAAAAGATCTTATAATTGCAGAGAGGGCTAATACAGAAGAATTATTGGAGAAAAAGAACAAACAAGTAAGAGACCATATCCTTCTGGCCTTTCAGGGCCTAGCCCTGCACATAGAAAGGATTGATGACCAGATGGAAAAGATTACTGAAAATGCATCAAGGATGGAATTTAGAATGCAGGAGGTAGAGAACAAGATAGAAATTACACAGGATGAACAAATCATTTCACAATATAGGGAGATGGAACACGCATTGCGTATCAGAGGCCTGAGGGAGAACCCTCAGGAAGACTTAAAGATGCTTATTGTGAAAGATATTGCTCCTAATATTGGTTGGCGGCCTGAAATAATTGAGAATGAGATAGAAAAAATTTTTAGAGTTAATTCACGGGTTGCTAGACAGAGAAATCTACCAAGAGATGTGGTTATTTATTTTTCTAGAAGATCTATCCGTAATGAAATTATACAGGCTTTTTACAAACAAAAGTTTCAAATTGCTGATCAAGACGTGATAATTTTAAAAGAGATACCTCCAAAAATTTTAAGAGCCAGAAAAGATTTTACTTTCTTGTCTGATGAGTTGAAACATCGTCAAATTCAGTTCAGATGGGAGATTCCAAGAGGAATAATAGTAAATTATGAAGGGATACGTCACAGATTAACTACTGTTTCCAAAGCAAGAGATTTTTATCAGTCTATCTTAAAAGCAAGATTGTCACCACCTCCACAAATAAGGATGACGGAAGAGTCTCTTATGGCAGGAGCCTCATCAATGATGGTTATGGAACAAGCTGCACCGAATTCTGACATAAAAGAGCAAAGGATGACACGAGCTGCCCATAAACGTAAAGAAAAAGAGCAGTTGCAGAAGAGTGGTGAAAGTTTGGTTGTTACAGAGCCTGTGGGAGGGGCAAAACCAAAAAGATCTTCGACAGCAGATCTGCAGGCCATGCTCCAGAGGCTCCAGGCCGGTGGAGATGGTCAGGTTCCTGACCTGGAATGTTAATGGCTTAAACGTGCCCCAGAAACGAAGAAAGATTTTCCATTATTTGAAACAACATAATAATGATTTGATATGTTTGCAGGAGACTCATATAACTTTAAAGGATTCTAAATTTTTGATGAATTCCCGTCTGGGCACACATTTTACTGCTCCAGCCCCTGGGAAAAAAGGGGGAGTGGTAATTTATGTGAAGAAAACTTTTTCAGCTAAACTAATTGAGGCTGATTCTGAAGGAAGATATCTTTTTGTGGAATTATTATTACAAGGCCGAAAGGTTCTTATTGTTGGACTATATGCTCCCAATCAACAACAGAAACAATTTTATAAGTTGCTGCATGGCAAGATATCTCAGTTGGATTATAAATCGGTAATTTTGATGGGTGACTGGAATGGGGTTTTAGACCCAACTATAGACAAAAGAAGTTCCTCTAAAACTTTTATTCAAACTAAATTACCTATGACTTTCTTTGATTTGAAGGAAGAATTGGAGCTTATTGATATTTGGCGAGAAAGGAATACAAGTGATAGAGACTTTACCTTTTATTCTGATAGACACCAGTCATTTTCAAGGATTGATTTTTTTTTGATTACTAGTGACTTCCTCCCTAGAGTGAGGAAGGTGAAAATTTTTCCTAGAACATTGTCAGATCATAGTCCGGTGTGGATGGAGTTATATTCGGAAGACGGGAATAGAAGATCCTGGAGATTGAATGAGAACTTATTTAATCGGGAGGAGTTCGTACAAAAGTGTAAAGAACATTTAAAGGACTTTTTTACTATAAATATGAATAAGGGAACATCGATGTCTATGGTGTGGGACGCTAGTAAAGCATATATGAGGGGAATTTTGATTCAATTGAATAAAGTTTTTAGGGAAAAAGGGTCACAAAGATGTAGAGAAATAGAAGAAGAGATCAAATCAAAAGAACAAGAGTTGGTTCTTAACCCTACTGATAATAATTTAAAGGTATCTATAAAGATGCTTAAGGAACAATTTAACATGTTGATGGCAGATCAGGTGGCTACCAATCTGTCGTATATGAGACATAATACTTTTTGCAATGCGAATAAGCCTGGGAGGTGGTTGGCTTATCAGTTACGAAAGAAACAGAAAGCTAGAATTATAGAGAAAGTAAAATATAAAGGTACTGAGGTTTTTCAGCAAGATTTGATTAAAAAAAGCTTTTTGGACTTTTACACAAAATTATATTCAAGTGATAATATAAGGGGTTTGGATATAGATAAATATTTACAATCAGTACATTTTCCTAGACTTTCAGAGGAACAACAAAATGGGATGAATAGTTTAATTACTGTGGAGGAAATTGGCTTAGCTATTAAGCAGTTAAAGGTTGGAAAGTCTCCTGGAACAGATGGACTGACTTCTAGGTATTATAAGATTTTATCTGAAGAAATGATAGAGCCACTAAAGGAACTCTTTAATAGTATTTTGTTGGGTATGCAAGTTCCTCCTTCTTGGAAAAGAGCTTTTATATCACTGATTCCGAAGGAAGATCAAGATCTTACAGAGCCTAAGAATTATAGGCAAATTTCATTATTGAATGTTGATTATAAGATCTTTACAAAAATTTTGGCAAATAGATTAATGCAGGTTATGAAAGACTTGATTCATAGTGATCAAGCAGGATTTATAACAGGGAGATATATGAAACATAATGTTAGACAAATTATTAACTTAATTGAGTACTTGGATAAGAATAATCAGATTCCTGTGGCTTTTATCTTTTTGGACGCTGAAAAAGCTTTTGATCAATTGGACTGGCAATTTTTATTTTCTTTGGTAGAGAAAATGAATTTTGGGGATAATTTTTTACATGCACTTAAAGCTATATATCAGCAGCAATCTGCACAAATTGTTGTAAATGGGGGATTGACTGAGAATTTCAATATTCAAAAAGGGACAAGACAAGGATGTCCATTATCCCCATTGTTATTTGTTTTAACATTGGAAATTTTATTGATTCAGATTCGGGAATCGAAGTTAATTAAGGGTGTAAAGATAAGGAAGAATGAGTATAAATTGCGGGCATTTGCGGATGATTTGGTTTTAATTTTGGAACAGCCGAATCAGGCGATTGATGGTTTATTAGAACTTATAACACAGTATGGGAATGTTTCTGGTTTTAAAGTTAATAATTATAAGACTAAGATATTATCTAAGAATATGTCAGTTAAAGAAAGGGAAAGTTTGATTAAAGCCACAGGTTTTCAGATGGTAAAAAAGGTTAAATACTTGGGAGTATATCTAACTGCTTCAAATGGAAAATTGTACAAGAACAATTATGAACCACTATGGGCAAAAGTCCAAAAGGATTTAATAGATTGGAAAAAATTGCAATTGTCATTGTTGGGGAGAATTTCAGCTGTAAAAATGAATGTTCTACCAAAGTTTCTTTTTTTGTTTCAGATGATACCTATTCTTAAAAAAGAGGCAAATTTGGAGGAATGGCAAAAGGGTATCAATAATTTTATATGGGCCGGGAAGAAACCAAGGGTTAAATTTAAGATATTACAGGATGCTCGAGAAAGAGGGGGACTTAAGGCACCCAATTTGAAATTATATTATGATGCAGCCGCCCTAACTTGGTTAAGTGATTGGCTTAATTTAACAAATATGGATATTCTTTTTTTGGAAGGTTGGGATTTAATATATGGTTGGCATGCATATTTAATTTTTAATAAGAAAGTTGATCGGACTTTTAAATCACATATTTTGAGGAATGCCTTACTTCGTGTTTGGAAGAAGTATTATTATAGATTAAATTATAAAATACCTATCTGGGGGATTCCCAGACATGCAATTGAGGGAACCTCTAAGGGGACAAATTTTGATAAAATTTCATATAAAGAATTGTTAATTTGTTCTGGTTCGAATTGGCATTTGAAATCCCTAGATGTATTAAGGCAGCAAAATATTCTACAGTCATGGTTTCAATATTTACAAATAATGGATAGATGGACTGTAGACAAGAAAGAGGGAATAACACTAGAAGATAGACAATTGGTTATTCAGATTAAAAACCAAGGTCCGGCTCATATAAAAAGAATATATAATGTTTTATTAGAGTTAGATTCGGAAACAGAATTGGTTAAAGATTGTATGATTAAATGGGCTCAGAATATACAGGAGCCGATCTCATTGGATTTATGGGAGATAATTTGGATAAGAAATGTTAAATTTACACAAGCTCAAAATTTGAGAGAAAATTTTTATAAAATGTTTTATAGATGGCATTTAGATCCTAAAAAATTATCTTGTATGTATTCCAACATACAGCCCAAATGTTGGAGATGTGGCAATAATGATGCGACATACTTTCATATTTGGTGGAATTGTAAAAAAGTAAAGGCTTTTTGGATTATGATTTGGTGGAACATTCAAAAGATTTTTAGAAAGAAGATAAAGTTTACTCCTCAACTATTTTTACTTGGTATTTTTGTTGACTTAAATGAAAAAGAAACTACTTTGATGTTGAATTTATTAACTGCAGCAAGGTTACTAGTAGGTCTATATTGGAAGAAAGATTCTTTGCCTACTTTAGAAGAATGGATATTTAAAGTATCTAGTTTTGCAGAAATGGCAAAAATTTCTGCTTATTTAAAGGATCATACACAAGAAAGATATATTACTGTATGGGGAAGGTGGATAGATTATATTCAGAAAAAATATGGAATTAAAAAGTTTTATTTATTTTATGAATGAATATCAAATATTATAGAGAATTGTTTTATAAGTTATGGAGTTAAAGGTTAATTATGATATTTTTTTTTCTTTCTCTTTTTTTTTCTTTTTTTTAATTATTATAATTTTCTTTTTCTTTTTTTTTCTTAACCCTGTATTCTGCTCTGGGAAGTGAAGGGAGGGGGGGTGGGGGTGGGAGGGAGGGTAAGGGGGGGGTTCTCTATTTTAAAATTTTATTGTATTTTTATAAATGATTGTATGTTTTAAAAAATAAAAATTTTCAATAAAAAAAAAAAAAGGCTGAACACAAAAGAATTGAGGCCTTTGAACTATAGTGCTGGAGAAGATTCCTGCGAATCCCCTGGACTGCAAGGTGATCAAACTGGTCGGTCCTAGAGGAGATCTACCCTGGTTGCTCTTTAGAAGGCCAGATCCTGAAGCTGAAACTCAAGTACTTTGGCCACCTAATGAGAAGGAAGGACTCACTGGAGAAGAGCCTAATGATGGGAAAGATTGAGGGCAATAGAAGAAGGGTGATTGGATGGAGTCATTGAAGCAGTAGGCATGAGCTTAAATGGACTCCAGAAGCTGGTTGAGGACAGGAAGGCCTGGAGGAATGTTGTCCATGGGGTCACGATGGGTCAGACATAACTTCGCAACTAACAACAACAAGTACATTATTATTGCATTATCATCATCAGCTCAATATTAGATAATTATCTAATAATTATTGATAGCAATCTGGGATCATGTTGATTTGGATTATATTACTAAATATTCTAATAATGGAAAGCAAAGAATCAATCCAACAACTGTTGGAGGAATAACTTTAGAAAAATTCCCACTCTTCGTGTTTAACAATAATGCATTTGCAGATAAAATGAACATTTCTTTTATTTGCTTCTTCCTTTTGCAGATTATTAATTGTCGAGTCCACCATTTGTATTCTGGTGTGCTGAGGGGGAGGAGGGATGGCATGCTTGGGATTTTTTGC
This sequence comes from Crotalus tigris, assembly GCF_016545835.1. Lineage (NCBI taxonomy): Eukaryota > Metazoa > Chordata > Lepidosauria > Squamata > Viperidae > Crotalus > Crotalus tigris. The sequence goes on from NW_024097524.1 coordinate 59,774, forward strand.
TTCTGCTATTCACTTGGGAATTAGGGAGGGGGACTGTCTTCGGAGACAGGACAGACTCCTTCTCAGCCAGTTTTTGCCAGGTTCCAAGGCTGTTGCACACTGAGTGTGAATTGTTATCTGCCCAGTGTTCTGTTTCAGAAGAAGAGGCATTGAGAGGAAGCAACAAGTTCCAACAGTTCTCCTATATTGCAAACGCCAACAGAACCGATTTTAAAATGGTGTGGTCCCCTTTTATAGCCCCCCTGCACAATACCTTGCTGGGAGCAGCCTTTCTTGTCCCGGGAATCCACATGGTCTGCCCGGGCCAATCGCTGCAGCCTGCGCCTGCCAGCCCAGGACATAACACCCCTCCCTCCTTGGCTAAAATAATAAGGCACACTTATTATTTTAAATACTCCAACACTATTACATTGTTTATGTTGCATCTATATACATATACAGCACTACAGTCTTGCTACAGCCATGCTCCCCACTCCACTTGAGCTGCATTACTTAAGCCAGACTACTAGCCTGCCCATGAACTGACAAGGACCGTACATAGTCTTGTAAGTATTTGGGAGGACCTCTGGCCTGCCCTGATCTTCTCATGGCCGGTGTATGTGCCTGGCCTGCTAGCTCGCCTCCCAGGCTAGGCAGACCAGGACTTTGTTGCCCCAAGGACCCAGGGGACTCACCCAGCTGCTGACTGGCTGGATCCAGTAAATCCAAGCCAGGGTTCCTTGGGGGGGTAGAATTCCCCAAATCTAGTGGTGGGGTGGAATTCTCCAAGTCCACAATGGACTCCTCTTGGGAGCACTGTCCCTCGAGCCCTAGACCAGCAGCTGGAGTGGCCTGAGTGGCTGATGTGCCCCAATACACCATGGCTCCCGTCTGTGTGCCAGAGGTGCCAGAGGCCGGAGCTGCCTCCATGGCGAACCCCCTTTCTGCGGACTCCCTGTTTGGAGCAATAGCTGGGAATGTTGGAGAGACCATGGTCCACAATCGTAATTTTGGTCCTCCCCCCCCGAGAGCAGAGCCAGGAGTGGAAGAGTTGCTGGGAAGCCTCCAGCGCAGTTGGTCAATGTGATGTCGGATCACACGACCATCGTCCAAGGCCACTTCGTATGACAGCGGCCCAGAGACCTTGCATACCACTTCTGTGACCCAGAGATGTCCTGATCCATAGTTCCTTGCCCAGACTGGATCGCCCACTTGTAGTCTCCTAGGTGCCCACGGCTGTGACACCTGTGAAACCACCCGGTCTGGGTGCAATCTGTCCAGTTTTGTGATGAGGCGGCGACCCTAGCGGAGTTCAGCTGGGCTCTTTCCAGTGGCTGTGCAAGGTGTGGTGCAGTGGAAAAGAAGAAAGTCCGTTAACCTGTGATGCCAGTTCCCGTGAGTGATCCTCTTTAAGGCATCCTTGATTGTGCACACCATTCATTCAGCCAGACTGTTGGAAGCTGGATGGAATGGTGCAGATATGGCATGTTGGATCATGTTGGCCTGGAGGAATGCCTTGAACTCAAACGATGTGAATTGGGACCTGTTGTCAGATTCAAGGACATCTGGGAGTCCATGTGCGGCGAAGATCCCTCTCAGCACCTGGATGGTCCTAGCAGTGGTAGTGGAGAAGATAGGCATGACCTCTAGCGTAGTCTATATGGACCCTCGACCATGGGGTATGAGTTTCCTCCTACCTATGAACTAGGGCCTGGGGCATCTCCGGCCTTGATTATTGACAAACAGGGCACTTGTGGACCTGGGTCTCGATGTCTTTGTTGAGCCCAGGCCATCAAAGATGGATGTGCGCTAACGCCTTCATCCGACTATTCCCGGATGTCCCTCATGCAGAGACTGCAGGACTCTAGTCCTCAATGAGGTTGGGATTACTATCTGGCTACCCCATAGGACACACCCCTTGAAGGTGGAAATCTCGTGCTTCCTCTGCCAGAAGCTCTGGAATTCTGAGCCTGGACATAGGTCAGGTCATCCAGACAACACCCAGGTTAGCACACGTGTTAACGTATGATCGGTGGCTGTTTCTGCAGCCACGTCCCTAGCACTGAGGGGAGATTCAGGCAAGTCCTGAATAGATAGGATGCGGTTGGCAGGTGCTGGATCTGCCTCTATCTGCTGCAATGGCAACCTGCTGAGACCATCTCCATGGCCCATTTCTTTGCCTGGCTTGTGAACCAGTGTATGGTCATATGCAGACAGGAATATAGAACACCTCAGCATTTGTGGGGATATTATGTGTGGGGTTTGTTTGTTTGTTGTGAACAACTCCAGCAGTGGCTTATGGTCTGTAAATACCGTGAAGTGGCAGCCATATATGAAGTCATGGAACTTCTTATGCCAGCCACTATGGCTAAGGCTTCCCTATCTATCTGTGCATAATTGCATTCAGCTGATGATAGGGTTCTAGAGTAGTATGCTATTGGGACTTGCGTTCCATCAGCCTTCAAGTGACTTGAGCCGGTGTAATGGCTCAGCCACTGCAGCCTTGTGAGGAAGGAATGAGTGCTAAAAATTTAGCAGTCCCAGAAAGGCCTGAAGTTCGCCCTTGGATTTGGGACTTGGGGCCTGCTGAATTGCTTGCAGCTTGGATTCAGCAGGGTGGATGCCCTGAGCATCAATGCAGAATCCTAGAAACTCTGTGGAGGTAACCCCAATCTTGCCCTTGTCTTGCTTAAGCTTCAGCCCCGCTTGGCGGAAACGTAGCAAAACAGCTCTCAGCCTTTTGGCTAAATTGTCAGCTAAGTCCCCAGCGATGACATCTTCAAAGTATGGGCAAACTCCAGGAATATTTTGGAGCGATCGCTCCATTACACTCTGGAAGATGCCAGAGGTCACGTTTATTCTAAATTGCAATCTTTTTACCTTGAATGCCCCCCTGTGAGTCACTATAGTTTGGGCCTCCGCCGTTTCCTTATCAACTGGCAATTGTTGATAGACCTGAGCTAGGTCAAGCTTAGCAAAGATCTGGCGGCCCTTGAGGGAGACTAGAATGTAGCTGACCACTGGTACTGGGTATGAATGCTGCTGCAGAACTTTAAGTGTGCACTTGTAGTCTGCACAGATTCAACTTCACCATTGGCCTTCAGTGGCATAACTGTGGGAGTTTCCCATGGACTACTGTCCACAGGCTCTAAGATACTCTGCTGAATCCAGCTCTGCATCTATTTTACCCTTTGAGGCAAAGGGCACCCTGCGTGGCTTGATTCTAATGGGGGCTATGGCTATGGCTGGATCTAGCCTCAGAGAAATAGGAGGGCCCTTGTAGGAGTCAAGTTCTGGACTAAACACATCTGCAAACTCCTTGCAGACCTCAGCCAGGCCTGTTGTTTGCACGCCGTGCATTCCAGTCATCTAAATTCCAGGGGCCTCAAACCAGTTGAGTCCAATGAGACTCGTGCAGTCTCCCCCAAGCACAACTACATTCAATGGCCCCTCAAAATTCCTACATTGCACCTTGAGCATGGCCTCCCCCCTCACATTGACTCTGGAATTTTGGAAATCTGAGGATGAGGGTTGATGGCCTGAGTTTAACCTGTAGATGCTTCTGCTGCAGATCTTGTTAAAGGTGTCTAGGGCAGTTGTTCTCAACCTTTCTAATGCCGCGACCCCATAATACAGTACCCCATGTTGTGGTGACCCCCAACCATTTATACATCACCGGGTGCCAGGGGCGTGGCCAAAGAAAAGGGGGAAAAAATGGTGGACAGCCTTGTTTGGCGACCCCCGTGAAATGGTCGTTCGACCCCAAATGGGGTCCCGACCCACAGGTTGAGAACCACTGGTCTAGGGAGATGTTTGTTAGAGTGGACCCAGTGTCCAGCTCCATTGACAAGAGGGCCCCTTGCAACTTCACGTCAATGTGAAGCTTCTTCCTAAGTGGCCTGTGGACCCCCGTTCTAAAAAACATTCCTATGTGACACACAGAAGTCCACCCTGTTCTGGCTGGGGACCCTGATACCTTTCTGAGGCATTTCTTCTGGGTAACGTTCCTTCTGGCAACTCAAACAGACAGAGGCAATGTGGCCTTGCCTCCCACAGGCCCTGCAAATGGCGGAGTGGAAACGGCAGTCTGCATGGTGATCGCAGCCTCCACACCCATTGCATCAAGGGGATGATGCTGGCTGGGCCTTCCCTCCATGAGGCCTTCTCACTGGAATCTGATGCAGCCAGTCCACTTCCGATTCTGGATCCTGTTCGGATTCTTCATGAGCAACCTCTTGATGGACGGTGGCTGGAACTTGAGGGGGCTTGGCGAGCCACAAGGCCTTCACAGCTCCGCCTGCTGCTTCTTTGGCTGAAACTTCCCTCAGGGCATTTTGGAACATGAGGCCTTCCTTCGCGAAGAGCTTCTGCTGCAACTCCCGGCTTCACAGGACACAGACCAGCTGATCCCTCAGCCTCTCCTCCAAGTCTTTGAATTCACAGGGCCTAGCTGCTTGCCATAAGGCCACAACAAACTCTGCTGCAGACTCACCAGGCCTCTGGTCCCTCTGCTCGAATGCGGGTCACCAGGCAATCACTGAGAGCTTGGGTTCAAAATGCTCTCGAAGCATCCTCTGTGTAGGTGATTGATTCCAGTGGTGCTGGGGTGACCAGATTCTCTGCAATCTCAAAGGTCTCTTGCCCACACACACACAGCAGCGTGGCAGCTTTGAGGTCATCTTCATGAATTTGATTCACCCGGAGGTAGTTCTCCATCCAGGCCGCATACGAGCTCCAGCATTCTGGGTGAGCTGTGAAATTCTGAAAGCCGGCCTATCTTTGCCATTGTTTCAGCCCAGGAACTTCATCCATGCCTCCTGCTGCAAGGATTGAGAAGGGACCCCCTTTTCTGAGCTCACCTCCAGCGTTTCTGTGCTGGCAGGCTGAGTCGATCTCCAGGCACCACACTTCTTCAAGCTGCAAGCCCCCCTGTGGTGAGTCAGCTTGTTCTGTTTCAGAAGAAGAGGCATCAAGACGAAGCAACAAGTTCCAACAGTTCTCCTTTATTGCAAACACCAACAGTACCGATTTTAAAATGGTGTGGCCCCTTTTATAGCTCCCCTGCACAATACCTTTTCTGGCCAATCATTTCAAAGGATCTTTTCCTGCCGTGCGCATACACGCAAGACTGGGAGCAGCCTTTCTTGTCCCAGGCATCCACATGGTGTGCCTGGGCCAATCGCTGCAGCCTGTGCCTGCCAGCCCAGGATATAACACCCAGCACCTCAACATTCTCAAAACATCTTCTCAGCACCACATTAGCCACTAGTGGAAAGGTCAGGGGGATTGAGATTGGGAAACTGGAAGAATTGCTTTGTGCTTTGCATGGGATCTTCAGATTCCGTTTGACTTTATTGAATCTAATTTCTCTCAGTAAAAGTTCTTTTGATTCAACTTGATGGATTCAAGAGTCCTGAGGTGCCGACTGGGGAAGGTCTGACATTACGTGGAATCTGCAGCATTGGTCAACCCAGAGATACCTACCATTCTACTGAGAAGACCATACACATGATGTTGGTTCAGACTAGGCGGAAGCCAAATGCTGAGGGGAAGCCTCATTCAGGTTCCCCCCCTAGACTGGATCTCTTCGAATGGATGGAGGAGATTGGGGGCCTGGGAGACTCGTCAAGACCCATGTGGTCAATAGACATCATAAAGAAGGAAGACTGGGACAGAAGGGCCAAGGGAGTACCTTACCTATGGTAGCTGCAGAGCCTGGTAGCGGGAGTGGCAACTGAAGCTGGAATAGTTCGAGGAAGGGGAGGATGCAGGCAGAAAACCCAACCATGCTGACTTGGTGATGAGGCAAGCCATAAAGTTCATGATGAATACCTTCCAAACCCTCAAATCTTGTGAGGTCCTTACCAAGGCTGCCACCAGTGAGGCCTGGCAGACTGCAGCAGAAGACAGCAATGAGAGGACATCATTGACAGCTTCCACGACAGATGCCTTGATGCCACCAACACCATGGCTGCAGGAGCAACACTGAGGGTAGCCGCCATAACCAGTACCCCTGCCAGAGCTGCCCCAGCCTGGGGGAAGAGTCAGAATACCCCAACCCTCAGAGTGAAATTTGATGGGGATCTTCAACAACTGGGGTTCTTCTTTGCCCATGTCCTGACCTACATGCAGGGGTATGGCCACAAAATACCTAGTGACGGTGCTAAGATGTGGAGCATCACTTTGGTGTGAGAGACAGCTTGCTTCAAATCTAGTCAGGAGGGGCACTGTGTAGCAGAGTGCAAGAGCTGTGACCCACCAAGAAGACCATCCCTAGTCCTATAGGGAAAGTTGCTAAACCTCCACAATGATCCCAAGAAATGACATTGAAAGAGTGGAGGTTGTTGAGTTCATTCCATCTCCCGAAAGGGAACTCTGATCCTGCCAACCGAGGGCCAGGTTCTGGGTGACACTGACACCAATGATATTCCCTTGGTAAGTAGCCTGATGACCCTGGTAATGGTCCCCCATAGAGCTAATTATCTAGCTGTCAAGCTAAAAGCCAACCTACCAGCCCTCCTGGACTCAGGTTGTACCTGATGCTTGGTTAACCCAGCCCTCCTGGAATGATTGGGGATACAGTTAAAACAGCTGAAGGTTCCTATGGTATTCTGCCAGCTAGATGGTCTTTAGAAATGCAGATGGTGAGGGCATACCAAGATTCTAAGCTTTATAGTGGCTCCCAGAATGGAGTGCCCCTTGGTCCTGGCTCAAGAAGTGGAACCCCTATGTAAATTGGAGGAAGGAGCTGCTGAAAAATCTGACAAGCCTGCCAGCACATGGCCCAGGACAAATTCAGGAAACTAATCCAGCAGGCCAAAAGGCAGGGGCCACAGTGCAAGAGCAGGAAAGAAACCTTGGCTCTATCCCTAAAGAATGCTGGGATTTGAGAGAGGAGTTCAGTAAAAAGGGGTTGGAAGAGCTCCCATCTCACCTCACCCTTTGCTATAGAGATTTTACAAGGGGGCTAACTACCTAAGCCAAAACTCTACTCGATGACCCCAAGGGAATTAGAGGAATTGTGTTCCTTCATTGATAAAACTCTCATCAGTGAATTTATCCAACCACTGCGATCTCAGGTAGTTGCCCCCATTTTATTTCAGGGGGAAAAAAGATGGATCGCTTTGCCTGTGTGCAGACTGTAGAGGGTTAAATGGAGTTTTCATGGAAAAGATTATCCCCTTGTCTTAATAAAGGATATGCTAGCCCACTTGGCAAAGGGCAAAATTTTTACTAAGTTGGACCTACAGGAGGCTTATTATCATGTGAGGATCAAAGAAGGGGATGAATGGAAAACTGCTTTTAATTGTCCACTAGGATGTTTCCAGTCCTCCCTTTTGGCCTCCAGAGTGCTCTGGCCATCTTTATGCAGCTAATTAATAAGATGCTGCATGAGCACCTATACAAAGGGGTGAAATAAACTATTTAGATTACCACCTATTGCATGAAGAAGTCGAGATGGACCCCCAAAAGGCCCAAGCAATATTGGATTGGGCCCTACCATGCATCAGAAAGCAATTGCAAAGCTTGCTAGGTTTCACCAATTTTTGCCGCCAATTTATCCCATCTTTTGTCCAGATCACTCTCCCCATCACCTATCTTTTAAAGACAAAAAGGGGAAGACAAGCCCAAGCCCAGTCAACTTCTAAAATGGACTATGGAGTGCCAGGCAGCATTCAAGAAATTTAAACACTTATTTGCAACCGAACCTGTCCTCAAACACCCAGATCCAAATGCCCTATTTATCATTCAGACAGATGCTAGCAATGTGGCTGTAGGGGCAATACTATTGCAACGAAACAAACAAGAGAACCCACAGCCCTGTGCTTTATACTGTCAAGAGACTGAATGGAGATGGGTGGTCTGGGAAAAGGAGGCTTAGGGGCACTCTTAACATGGAGGCATTTCCTTGAAGAAAGCAAAATGCCTTTTGAGGTGTGGACTGACCACAAAAATCTAGAGGCATTGAAAACCTCACAGAGGCTGTCACTCAAGGAAGTCCAATGGGCACAGTACTTCAACTGATTTACTTTGCGCTACCTCCTGGGATTAAAAAACTGCTAGGCATTATGGTTTTGTGAAAACTTTATATTTAATTAAAAGGCAGTTTTGGGGCTGTTTTTAAAGAAGGACATTGAAAATTATGTGGCACGTTGCCTGATCTGTGCCTCTGCCAAGCAGCAGCAAGGAAAGACCCCATGGCTCTTCCAGATGTTGGCTGAGCCAATGGCACTATGGAGATAAATCTTCATGGATTTTATAGTAGAACTCCCAAAAAGTTCAGGGAATATGATTATATGGATTATAACTGATTTGTTTTCCAAGCAGGTACACTTTGTCTCATGCCCAAAAATTCCCTCAGCACATGTGCTAGCCAAGCTTTTTGTGCAACATGTCAGCCAACTGCACAGAGTCCCACAATGCATAATCTCCAATAGCAGGGTGCAATTCACTTCCAAGTTCTGGCAAGCACTCCTAAACCTTCTGGGGACTGATCAAGGGCTTAGCTCCAATCACCATATTCAAACTAATGGGAGGTGCGTATACACAAACTCTATATTGGAAAAATATCTCAGATGCTACATTAATTATTAATAGGACAACTAGACAAACCTTTTGCCATCTGCAGAGGCAGAATACAATAACTCAATTCACCCTTTCAAGGTGGCTATGGGACAAGACTTCACTCCCATGCCTAAGCCACATTTGAATGATCCCCTTATTCCTTCTTTATAAGAATGAGTCTCCCAATTAAGAAATACTTGGCCAGTTGTGAGGAAATCCCTTGCAGATACTAGGAAAGCATATAAAAAGCAAGCTGACAAAAGGTGTTGTTGTTGTTAATTGCGAAGTCGTGTCCGACCCGTCGCGACCCCATGGACAATGTTCCTCCAGGTCTTCCTGTCCTCTACCATCTTCTGGAGTCCATTTAAATTCACACCTACTGCTTCAGTGACTCCATCCAGCCATCTCATTCTCTGTCGTCCCCTTCTTCTATTGCCCTCAATCTTTCCCAACATTAGGCTCTTCTCCAGGGAGTCCTTCCTTCTCATTAGGTGGCCAAAGAACTTGAGTTTCAACTTCAGGATCTGGCCTTCTAAAGAGCAGTCGGGGTTGATCTCTTCTAGGACCGACCGGTTTGAACGCCTTGCAGTCCAAGGGACTCGCAGGAGTCTTCTCCAGCACCACAGTTCAAAGGCCTCAAGTCTTTTGCGCTCAGCCTTTCTTATGGTCCAACTTTCACAGCCATACATTGCAACTGGGAAAACCATGGCCTGGACTATACGCACTTTTGTTGGCAGGGTGATGTCTCTGCTTTTTAGTATGCTGTCTAGATTTGCCATAGCTTTCCTCCCCAGGAGCAAGCGTCTTTTAATTTCTTGGCTGCAGTCCCCATCTGAGGTGATCTTGGAGCCCAGAAAAATAACATCTGTCACTACCTCCATTTCTTCCCCATCTATTTGCCAGGAATTGAGAGGGCCGGATGCCATGATTTTGGTTTTCTTAATGTTGAGTTTCAAGCCACTTTTGCACTCTCCTTCTTCACCCGCATCAAGAGGCTCTTTAGTTCCTCTTCACTTTCTGCCATTAGAGTGGTGTCATCTGCATATCTTAGGTTGTTGATATTTCTCCCGGCAATCTTAATTCCAGCTTTTGATTCATCTAGCCCTGCCTTTCTCATGATGTGCTCTGCATATAAGTTAAATAGGCAGGGTGACAGTATACAGCCTTGCCGAACTCCTTTTCCAATTTTGAACCAATCAGTGGTTCCGTGTTCGGTTCTCACTGTTGCTTCTTGACCCGCATATAGGTTTCTCAGGAGACAAATGAGATGGTCTGGTACTCCCATCGCTTTAAGAACTTGCCACAATTTGTTGTGATCCACACAATCAAAGGCTTTTGCATAGTCAATGAAGCAGAAGTAGATGTTTTTCTGGAACTCCCTAGCTTTCTCCATGATCCAGCGTATGTTGGCAATTTGATCTCTAGTTCCTCTGCCTCTTCGAAATCCTGCCTGTACTTCGGTAGTTCTCGATCCACATACTGCTGGAGTCTAGCTTGTAGGATTTTAAGCATAACTTTACTAGCATGTGAAATGAGTGCAATGGTGCGATAGTTTGAACATTCTTTGGCATTGCCTTTCTTTGGAATTGGAATGTAAACTGACCTTTTCCAATCCTGTGGCCACTGTTGAGTTTTCCAAATTTGCTGGCAAATTGAGTGTAGCACTTTTACTGCATCGTCTTTTAAGATTTTGAATATCTCAGCTGGAATACTGTCACCTCCACTAGCTTTGTTGTTGCTCAGATTTTCTAAGGCCCATTTCACTTCACATTCTAGGATGTCTGGTTCGAGGTCAGTGACCATCTCCTTGTGGTTATCTGGGATGTTAAGCTCATTCTTGTATAGTTCTTCTGTGTAGTTTTGCCATCTCTTCTTAATCTCTTCTGCCTCTGTTAGGTCTCTGCCATTTTGGTCCTTTATCATGCCCATCTTTGCATGAAACGTTCCCTTCATATCTCCAATTTTCTTGAAGAGATCTCTGGTCCTCCCTATTCTGTTGTTTTCTTCTATTTATTTGCACTGTTCATTTAAGAAGGTATTCTTATCTCTTCTAGCTATTCTCTGGAATTCTGTATTCAATTGGGTGTATCTTTCTCTTTCTCCTTTGCCTTTCGCTTCCCTTCTTTCCTCAGCTATTTGCAAATCTTCCTCAGACAGCCATTTTGCTTTCTTGCATTTCTTTTTCTTTGGGATGGTTTTAGTTGCTACCTCTTGTACAATGTTGCGAACTTCCATCCATAGTTCTTCAGGCACTCTGTCTATCAGATCTAATTCCTTAAATCTATTTGTCACCTCTACTGTATATTCATCAGGAATATTATTTAGTTCATACCTGAGTGGCCTAGTGCTTTTCCCTACTTTTTTCAATTTAAGCCTAAATTTTGCAACGAGAAGCTCATGATCTGAGCCACAGTCATCTCCTGGTCTTGTTTTTACTGACTGTATAGAGCTTCTCCATCTTTGGCTGCAGAGCACATAGTCAATCTGATTTCTATGTTGACCGTCTGGTGATGTCCATGTGTAGAGCCGTCTCTTGGGTTGGTGGAAAAGAGTGTTTGTTATGACCATCGTATTCTCTTGACAAAATTCTATCAGCCTGTGCCCTGCTTCATTTTGTACTCCAAGGCCAAACTTGCCTGTTATTCCGGTTATCTTTTGTCTTCCTACCTTAGCATTCCAATCCCCCATGATGATAAGGACATCATTTTTTGGTGTTAATTCTATAAGGTGCTGTAGGTCTTCATAGAACCGGTCAATTTCATCCTCTTCAGCACCAGTGGTTGGGGCATAGATTTGGACTACTGTGATATTGAATGGTTTGCCTTGGATTCGAATAGAGATCATTCTGTCATTTTGAGGATTGTATCCCAGTATTGCTTTTCCTATTCTTTTATTGACTATGAAGGCTACTCCATTTCTTCTGAGGGAGTCTTGCCCACAGTAGTATACCTGATGGTCATCTGAGTTAAATTCACCCATTCCTGTCCATTTTAGTTCGCTGATTCCTCAGATGTCGATGTTCAGTCTTGTCATCTCTTTTTTGACTACGTCTAGCTTGCCTTGATTCATGGATCTTACATTCCAGGTTCCTATGGAGAAAAAATCTTTACAGCATCGGACTTTCCTTTCACCACCAGATATATCCACAGCTGAGCGTCCTTTCGGCTTTGGCCCAGTCGCTTCATTCTTTCTGGCGCTACTAGTACTAGGTGCATGGAACCAATAACCTTTAATGTCAGTGAATACGTTTACCTATTCATCCAATACCTGCAATCTCTGTAAACATCAAAGAAGTTAGGGCCTAAATATGTAGGTCCCTTTCCCATTAAGTACATTATTAACCCAGTAATGCTGGAATTAGATTTGCCCAAATCTCTTCAACATATTCACCCAGTTTTCCATTGCAGTTTGCAAAAGACCAAGATTACCTCACACACACCTATCTTAGACCTGAATTGCCATCACCACCTGAGCGCTTTAATGATAGAAGGGGAACAACACTTGCAATTAAGGACATTTTAGATTCACGCAGAAATCAGGATAAGGTTTAATATTTAGTTACGTGAAAAGATTTTCCTGAATCCCAAAATGAATGGGTTGATCAACACCATGTTAAAGCCACTAGGCTTCTTAAACAGTTTCATAATCAATATCCTAATAAACCTAAGTAAGCTATTAACTCTAACCCCTTTTTTACCTTCTTTATTGTGTTTTGTGTTGTAGGACTAACATTGCTGTTCAGGGGGCAGCATGTCAGGTCCACCATCTGTACTCTGGTGTCCTGCCATTGTGCTAAGGGGGAGAGGGTGCCATGCTTGGAACATTTTGCTTCTGCTATTTGCTTGAGAATTAGGGAGGGAGGTTATCTTCGGAGACTGGATGGACTCCTTCCCAGCCAGTTTTCACCAGGTTCCAAGGCTGTCATGCCTGACTATGAACTGTTATCTGCCTAGCACCTCAGCATTCTCAAACATTGTCTTGGCACTACTTTGGCTGCTGGTGGACTGGTCAGTGGGGTTGGGACTGGGAAACCAAAAGAATCACATTGGGCTTTATGCAGGATCTTCAGATTCAGGCTGACTTTACTTCATCCAGTTTCTCTCAGTAAAAGTTCTTTTGATTCAACTCGATGGATTCAAGAGTGTTACTTTCCTGAGGGACCAGCTGGGGCAGATCTGATATTAATTGCAACTGTTATTTTTTAATATTGCTGCATTTAATTAATTTAATTTGAGTTCTATACTGCCTATTTCTTTTTCTAGACTTATTTTAAGGCCTAAAGGTTACCCAGTCACTATTTAGCAAAAAAAAAAAAAAATCTCTCTCTCAGGTTAATGTGCTCTCCTATGTTTGCACATTTAGAAAGACAATTTTGAAGAGAGCAAATCTGTTTTCTCACTCCAAAATTTAATAGAATCTCAATTAGACCTATTGAAATAGATAGGCTTCCATCCATATCCTGATATCTCTGGGAGGGTAACTGAGAATGAACAAGATTCTATTTACAAAGCTTTATTTGGCTTCTGGATTTCAGCTGAAACTATTTTTCATTAAGTGGTAATTTTCTGTTCATTCTGTTTATTTTTAATTTATGTTCTTCAGGTGCTGCAGGTGAACAGAAAGGATTTTTGGGTTGCATTCGCTCTTTAAGAATGAATGGATTGACTCTGGATTTAGAAGAGAGAGCAAAAATTACCCCAGGCGTGAAACCTGGTTGTTCTGGCCATTGCACAAGCTATGGAATACATTGCAAAAATCATGGCAAATGTGTTGAAAAATATAATGGATACTCATGTGACTGCTCCCAGACAGCTTATGATGGTCCTTTCTGCAGTAAAGGTAAACAGCTCATAATGTTAATTAGACATACCGTCTGAAAAATAAATGGAGCTGAAATATGATTATTCTTGAGTCACTGACAATAAGAATGCATGATCATTGTACTATTTCCAAGAATAATGCAAAAATGTTACTGTTTTCCATCTATTAAATCTTAAAACACTTCAAAACAAAACACGCTCGTAACTTTTCCTAATTGGTATATATGAAACATGGCTTGCTATTATCTGCAGAATCACCTTTTTAAATTCATAAATTTACATGGAAAGATATATGAAAAATATATACTTGAATCTATCACCATGAAAATACAAATGGGGAAAGGAGAGAGAGAATTTAGCAATCAGAAAAATTAACATGTGAAAGAAAAACCTATTATTTTGTACTTAGAGAAACATAGGAAATAGGCAGAGGAGAAAGGTAGCTGAGCTGCTGGTTGGATCTCCATTGCACTTGAACTTACTTCCTAGGGCAGGGGTATCAAACTGCTGGCCCGCGGGCTGGATGCATCATGCCAAATCCGCGCCCACCCCATTGCTGACAATGGAAAAAAAGTTGCAACAGGTCACGTGATGTTGTGAATTTGACATCTCTGTCCTAGAGGCTGCTGGGAAAAGCTGCTAGCTGTGAGTTAAGGAGGAGTGCAGAAGAGAAAGGTAGAAGCCCGTGTGCCTAAACAGCACACAAATCATATCACTAAAAATCTAAAATAGTAGTAGTAATTTCAGAGCAAGTGCGTCTGAGATTGTGATTTCATTTTATTTCAGAATGTCTGGCTTAGTTCAGTGCAACACATATTTTGCAGATATCTTTCGCAGTACTCTTTTCGAACTTGGATACTGTCATATCTGTAAATAAATCACTAGTCTACAAGGGCAGATTACTTATCTAGGGTCTGTTATCTGTGCTCTTCAGGCAGAAATTAGGTGTCCAATTCAGCCCTTCTGCTCCACTGAGCTGCCACACTATCAGCCCCCTCTACCACAAAGATCCTGCAGGAGAAGGGCAGTATGGGCAACCATGGGATCTGGCAGGATGAGAGCTGTGAACCATAAACACAAAGCTTTTGTTGTGTCCCTCCATAACAGATACAGTGCCCTTGCTGACCTTAATGGGGACACTAAGGAGACAGGTTAAGGTAGTTGTGATGATGATAACTCAAATAAGCATGAGGTTGTGGTCCGAGATGAAGAACTTGTTTTGGACAGGAGAAAGTGTGAATCAGGTATTACATATCAGTCATGCAAGAAGAGCAAGGCATCCAAAATGAGAAGCCACCTTCTGGTTGGTGATTCAATTATAAGGGATGTAAATTTAGGAAAGGATACAGAGGTTTTGAAAGAGGTAAGGTATCTTCCAGGTGCTACTGCCAGTAGGGACAAGAAGCATATTTTTAAGATAGTCAAGAATGCCAGCAAAGGGCTGTGATGTGGATGCTATTGTACATCTTGGCACCAATGATCTGTCCCAAAAAAATGTACCCTCTGTACAGAAGGATTTCCAGAGCTTGGGGCAGGAACTTAGCAGGATAGGCTGTTGGCTTACTTTTTCAGAGATTTTACCAGTGTATAAGGAACAAAATGGAAAAGGCCAGCATACAGCAGAATTTAATAAGTGGCTAAAAGAGTGGTATAAAGGGGAAGACTTTGGTTATATTAGTCATGATGTCTGCCGCTGGTCCAATGAAAAAGTGTACAAAAGAGATGGTTTGCATTCATCATAGAAAGAAACTGAGTTACTTTGCAATAAATTCACAGATTTTCTGGAGAAATATTTAAACTGAACAACGGGGATAGTGAGTTAATTGATACAGAACATTCTTTTCCCTGACAATCTAAAAATTATAGGGTTATCAATGCATGTAACATAGACGTGTGTGCAGATAAGAATATCAACCTTGCTGTCAAGCAAAATCAAGGTTTTAACAGTGAGTGCCCTACCAAGTGCACTAATCAAACAGGTGGTAAGAAAATAGGGGAACTTAGGCACCACATCAGCCCTTTTCCAATCCTTAGGTACTTCCCCTGTGCTCCAGGATTTTTGAATGATGTGGTGCAGTGGTTCTGAAATAACATCTGCCAGCTCCTTCAGAACTCTCAGATATAATCTGTCAGGCCCCAGTGATTTATATTCATCAAGGTTGGATAGATGTTCTCTTATCATTTTCCTGCTTATTTTACTTTTTGTTTCTAATTTGTCTTTTGCAATGTTTTTTTTTTTTTTTGGTATGTTGGGCTATGATTTCTTTTTGTGTAAAGACTGATGTAAAATATGAGTTAAACAGGTCTGCTTTCTCCATGTTGCCTGTTATTTCCTTGCCATCTTCTCTCTTTAGTGGGCCTAAAGTTTCCTTGACTTTTTTCTTGTTGTTAATATATTGGAAGAAACTTTTTTTATTATCCATGATTTCTGTTGCAAGTCTTTGTTCATTCTGAGCCTTTGCTTTCATGACTTCATCTTTACATGTTCTGGCTGTTTGCTGATAATCGGCCTGAGTTATGTGCCCCTCTTTCCATTTTTTGTATTTGTCCTTTTTGTCTTTGTCAGAGAGATCTTTGTGCAGCCATGCTGGTCTCTTCTTAAATTTCTTGTTTTTCTTTTTCAGTGGTATTGTGCTTATATGGGCTTTTTTTGAGAGTTTCCCATGCTTTTTGGGTTGTTTTCCACTTTAGGATTTTCATCCATGGGATCTTTCCTAGGTTCTCTCTGAGTTTCTTAAAGTCAGCTCTTTTAAAGTTGAAGACACTGGTTGGATTGTTTCCTGTTGCTAGTGTTTGCATTATATTAAATTCCAGTACGACGTGGTCACTTTCACCCAAGATTCCAGCAATTTCAACTTCCTCTATCACTTCTTCTCTATTAGTTAGAAATCAGTCCAGTATGGCTTTACATCTAGTTCCTTCCTCTACCTTTTGGATGACAAAGTTGTCAGCTAGGTTGGTTAGGAATCTGTTTGATCTCTTGCTCGCTGCAGAATTTGTCTCCCAGTTGATATCTGGATAGTTGAAGTCTCCCATTACTATTGTGGTATACTTCCTACATACATTTGTTAACTGATTGGCAAAGAGTTCATCTATTTCTTCTGATTGGTTGAGTGGTCTGTAATATACACCTATGGTAATGTCACTTTTTTTCTCTTTTATACTGCTCCATATACATTCTGGAGAGATTTTACCTTTGATCATGTGTGTTTCTGTAAATAGGTAGTGTTCTCTTATATATAGTGCAACTCCCCGTTTCTTTTGAACAATTTGTATCCATCCATCAGTCCATTCCATTCCTGGGATTCAGCCCTCCAGGTTTCTGTAATGCCAACTATGTCATTCCTACCCTTGTGTACTATTGCTTCTAGTTCACCCTCTTTGTTCCCCAAGCTTTGAGCATTTGTATATCATGCCTGTGCGTGGGTATGTTTCCTGCACCTTCTGAATGTTGTTTTGAGTTTTTCTCTTTTTTTCATCTCTGCCCATCTCATTGTTTGATTTGTTTTCTTCGGATTTCTGATTGGTTTTGGGTTCTAGTAATTCTGAAGATTGGTCACCCTCCCTCTTCAATTTTAGTTTAAAGCCCTCCTGATGAGTTGGGCCAGTACATTTTTCCCTGTTTTCGTGAGGTGCAGCCCATCCCTTGCCAGGAATCCTTCACGAAGAAATACAGTCCATGATCCAGAAAACCAAAATTTTCTTGGTGACACCAAACCTTTAGTCAGTGGTTTATTTCTAGAATTCTTTGTGTGTTGGCCTTTCATTGGGAGTACTGATGAGAACACTACTTGTGCTCTTAGCTTTTTAACTTTGTTGCCTAGTTGTTTGTAATCACTCACTATTGTACTCAGGTTCTTTGTTGTGTCATTTGTCCCAATGTGGAGGAGGATGAAGAGGTAGTAATCTGTAGGCCTAATTATTTTGGTTAGGTTCTCAGTCACATCTTTGATTTTTGCTCCAGGGAGACAACATACCTCCCTGGATTGTATGTCTGGTCTGCAGATGGATGATTTCATTCCTTTGAGAACAGACTCTCCTATTAACGACACTCACCTTCTTTTTTGGGGGGCGGTGAAGTCTGGGGTGCTTTTCTGTTTATCTCTGGTGTGTTTTTTTTATTATTATTATTAAAAATTTTTATAAATTTTTACAAAAAGACAAAAAAAAACAATACAATACAATACAAAAACAAAGCAAAACAAAACAAAGCAAAACAAAACAAAACAACCCTTCCCCAACCCTCTCCAAAACCCCCACTCCCTCCCCCCCCGGAGCTTCCCAGAGCAGAATATAGGTTTAATTAAAAAAAATTAAAAAAAAATTATATGAAAAAAAAGAATATAACACTAAAATATATATGTATATATAAAAATAAAAGTTATAAAAAAGCTAGATGATATTTTTTATATCCAATTTAAATTGTATAAACTTTATCCATTTATCCCAAACAGCAAGAAATTTCTCTTGCGATTGTTCTGTTAAGAAAGCCGAAATCTTTGCCATTTCCGCCAAATAAGACACTTTAAGAAACCATTCCTGCAAAGTAGGCAAAGATTCCTTCTTCCAATATTGTCCTACTAACAGCCTTGCGGCTGTGATCAAATTCAACATCAATATAACCTCCTTTGTATCACAATCAGTAACTATACCTAATAAAAATAATTGTGGAGTAAATTTTACCCTCCTTCTAAAAATTCTCTGAATATTCAACCATATCTTAATCCAAAAGTCTCTGGTGTGTTTGTTGATGTGACTTTTTTAGACATGTTTGAGGTGACTTTTTTAGAAATATTTGAAGTTGTTTACTTGCTACGTTTCTGCGTGTTTTTTTTTAGGGGAAGGATGTGGGTCTACATGTTTCCATCTAGGGGGAGAAATCAATTGCTCAGTTTTAGTGGGGCTGCTTCTGGTTGGGTTGGATTAGGCAGAAGGGGTTTGTTAGTTGTATGTTGCTTCTTTCTTTGAATATTGTGTTTCCCTCTGTGAGTGACATACCTCCATTTGTCTTCCTCTAATGGTTTATCAGTAGGGTCAAATCCTCTGGGAGTTATTTGTTCATTAGTAATAGTAATAGTAGTAAAGTTGGAAGGGACCTTGGAGGTCATCTAGTCCAACCCCCTGCTCGGGCAGGAAACCCTAAACCATTTCGGACAAATGGCTGTCCAGTCTCTTCTTAAAAACTTCCAGTGTTGGAGCATTTACTGCTTCTGGAGGCAGGCTGTTCCACTGATTAATTGTTCTCACTGTCAGGAAGTTTCTCCTTAGTTCTAGGTTGCTTCTCTCCTTGATTAGTTTCCACCCGTTGCTTCTTGTCCTGCCTTCAGGTGCTTTGGAAAATAGCTTAATTCCCTCTTCTTTATGGCAGCCCCTGAGATATTGGAATACTGCTATCATGTCCCCCCTTGTCCTTCTCTTCGTTAAACTAGACATACCCAATTCTAGCAACCGTTCCTTATATGTTTTAGCCTCCAGTCCCCTAATCATCTTTGTTGCTCTTCTCTGTACTCTTTCTAGAGTCTCAACATCTTTTTTACATCGTGGTGACCAAAACTGGATGCAGTATTCCAAGTGTGGCCTTACCAAGGCATTGAAGAGTGGTATTAATACTTCACGTGATCTTGATTCTATCCCTCTGTTAATGCAGCCTAGCACTGTGTTGGCCTTTTTGGCAGCTGCAGCACACTGCTGGCTCATATTTAAGTGATTGTCTACTAGGACTCCGAGGTCCCTCTCACAGTTACTACTATTGAGCATGGTGCCACCTATGCTGTACTTGTGCATTTGGTTTTTCTTGCCTAAATGTAGAACCTTGCTTTTTTCACCATTGAATTTCATTTTGTTAGTTAGTGCCCAGTGTTCAAGTCTGTCCAGATCCTTCTGTATCTGAAGCCTGTCTTCTGGAGTGTTGGCTATTCCTGCCAGCTTGGTGTCGTCTGCAAATTTGATGAGTTCCCCATCTATCCCTTCATCCAAATCGTTGATGAAGATGTTGAAGAGTACTGGGCCCAGAACAGAGCCCTGGGGCACCCCACTACACACTTCCCTCCATATAGATGCAGTTCCATTGAGGACCACTCGCTGAGTACGGCCGGTCAGCCAGCTACGGATCCATCTGGTGGTGGTTCTGTCTACCCCACATTTTTCTATCTTGTCAAGTAGTAGGTTGTGATCTACTTTATCAAATGCCTTACTGAAGTCCAAGTAAATTATGTCCACAGCATTCCTCTGATCCACTAATTTTGTCACTTGGTCAAAGAATGCAATAAGATTTGTCTGGCATGATCTATTTTTGACAAACCCATGTTGGCTTTTAGTAATGACTTTGTTTGCCTCTAGGTGTTCGTTGATTCGTTGTTTGATTATCTTTTCCAGGATCTTCCCAGGTATTGAGGTCAGGCTGATAGGTCTGTAATTTCCTGGATCCATTTTTTTTCCTTTTTTGAGGATGGGAACTACATCAGCTCTTTTCCAGTCCTCTGGTAGTTCCCCTGTGTTCCAGGATCTTTGAAAAATATAGTTCAGTGGCTCCGATATCATATCTGCCAATTACTTGAGAACTCTGGGGTGTAATCCATCTGGTCCTGGTGATTTGAACCCATCTAGGCTGGACAGGTGCTCCCTAACGATTTTCTTGCCTATCTTAACTTGTGTTTCTGTTTTGTTTTTTATGGCACTATTTTTGATAGGTTGGTCTGTTTTTTCCCTTTGTGTAAAGACAGATACAAAAAATGAGTTAAATAGTTCTGCTTTCTCCCTGTTGCTTGTCACCTTCTTGCCACTTCCACCCACTAATGGACCAATCATTTCCTTCACTTTTTTCTTGTTTTTTACATGTTGAAAGAAGCTTTTTTTGTTATTTTTGACTTTGGTCGCAAGCCTTAGTTCATTTTGAGCCTTGGCTTTCTTCACTTCATCTTTGCAGGCTCGGGCTATTTGCTGATATTCTGACTTAGTTATGTTCCCCTCTTTCCACTTTCTATACTTGTCCTTTTTATCTTTCAATTTGTCAGAGAGTTCTTTATGCAGCCATGCTGGTTTCTTTTGAGAGCTGTTATTTTTCCTCTTTGTTGGTATTGTGCTAGACTGTGCTTTTATTATCTCATTTTTCAAAATTTCCCAAGCTTCTTGAGTTGTTTTCCCCTTGAGGATTCTCATCCATGGAATCCTTCCCAAGCCCTCTCTAAGTTTATTGAAATTAGCTCTCTTGAAGTCTTTCTTTTGTACATTGGAGTTTGGCTAGAGTTGCCTCTAGTTTCCTTATCTTTTCCTGTAGCAGTTCACATAGTTTACATCTAATGCATGTGTAGTTTGAGTGTTTTTTGGGCATGAACACATACATGGAACATTTATTGCATACCACAATACTGTCAGTCATCTGTTCCATGAGTATGTTGTTTGAAAATCCTTCTTTTTGATTGGTGGATGTGCTTTGCTGTTAGCCTTGTTTCTAGCTTTTCTGTTCTGGGTAATTATGCCTATTTTTTCTGTCCTTTTTTCTGCCTGATTATGCTTATTTTTCTGCCTTGGTATTTGGTTTAGATAAGTATGTGGTGGTATGCCCTTGGGTTTTGGAATAGGACTATTTAATGAAGGGAAGGGCTGCTTTCTCCTCCACAAGGAATTTGCTTTTAGCTTTCTGAACTCTGCTTAAAAATTCTTCACTATCCTTCCTTTTCTTAATTTGCTCCTTATTTATCTCTGCCCTCTCTGCCTTGGTTTTGACTGCCTTTCTGTGCTCAGCCAGTCTTTCTAGCTGCCCCCAGTTGCCTCCAGCCATTTCTGGTGAGCAGTTTTAGTAATTGGGTTTTCTTCACTGGGCCTTGCCACCAACTGCCTCCATCTGTCACTCCATCTGTGCTGCCTCCAGCTGCCTGACCATCCATAGCTTCGTGTTGCCATTGGCTACCACCTCTGTGTTGTCCCCAGTCACTTCACCAGTTAGTAGCTTTGCATTGCCACTGGCTGCCTCTTCTCCACTACTTGAGCTGCTATGTCACCTGGTTTGCTGCACCGGTCTCTGCTTTGTTGGGTCATTGGGCTGCCGGGCCTTTCAGGTAGGCCTTCATAGACCTAGATGTCTCCAACATCCCTTTTGTGATCCTGCGTAACTGCTTTGTCAGATGGGGGGAGTCTCTACTGTTGATACTGTTTGTCTAATATTGTAAGAATTGGTAGAATATGAAGGCTCTCCTAAAGTCCACTAATATCTCTACAGTTTTAAATGTGTTCAGCTCCAGATTATTCTGGCTGCACCATAGGGCCTGTTTTTCAACCTCCCCAGCTGTTTGCAGACTCATCATGATCTCAAATGGGACTAATGACTATTGTATCATCTGCATACTTCAGTACTTTAACAGAGGGATCCTTCAAGATTCAGTCATTGGTATAGAGAGAAAAGAGTAATGGAGAGAATACACAACTGTGCATTTTATGTGTGTTACAATTTTAAATGTGTTCAGCTCCAGAGTCTTCTGGCTGCATCATAGGACCAGTTGTTCAACCTGTTGTCTGTATACAGACTCATAATCATCCCTAATGAGACCAGTGCTTTTTTTTTAATAAAAAAAGGTGCCAGAACTCACACATGTCATACAACCCACCTTGTCTATCCCACAAGGTTCTATTTTAAAAAGGTGCTGGAACTCTCAGCGTTCTATGACAAAAAAAGTCCTGAATGAGATCAATGATTTTTGTATCATCTACAAACCAGTACTTTAACAGAGGGATTCTTTGAGATGCAATCATTGGTATAGAGAGAAAGCAATGGCGGAAAGCATGTCAAACAGAGATTAAACCTGGAAGTAGAAGAAATTTCCTGACAGTGAGAATAATTAATCAGTTATGGGTGCTCCATTACTGGAGAAAATATTGAACACTATTTGTCTGGGATGGTATAAAGTCTTTTGCCTTGGACTAGAAGATTGCCAAGGTCCCCTTAAGCCTATGATTCCACTCCACTCTATTCTACTCTAAAAACATAAAGAAAGATAAAATTGGGAAATAATTGCTTTGAATTGCTATTATTTTTTTTAAAAAGAGTGTTTCTGAAAGAATACAATACAGTCCTACTATTGTGTAGTGGATTTTTTGGAGGCATTAACCAGACCGGTCTAATACAACACGATTTATTGCAGCAGAAACAGAACTGAGATTAACCAACAGAATGACAGCTATTTATACTTGCTGCCTCTAGGCGACAACCAATCAAATCATAAGCTGTTTTCCCGCTCAAATTTAAACTTAACTTTCCCTCCAAAACAGTTGGAGACATGTTTGAACCAAAACACATTAACTCTTGATATCAATACATAACACCCCTTCCCCCTGGATAAAGCGATTTCTTGTATACTTGATGCACATAGTCTTTGAGGTAGACCGGTGGGTTGCGAGTTCTGCCAGAATGCCGCAAGGCTGTTTGGGTTTCCAACTCGATTGACTGACCAAAAAATTTTGGGCCCAACTTCTTTGATGGCTGCAATGATTGTAAGAATCTAGTGGAGAGATAAATTTCATCTCCGACATGGAAATGTTTAGGTTCCATCCTTTTCTGGTCAGCCTGCACCTGATAAGCTTCCCTAGCCTCATCCAGGGCTTTCCTAACTACTGGCCAGATATTCTGCACTTTAGAAAAGGAATGGCAGGTTCATTGGCTGGTAATTCAGGCATAGGAAGGAAACTCTGGCCATTTGCCACTTGGAAAGGAGTGACCCCAATACTGGAGTGCATTGCATTATTGTAAGCCACTTTAGCAAATGACAACAAATCAGTGCAATTGTCCTGCTGATAATTAATAAGGTATTGTTCTAGAACTGAGTTCATTCATTTTGTCCCCCATTTGTTTGAGGATGATGACTAGATGACAGCCCCTGAACTGAACCCAAAAAGTCTTTCCAGAATGTAGAGGTGAATTGGACACTCCCATCAGATATTATATGTTTTGGGGGCCCATGGAGGCAATAGACATGTTACACAAACAGCTTAGCCAAAGTCTTTGTGGTTGGGATCTTCTGACATGGGATAAAGTGGGCTTGTTTAGAAAACAAGTCGGTGTTCACCCAAATGACAGTGTTTCCTGCGCTTTCAGGCAGCTCAACTATAAAATCCTTAGAGATCCCTCTCCAAGGTGCTGAAGGATTCACTATAAGCTGCAGGAGGCCAGGCGTTTTTCCCTGCCTACATTTAGCAGCAGCACAAGTAGGGCAGCTAGCCACATAACTGTCAATGCCCTTTTTCAAGGAAGTCCACCAAAATTGCCCTTTGAGCAGGTGGAGAGAACAGAAAGTGCCTGACCATTTTGGAATCATGACAGGCCTGCATGATTCTCAATCTCTGATTTGCAGGGACATACAACTTCCCTCCAACCCAAGCTAACCCATCTTGCACTGAAGAGAGATTTTTATGGCTGTTGAACACTCATCTTTCTCCAAGGCCTTCCTGAACTCCGTGATCACCGCATTGTCTAATGGAGGGGTTTTCTTTGTCTGCACTCTTGTCATGTTTGGGGCAACCAATTGCTGTGATGAAAGTAGAGGTTTAACCACCTCTGCCTTTACACTATTATATTGTGGCATTTGTGACAAATTATCTGCTAGGAAGTTCTTCCCTCCAGGCAGGTAATGGAAGGAGAAATTAAAATGATGGAAATCCTGGGCCCAGCACACTTGTTTAGGAGACCACCTCCTGGTGGTTTCAAAGTTTCCAGCTTCTTATGATCAGTCCAAATCTGGAAAGAAACTGTGCTTCCTTCTAAGAAATGCCTCCAGGTTAAAATGGCCCATCTTACTGTGTGTGCTTCTTTTTCCCAAGCAGCCCACCATTGTTCAGTCTCCGACAACTTTTTAGATGTGTAAGTGCAGGGCTATAACTGGCCCTGCTGATTTTTCTACAGTAACACCACCCCCACTGCCATATCGCTAGCATCTGCCTGAATCACAAATGGCTTTTCCAGGTCTGGTGTTTCAGTACTGGTTCTGTAGAAAAAAGTCTCTTAAGATTCTCAAATGCTGCTTGACACTCAGCGGTCCATTTTAGTGGCTGGCCAGGCTTTGGTTTACTCCATCTCTTATTTTTTATTAAGTTTGTGATAGGGAGTAGAATCTGAGCAAATGTGGGGATAAATTGTCTGTAAAAGTTGGCAAACCCCAGAAAGCTCTGCAGTTGCTTACTGGTGCAGGGAGGAATCCATTTCATGACAGCCAGCACCTTTTCTGGTTCCATCTCTACCCCCTCATGAGAAATGAGGTAGCCCAGAGGGTCAATTCTATCCTTATGGAATTCACATTTTGAAAGCTTAGTGTACAGCTTAGCAGCTCAGAGTTTTTTCAAAACTGCCCAGATCAATTTCACATGTTCTGCCTTAGTCTTGGTGTAGATCAGGATGTCACCCAAATACACCAGAACCCCCTTATACAGGTGCTCATGGAGGACCTATTGATCAGTTGCATAAATACAGTACAGGCTCCCTGCAGCCCAAAAGGGAGCACCCTGAACTGGAACCAACCTAAAGGCAATTGAAAGCAGTCTTCCATTTGTCTCCCTCTTTAATCCTAATGTGATAATAGGCCTCACAGGTCTAGCTTAGAAAAAATTCTCCCTTTCACCAGGTGGGCTAAGATGTCCCTCATGAGAGGCAAGGGGTACGCATTTTCCATTGATACTGTGTTCAAACATTTATAATCTAGGCAAAGATGAAGAGACCCATCCTTCTTTTCCCTGAATAGGACAGGAGCTATCCCCCAGGATTTGGCATGCTGGATGAAACCCCAGGCTAAGTTCTTGCCAATGAACCTGTGGAGCTCATCTAATTCCCTAGGTGTCATCAAATACAGCTTGAGCTTTGACAACGTAGCCCAGAGGATGATCTCAATAGCACAGGCCATAGGTTGGTGAGGGGGGAGCTCAGCTGACCTCTTCTCACTGAAAACCTCAGTTAGGTCTTGGTACTCTTTCGGGATGCTCTGAAGCTCGTGCTCACTCACTGTGCAGGCAGGTTCCTGCTTTGGACCCACCATCTCATCTCCAAACAATCCCAAGGGAGGCGCTCTCCTCCTGGAGAACCTTAGCCAGCCTTCTCTCCAGTCAATTAGGGGGTATCCATTTCTTTAACCAAGTTAGCCTCAGTACCAGGGGCCATTCCATGCTAGAAGCCACAATGAATGCTAAAGTCTCTGAGTGGTTTCCCATGGTTAGTCCCAGGGACTCGGTTACAAAACTGGCCAGGATGCCTCTGGCTATAGACCCATCAAGCTGGCAAAATGCGATGGGGTCTTGAGTTTTCTTAGGGGAGACTCCAACTTCCCAACTAAGTTGTGACTTACCAAGCATCATGTGCAACCCGAATCCAGCAGAGCAGTTAGGGCTATTTTCCTGCCCCTGCCCAGGACTGTCAGTTCTATGGGCATGGTTATGGGGTCAGTCGGCCCACTTACCAATGGATCATTCCCAACTCATCATCTGGTGGAGTCGGAGCTCTACCCCCTGACTTTGGGGCTCAGGGGAGCTCCAAGACTTCAAGACAGTATCTGTTCTATCCCAGCCTATAGCCATCCTTGTTAAAGGCACAAGGACCAAACCCCTGCTGAGAAAATAGGCTGGAGACTCAAAACAAAACAAACCCCTTTTAATATGAGTAACCAATCTGCCAAATAGTCCAGAAACAAAAGCAGCAAAACACAATCCAAATGGAGGAAATTGTCCACACGAAACACGATGCAAACAGAAAAGTAGTCATCATCAATACTAACAGAACATGATCCCATGAAGTACTTTGCAACGGTTGCCTTCAGCAACCAGCACCACCCACACCTTCCCTTTTTATACAGCAGTCCCAAGGCATTACCTCTCAGTGCCTTCTGCTCTTCCCCTGGAGTTGTCGTATTGACTGCTGCTGATCGGCTCTCGCTAATTGCCGGTGTCTATGAGCATCAATCAGGTGTGAGTCCTCCAAGTCTGACTCATTCTCCCCACACAGCTGAACTTCATCAGGAACACAACTGGAGGGCCCAGGCTCTTCATCAAACCATGAGTCTTGTAATTCATCAGAGCCTCCCTCTGACCCTGATGGCCTTTCAAATGCCTCCTCCACTTCCTCCTCAGATTCCCCAAACTCAGCTGTTGGGAACACAGGCTGGCACGGAATCACAAAAGTATCTTTCAAGAGCTGGGTAGATTTGCTGCTCGGCTTCCACCCGGGGCACAATCTGACTTTCTGACTGGGGTCTTACTGTGGCAGTCCATGGCGCAATGCCCTTCCTTGCAGCACTTGAAGCAGGTGGTAAAACACGGTTGGGTTGCAGAGGCTCTGCCAGATTCTCCCTTTCTCTTGGGCTGGCTTCATCTCCCTGGTTTTACTGGACAGTATAGGTTCCAAGTCTGATCAATTTCCACTTCTTCAGCCAGGAGACACCATTTGTAGAGATGAGCAGGCACTCCATGCCCCACACAGGCATTGTACAAGTCATCATTCAGCCCGTCCTGGAAACAGCTTATCAGGATATCTTCGGGCCAGTTCAGGCGACAAGCAAAATCTCAAAACTCCTCTGTATATTCAGCTACCAGACAATGCTCCTGCTTTATGGTCTTGATCCGATCCCTGGCTTTTCAGTCTGCTAGGCAATCTTCAAAATGACATCTCAGCGCGGTTATGAAACAATTAAAATTCCAAAGTATTGCAGTTGTACTGGGTGATCATCCACCAGGCAGCAGTTCCTTCCCGAGCTAGGGTGATGACCCAGATATTGGCAGTGGCATTGGGCAGAGACCTCCCATATACTTGCATGTAGGTGAGAACGTGTTCTTTGGGGGAGTCCTCTCTTTGGGGAGTCATGGGGTCTGAGCACTCAGGGGGGTTGCTCGCTGTCGCACAGCTGGAGTTGTCTCTGCCTTCTGTGTGGCACCTGTGGTCCCCACTGCCATCTCTGCTATCACCACTTCTCCTTCTCCGCTCTCTGCAGGTCGAGATCTTCCTCATCAGACAGCATTCCCATCTTTTACTTGTGAGTCCTTTTCCCTCCTCCTTGGGTGAGGGTCACTTTCTGTGATCTTTCCTTCCATCCTGTTTTCTCCCAACCCCAAGTGACCATCTCGGTCTTGATGTTTCTTCTAGGGCAGTGACTTCCTCCACCCTGGTAGAGGTGCCTTCTCTGGGATAAATCCGAATGGCTGCCTCACTGCAATCTTCAGTTCCAATGTCTCCCATTTCACTACCATGCAGAGACATGCTGTGCACAGTCTCCCTTGGTAGGGCAGATGCCTCTCTGGGTTGGGCTTTACTGCAGACCTTGCTTCATGTAAGGACCTGCCTCAACTAGATCACCCAAAAAAACAGAACTTTTGAAACAGATATTGTCTCAAAAGGAACTTTTTATTGAGTTACTGATGGCAAGAGAGATTTGGCTCACAAAGGATTACATCAAAAAGGCATTTTACAACTCCCCACCCACCTAAATGTGTCCAATTCCACCCAATCCACAGGTGCCACCGTGTTATGAGAAGCTGAAGATTCAGCGGGCTTCTCAAAGTCTCTCTTGGTTTCATTTCCCAACGGTCCCAGGCTCTGTTGTCTGGAGATAAGGCAGATATTTTTCAGGTCGCATTCCTTTCACCCAGAGGGAGGACATCTCATATAAAGCAGAACAAAGCAAATAACAATTCCCCTGCAAGCTCCCTCACCCCATAGTATGGCAAGGCCTGAAAATACATAGGCAAAAGCAAGAGAGGGAAAAGAAAAAGGGGTTAAGCCAAATACATTTGAGGGGCTCTGACAATACTTCTTTTCTAAGGATACTTGATGATACCTCTTTTCTAGGTACATTTGATGATGTCTTTTTTCTAGGTATCTGCATGCTGTATTTCAGGGGGATGCTATGAAATCGACTCCAGTGGGGCTGCACTGAGTGGACTGGATTAGACAGTAGCAGGGGCATTGTTTTTGGTTGCTGTTTTTTTTTCTATGACTTACATATTTCCATCTGTCTTCGTCTAAAGATTCATATATTCATGTATATATTCATGTATTTCTTTTAGAAGTTGTTTGTTGCTTATTATATTCAGTTTGGATATAATCTTCTTGCTCAGTTTGGAGTTTCTCATTTTGTAGGTTTAGTTTCAGAGTGATTAGAATTGTTTCTAGATCCTTTACTTTTTCTTCCAGTAATTCAACTAGTTTATTTTTGGTACATATGTAGCTTGAATCTTCCATGGGCATGTATATACATGGAACATATTTTACAAATCACAATAGTGTCAGTTTCTGTTTTCATGACTATGTTTGTTTTGTTACTGGGATGGGGCTGCTTAACAAAAGAAGGATTGCTTTTTCCCCACAAAGAGTGTTGAATTCTCAGGCTACTTCTTAGGAAGTGCTTTGTTCTTAGCTCTCAACTTTATGCTTTGAAGATTTTCTTTTTAGGAAATCTCTTTTTAGGAGATACTTTGCTCTTAGCCCTCAACTTCCTGCCTTGATTTTTTTAAAAAAAATGTTCCTATCTTCCCTGCTTTCTCCCTACCTTCTTGTGTTCCATATTTGTCCTATGGGAAGAATCCAGAGAAAGAAATATTTGGGGAAATATTAAAAAAGGCAGAATATATTCCTCAAAGGAATAATGGAGAAGATCTTTAAAAAGACAGAAACCAGCCCCCAGAAATCAGCCAGCAGAGGCCAGCATTTAGAAATGCAAATTCAATTATCCTTTCAGAAAGGTTTGCGCCTTCCAGTTAGAAACTGAAGAAATTAAGAAGACAAAGACCCGTAAAATCTACATACCCCCAGCCAAATTCTAAGGACAGGAAACATAATAGGATTAACCCACCAATACCAAAAGGACACACGATACAGGAAATACAAAGCCTCAAACAGGAACAGGAAACAACTTCAAGAGCCCCAGAAGGTGTTTAAAAAACCCACCACTCCCTGCTACATGTGGTCAGTTTTCCCTGAGCCATCTTTCTGTCTGGCTCTTCTCTTCAATAAACTACAACCTTCTTTTTAAAGCAGTCTCCATTTTGCTTATTCCCAACTTGGACTGGACCCAGGTGAAGATTTTTCCTTCAACAGTCCCTTTCTTCCCTGCCTTGCCTCTCCTCCTTATTGCTTGCCACTGCCACTACCACTGCCAGGGTCCTAGTCTCTCCCTGCCTTCTTGCTCTTGCCTGCCTGAGTCTTTGGGACTGATTGATTGCTGGGTCCTCAGTGTGTCTCTGGCTGTGATGTTCTGTTGCCTTTGGGCAAGCTGGCCCTTTGCTCCGCCATACCCTCACTGTCCCTGATAGCCTGCCTCCTGCCACAATGGTCTACTCTCTCCAGGCATGCTGATCCTTCAAACCGCCATCACCCTCACTGCCCTTGATTGCCTGCTTCCAGCCACCACACTGCTAGTCTGCCATGCTGCCTCTAGATGCACTGCCTCCAACTGCTGGCTCCCAGCCACACTGCTCCCAGCCTCCAGTCTTCCATGCTCTACAGTCCACCTTAACCCACCAGTTTGCTGCACTGCCTCCAGCCGCCATTTTTCTCAGCTATCAGTTTGCTGACCTCAGCTGCCTCTTTTCCTGTGTTGGGCTACTTAAATGGGCTCCTGGGCTAGGTCTTTTGTTCTCCGGGCAGCCTCAGTCTCAAGCTGCCAGGCTGGGTCTCTAGATAGCTGGAAGTGCTGAGCAGGATGCTTGGGTCAGGCTGGGCTGGGTGGATAGTTGGTGGGTTCGTCTGCAGGGCTGTATTAATAATTTGGGAAGCAGCCTCCAAGGTAGGAAGCCACCAGCCATACAACCGATCACTTCCTGTGCTGCTGTTTTGCTGATATTTTCTTCCTCCCCTCCTCAAACTTCTTATTTTCCCTTTTCTGTCTACCTTTTCTATTTTCCTGAGTTTTATTCCTCCTCTTCATCTGCTGAGATGGTGGTTTCAGATCACAGGGAGACAAGTCACTAAATTAAGTTCCTTGTCTCCCTGTGATCTGAAACAACCATCTCTGTTGCCGTCATCTTAGTTATTTAAGCTTTTTATTTATTAAATAAATAAAAATAAAAACAAATTAAAATATTAAAAATATTTAAAATTTTAAAATATGTAAAAAATAAGCTATTTATTTCTTTAATTGTTGAAATGGATTAATGCAACTAAACAATAAAGCTTATATAAAGCTATTGCTGAGAAAAGCAATATCTTTGCAATCATTTTTCTCTGGATGGGGTGGCAATTCCTCAGATAGATCCAGTTCGCAACAGGGGTTCATCTAGATTTGAAACTCCTGCTTAAGGAGCAGGTGGCAGTTGCAGCTAGGAGAACCTTTGCACAACTTTGTGTTGTGCACCAGTTGCTGCCTTTCCTGGATCAGGATTCCCTGCACTCAGCCGTTCAGTCCCTAGTCATCTCATGGTTGGACTAATGTAATGCGCTCTACTTGGGGCTACCCTTGAAGAGTTTTCAGAGGCTACAACCTGTGCAGAGTGTGGCAGCATGGGCAGTTTTGGGTGCCCCAAGAATGGCCCCTGTAACACAACTGCTCTGCGAGTTGCGTTAATTGCTGGTCTGCTTCTGGGTGAAATTCAAGGTGTTGTGATCACCTTTAAAGCCCTTCATGGCATGGGTCAAGGTTATTTGAGGAATTGTCTCAGTCCCCTGGGATTGGCTCATCCCATTCATGCTGGCAGAGGTGGCATTCTGCAGGTCTCATCAGCCCAATTATTCCAGCTGCAACATCCCATCTTTTCCCATTCTGTCCCTGCCCTCCCGGGTCCTTGATTTTAATCTCTGGTTTTAATTTATTCAGGTATTAACGTAGTTATATTTTTATAACTGTAAGCTGCCCAGAGTTACTTTATGGTAAAATGGGTGACCAACAAATTTTATAAAAAGAGAGAGAGAGATGACAGATAGATAGACAGATAAACGTGATTGCAGTTTTTGGTCCCTATACAGAAAAATAAATGTTTAATTTCCATTGAAATAAATAACATTTTATTTCACCTGGATTATTTCCTTAATCCCTTCCTATAATTTGATTCAGAATAATTTTTTAGTTGATGTATATAATGAGAGCAATTAAGCCTCTTGGAGCAATTGGAACATCCAATGCATTTAGTTAAAAATGCAACTAAACTATGTAACCAAAAGAAAACAAAAGATACCTTGGCAGCAAATCAAATTCATCAAAAACTTCACAGATCAGGGGTTTTTTCCTGTCTCCCCATCCCTACTCTTATTCTCTCTCTCTCTCTCTCTCTCTCTCTCTCTCTCTCTCTCTCTCTCTCTCTCACACACACACACACACACACACACACACACACACTCAGCAAAATCCAAGAGAGTGGTAGCTTAACTGCAGGTAGTCCTCGAAGTACAATTTGTTTAGTGACCGAAGTTACAATGTCGCTGAAAAAAGTGACTGTTCACACTTATGATTGTTGCAATACCTTCAAGGTTATTTCATTAAAATTCAGATGCTTGGCAACTGACTCACATTTATGATAGTTGCAATGTCTTGGGATCATGTGATCACCTTTTGTGACCTTCTGACAAGTGAGGTCAATGGGGAAATCAGATTCAATTAATAACCATGTAACTAACTTAACAACTGCAGTGATTTACTTAACAACTGTGCAAGAAAGAACATAAAATGGGGCAAAACTCACTGAAAAACTGTCTCACTTAGCAACAGAAATTGTGGGTTCCATTATGGTTGTAAGTTGAGGACTATCTGTATTTTCTTTAAGCAATGAGTTCCACAAAGGAGAGAAGGCTGTCCAGGATACAAAATAAAGCTCAATTATTTCTTCTACATCTTTTGTGAATTAGAGTGTGCTCTTGAATTCAGCAGCGGCTGAACTTGTAGAATTACAAGATCTGTTTGCAAGTTATTTCTTCTAATATTTTTGTTTGTTTGTTTGTCTTTCTGCCATTTTGTTGTTTTTTGAATCTTGAATTCAGAAACCTAGATCAAAATTCTGTAACTCAGGCCTGTGAACCATGGGAGCATTCTCTGAATCGTTGTCAGTTATATACTCCATCTACATAGAATCACTTTTTTTTCATGTTCTCATACTCTCCAAAAATCTAGAATAAGATCTCAAGGTTTTTCCAGTGACATCATGTGCCAGACTTACCTCCTTCTTTTTTGCCACTTATACATCCCAAAGAAAGTTTCAGTGTCTTCCCTTTCTCCCAAAGGAAGAATCTTGACATGTAGAAGATGTCATGGACATAGCATGTGGATTGACCTAGTATTTGGAACCTCTTCCCCTTCTTCCTCCTTTCCCTTCTCTTTCTTGCTCACTCGCTCTCTCGTTCTCTCACTCTCCTTGTTATATAGCCACTTCTATCCTAATCTCTTTTTAATGAACTTGAGTGATCTTGTATCCTGTATCTCTTCAGCAGCCAGGACTGCTCAATTTTCACTAGTTATCTTTCTTCTCTTCCTTCTCCCCAGTTTCCACACAAGCTACTTTACACCAGGATCTAGTTCTTTTCAATTTCCCTCATTCTTTGTGAAACCCTTTATTTTTTAGTAACCTTAATTAAAAAACATATTTTAACTGTTGGGATGGCTGGAAATACAAACTGTGATTGATCCTTTATTACTTAAAAAAAAACTATATGATTTTTTGAGGCCACTTAGCAGCTTCAAAAGCTGCCACAGTTATTCCTACCCATCCTGAAAAGTAAATGTGTCAAGAAGTGACTCGTAAAGAGTTTTCCTTTTCTTTGGTTTGTATAAAGATAAATACAGCCTATGATGATCATAAGAGTTCCTTGGGAAAAGACAGGGAGATTCTAGAATGTGGATGTTTTTTCTATAATATTTCAACATTATCTTATTACTTTATTAATTTTTAATATATAAAAGCAATCACATTATTAATAAATTATGTAGTTTCAAGATAAATAATTAAATATTTTTGGCAATCCTAACTAATCTTAAGGTCTTCGGGGGGGACAAATATCTTTGCTCTGAATTTAGGGCAATCCTTGAGGTCTACTTATAAACCTATGGATATTGAATGTATTAAGAAAATGCCTGTACAATCAATACCAAGTTGGTAATCTGAGAAGTGTGATGCTGTGGGCAGAATGCCATTGAAACATAAAGTAAGATAGGGTTTGGCTCATGTTTGATAGTACCCTCATGTAAATAAAACTTTAATTTTTAATAAAGTAGCCAAATTGGATATTGCAAGAAAGAAAGAAATAATGTGATTGCTTCCTATTTGAATAGTTTGAATAATTTTTATTATTTCTACTGTAGAATGATAGCTATAAATTCACCACAGAGAGATTTTGTAAGGTCCTACCTCAGCTATCCCCTCAGGAAAGCATGACTCTTGAAACAGGCATTGTTTCAAAAAGGATCTTTTACTGAGTGAAAGTGATTGCAGAGAAGAAAGGTGGAATCTGAAGTTCCCACACAAAAGTGTTGAACTAAAAGTCCAATTTTTCCAGCCCCATCCCCAATGCCCCAATCCACTGGCATGAAGATGTTTTGAGAACTTCAAACTGAAAAAGTGATAACCGGCTGTTCTCTGGTGCTTCTTCCTTGGTAGCTGGCAGGAATTAAAACAGATAGCTCTGAGAGTTTTCCTCCCTCTCTAATTCCCCTGCAGATACATCAAAGTGAAAGTAGAAAGAATGCAGGAACATCCTCAATCCACAATAGTACGTGTTCCCCCTCCCCTTTGGAATGGCAACATTCCGTTAGGGACCTGACAACTCTGAAAATAGATTTGGTTGTTTTACCAGATCTCACCAGAGATACTTCTGACATATTTTTTTCTGAAATAGAATAAAACATAGAAACATGCTAGAATTCTGAAGAAGTCTCTTAAAATGTGTATACTGCTCCTTTTACATTATCTTTACTCAGTGCTTTTTTTCTATAAAAAAAAAAAAGATGCCGGAACTCACACACATCATACAACCCACCTTGCCTACCCTACAAGGTTCCATCCAAAAAAGGTGCTGGAACTCTGTTCTGGGTATTCTATGAGGAAAAAAGCCCTGTCTTTACTTAGCATTTATCCTCCCATTTTTAACATTACCCTTTTCAGTCTTACTAAAACATAGCCGAATGATTTCAATGATTGATAAGCAGAGGGTGTAGTAACCTTTGTAAAGCCAACTGGAGCCTTTAGGAAAGCATCAGGCTTGGGCTCAGACTCAAAGCAAGGGCTCAACTGTAGGTACTTGCCTAATATTTAACTTTAAAATATTAGAATTTCATCTCATTCTTTGAGGTAACACTTTTTTTTTAAGTACCCGGAATTTTCATTCATACTTTGGCTAGATGCCTGAAACCTGGAAAAAGCCTGGATCATTTAGAACAGGGGTGTCAAACTCACAATGTCATTTGACATGTTGTGATGTATCGTGACTTTTTTTCCATTGCCAGCAATGGGTGGGCGCAATTTCACTATGATGCATGTGGCCTGTGGGCCGGCAGTTTGACACCCCTGTTTTAGAATCTCTGAAAGAGACTGAAGGCCACAGCTAACTTTATATTTTTGCATTATGCATCTATTGGTAGATAAATTTAAAAATATACAAATTGAAAGTCATTCAGGAAGTGTGAACATTATAATCCCAGCCTCATAAAACATGGAGATGCTAATTTATTTTAACAAAATGGGGACCTTTTTTAATGTCTGTTTACTCACCAAGATATTAAGCCAGGATATAATCTGCAGGTAAAATGGCTTATGATGAGAGGAAAGAAAAGAGAAATATACCAATCCATTGCAATATAATGTATGAAGCTGTGAATCACATTTGCCCATGTCTTTAAAAACAGCATCTATACCATATGCTTATCAAAATATGTCATTTTTTATCTTAGTATTCTCTGTTTCTTCTTCCACCAGATGTTGGAGCCTTTTTTGAAGAAGGAATGTGGCTCCAGTATAATTTTTCATCTGTAGGAAATAATATGAAGGATTCAGGGAGCAAAACTCCCTTGAGCTCCAAAGAATCAGAGAACTTTGTATCAGACCTCAGTCTCAATAAAGAAGAAATCAGTTTTAGCTTCAGCACTAGCAAAGCTCCTTGTATCCTGCTTTACATCAGTGCTTATTCTCAAGACTACATGGCAGTGCTAGTGACTCCAGCTGGTAAATAATTTGTCCTTTTTTTCCTGCTATTTCACCTCTCCAACATACTGCAAAAAAATTGATGGTACTTAAAAGTGATATTTGAGAACATGTTTTGTATATAGGACAAGAAAAAGCCAGGAGAGACCCATAGTTACCCTTTATTTACTGCTGAATTCTCACACAGTTGTCTCTGTGGGATGAAAACTATTTCTTGGATTTCAACTCATTATAACAACCAGTGGTGATAGTACAATGTCAGTCTTGCTTGATTTCAGAAGCTAAGAAGGATTGGCCCTGCTAATCAGAGGCAAAACAACCTTCCAGGACTATTGAAAAATTCTAGAAATTTTAGACCGTACAAGTGGTACTACAAGGCAACCAAAAAAAACCCTGCTTGAATGCAATAATCAGGAGTTCAGCATGCTTTAAGTTAATTTTACATAATATTCTATAATGTGAAGGGTATAAAAATTTAAAAGTAGGATTTTTAATGGAATAATCTAAGAATGAAATAAAAATAACTCAATTATTTATTACTTCATTCTGTAGGAAGTTTACAGGTTCGATACAAACTTGGAGGTGCTAAAGAACCATACAACATCAATATAGATCACAGGAATATGTCTAATGGGCAGCCACACAGTGTGAATATCACGCGGGCAGGAAAAGACATAATTCTCCAGGTAAATGCATAGCAATAACTTTATAAGTGATGAAGCTGAATAATAACATCACTGCTAAGTATTAAATATCCTGGGAAAATGCAAATTTACAGACTAAATGGAGACAAAATGTGGAGAAATCTTAAGTAATATATGAATGAATTATATATGAAACATTTATTCCATTTTTAAAATAGAGGATTAACATTGATCAATAGATTTTTATTACTTATTTCCTATCATTTTTTTCAAGCAAGAAAGAATTTGGCTTATGTTTATAATTGCATCACAGTACAATTGAATATCAAAGAAGGAATGAAAATTGTGATTTATTTATTCTACAGGGCTTGGAAAAGGTTAAAATTTTAATTTTTATCATTATATACCATTATTTTAAAAAAGCCTTAATATTTGACAGTGAAAATTATGTAGAGCTTCAGAGCAATTGTTTCATTTTGCTTTATTTTATGTGAACCTAGCCTCTCTCCTTCCTAGTCTATTTCATGTTTTCTAAAGCTAAATATGATTATTCTGTGTCCCTTGTCAGATTTTATTTAAAGAAATATTATATTTATTATTCAATTATTCATTAGATTTAAATCCCACCTTTCCTACAGAAATATTACTGTGATACAGAATCATAATGTGCATAAACACTACCATAGTACTGAATTTTGAGTTTACAACTTTTTATAGTATAGCATATATTTAGATATTCTTGCCAAAGAAATTTCTAAATATATTTTATATTTTATTTTATATTCATTATCTTCATAGATATTTTTACAGATTTTTTCTAGATCATTTTTCTTTTTTAAAAAAAGTTGTTAAATGCAACATCTTTTAAAATCTCAAACTACAATTAAATTTGCTTATTTATTTATTAACCATTTTATATCACTCAGAAGACTCAGAATGGTGTACAATAAAATTATAAATTGCAACTATGCTATTACATGTCTCTGCAAGTAACACATCCATGTAGTATTTTGTCATTGTTAGTCATGCCCTTAAGTTTATTGAAAAAAACTATACCAAAAATGGGTGTAGTGCAAATCTTTCTCTTTTATTGATTTACTCCTTGACAGCCACGAGATGGCAGCTTATCACATCTTCCAAAAAGATTCCTGCCAGCATAACAATAACGTCTATATTTCCAGGCCAATCAGTCATGCTCCGAGTGCATTTTCCCAGAACTGTTGAGTCTGCCAGCCATTTCATATGGAGACAGTAGGGGAGGGTTTGGAACTGTTGAGCCTGTGAGATCTATGATATGCATATTAATCGTCCATATACACATTAGTAATGACTGTATTTATTTCCTTGAGAAAAGATATCCACATTCCTGTAATAGTGGAAAATAATAATATTCACAGGGATATTCCTGTAAATCCAATGGACAAATTTGCTTGCAATATCACCACAGTATACCGTAATAAACCAACTCTGATAGGTCTGTATAAAAATAAATGTTTTTTTTTAATGATGTTGACCATGGGATAACTTTTCTTTAAAAGTCAGATTGGTTATTAAAGGTTAATACTATAGTGTATTTTTGTCAAAGGATAACAACACACTGAATTTTTAACTTTGTATTTTAAAGTTTTCTAGCCAAGGTAATAATTTGCATCCAACTTTCTTCTTTATTTGTGGCATTAACCAATTTCAGCATTTGCCCAAGAATATCTAAATACTTTCGTATAGTTATATAAGCAAACTAAAATGTCAGTTTAAATATCAGAAGATTGCATTTATAACAATATACCAAAATTTATTGGGCTGTGAAA
Organism: Crotalus tigris; assembly: GCF_016545835.1. Lineage (NCBI taxonomy): Eukaryota > Metazoa > Chordata > Lepidosauria > Squamata > Viperidae > Crotalus > Crotalus tigris. The sequence continues at coordinate 97,667 of NW_024097524.1, forward strand.
TTTATACTCTTTTCTCTACATCCCTATTTCTAGCTCCTCTTCACCTCTAATATCAATTTATATTAAAGTGAAAAATATTTAAACAACTTTTAAATCTGAATTCAACAGATTTTATATATTTCTATGGTTCAAATAATAGAAATATCAGAGTATCCCAAAATAAATATGGGGTGTTTTTTATTTTGTAATAAAGAAATCCAAATTCAACAAATCAAATTTGTTGAAAACAAAAAACTGAAAATGAATTTTAAATGCTGTCTTTTTTCTCTTATTCTCATTTCAATTTTAGCAAAATTTGATATCAAATTTACCATTTGGATCTGTGTCAAATCTGAATAAATTTCTTTTTGCAATCTTCCAAAAATATAATGAGAGATTAAATAAATGTCTCTCACTTCAGCTTCTCATTTAATGGATAATACAAATTATTGTGTGTCTTATAGATGGACAACTGTATTAATCTATGGTGGCAGCTTATGAAAGCGTATGCCTTTTAATAAAATGTATTAGTCAGTAAAGGTGCTACTAGCCTCCTGATGGTTGTGATTTTATGTGACCAAGTGAATTTGAGGTGGAGTGGGATTATATGGATACCATATTTAGGAAGCACCTTTTCAAAGGAATAGCCTGATCTTGGTTCTCTAAGTATGACAATGGTGGTAAACTGCTTATGAGGGATGAAACAAGAACATCTGAAAGCATGTATATCATCAGGGAAGATCCATTTCAGTAATTTTATTAGCCTGCAATCTTCAAAGTATGACATCTTTGTTTTCATGTTTCTCTAGCTGGACCTTTATCCCCCAGTAAGCTACACCATACCAGGACCTTCGAGCCTTCAGTTCAGCTCATTGAAGTCACTCTTTCTAGGAAAAGTAATAGGTAAAAATCTCTTTCAGAAATTGTTTATGTTTATATGGATTCTGGCTTTAATTAGTACATTATTCAACTCTTTTTAATTATAAGTTATCCAGAGTTTAGAGTTAAACTCCAGTTTACAAAATAAATAAAACATACATACAATGCCAGTTGCTTTTCTGATATACAGTAAGTCCCATATATGATCAGATTTCAAAAAAAAAATCAATGATTTCAGTTTTTATTATTTTCATCCTTCACTCTTCAAAGGGCCTGCTTTGTTAAAGTAATTGTGATATAAAAATGGAAGTCAGATTTAATTTTTTAGTAAATCTGAAGAGCAAGGACTCCCTAGGAAAGAATAGCCCTTAACTCCATAGGTGTTAGAGAAAAGGTACTTTCACTAGAGGTGCTGAGTGCAGCTCGAGTGGAGGCAAGCTCTGAAGAAAAACTGTGCAAAAATCATATATTGAAAGCAATCCCCAATGTCCAAAACCCTGCCCCCAGTGAGAGTAGTCCAATCAGGCTCTGTTCCAATGTTTTGGGAACCTGGTGCCTCAGGCACCATTGTTAATTCCTTTCCCAGGGCTGAGGTTGGTTTGGCGCCTCTGGTTCCTGTTACTGTCCATACTCCCCAAATCCCCATAGCATTCTTTCATGCCTCCAGCACTCTTCCCCTCCCATATGCCTCGCCCCCTTGGTTATAGCAGTTGCTAGTGAGCTTCAAAGAAAGCAAAGATAGTCATCTGGCAGATAAAAAATATAAATAAATTATTAAATCAGCTCCTATCATTAAGCCACAGAAACTGACAATGAATCACTTCAATATTTTCTGAACCCTGCTGCAGGGCAGGAGAAAGAAAAAATAACAGCCATTACTGGGCAAGTAGGGGCAAATATATTTTTCTACTGCAAATCTATTGAAGCAGGGGCTGGAAGGCAAAGTTCAACAATGTGTACAGAGGAGGAGGAGGAGGCAACTTTTAGGATTTCGACATTATTTTTTTAGCAAATTAAAATTTATCTTAAAAGTTCTGAATGATTTGTGGTATACAAAGCTCCTTTTTTGATAACACTAAAGCAAGTGACCCATGTACAGATAGTCCTCAACTTACAACACTTCAGAGAGAGAGAGAGAGAGAGAGAGAGAGAGAGAGAGAGAGTCTTCTGGCTTGAAATTGTAAATTTTTAGTGATGATGGTAGTAGTGGTAGTGGTTGTGTTAATGGTAGTGGTGGTGATGCTGGTGCCAACCTTAGCATTCGGGGGTAGGCTGGCTGATAGACCCGTCTCCTGAAATGGCAAAGGTTGGAAGGCTTTCGGAGTTCGACGTCTCACATCCAGAGCGGTGGGAGTCCTACGTAGCCAGGGTGGAAAATTACCTCAAGGTGAACCAAGTGAGGGAAGATAGCTTGAAGGCTGCCACCCTGCTTTGTGTCTGCGGTCAAGACGCCTTCGAAATCGCAGAGAACCTTGCAGCACCTGTCCCGTTAGAGTCTGTCAGCTATGCAGATCTAAAGAAGCTATTGAAGGAGCACTTCCAGCCCAAGATGTCCGTCATCGCATGGCGCCACACCTTCGAGCAGAGGGATCAACGATCCGGAGAGTCGGCCAAAGAATACATCGCTGCATTGAGGAAGGCCGCCAAGCACTGCGAGTTCAAGGACCTCGAAGAACGACTGAGGGACCGATTCGTGTGCGGCTTAAGGCATCGAGATCTACAACAGAGGCTTTTCGCCAAAGAAGAATTGTCCTTCCAAGATGCCTTAAGAGAGGTCACCGCAGAAGAAGCAGCAGGTGGCGCCGTCAAAAACATGCGGCCGATCAGGAACAGTCCAGATGTTGCATCCGTGCACCAAGAGGATGTCCAAGGGAACTCCGAGGAGGATCCAGATGAGGAAGTCGACCGTCTCCACCCCACGAAGGAAGGGAATCAGAAAGGAAGCTCTGCAGTTCCCCTCAAGTGCATCGGCTGTGGAGGTCGCCACAGGAGGACCGACTGCAAGTTCCGCTCCGCTATCTGCCGGGCGTGCGGGAAACAAGGATATATTGCAGCTGTGTGTCTGGGCCGACGAAAGGTACAACCTCAGGAAGAACTGCGCCTGAAAGGTACCAGGGTCCCCAGCCAGATTAGGATAGGTTTTTGCGCTTCGCGAAGAAGCATCTTCAGGACAGGCATACACAAGCCCATCAAGAAAAAGCTGTCACTCAAGGTGAAGCTACAAGGGGTTCCATTAACTATGGAACTAGACACGGGGTCTGCCCTTTCAATCATATCCTTACATACATTTAGGAAGATTTGTTCCGGCAGTGGAACTCAGGCTAAATTAAGGCCTTCAGACATTGTGTTAACAGACTTTCAAAATTCGAGAGTGTGTGTTAAGGGGGAGGCCACCCTTAACGTACAGTATAAGAATTTTGAAGGTCCACTAGACATATTAGTAGTAGGGGGTGAACGAACGAGTCTCATAGGACTCGATTGGTTTGAAGCCTTGGGGATACACGTCACGGGGCTCAACAGCTTACAAACACTCGACCTACAGGAAGTCTGCAAAGAATTTGCAGATGTCTTCAGCCCCCAGCTGGGCACATTCAAGGGACCCCCTGTGTCCTTAAAACTAGACCCCACTGTCACACCCATTAGAATTAAAGCAAGAAGGGTCCCTTTTGCTTTAAAGAGTAAAATTGACACTGAGTTAGACAAACTGATCCAACAGGGAATCCTAGAACCTGTTGATTCCAGTCCTTGGGAGACCCCCATTGTCACGCCTCTAAAGGCAAATGGGGACATTCGCATTTGTGCTGACTACAAATGCACTCTGAATAAGGCATTGCAGCAACATGCCTATCCTGTTCCTGTGGTCAGTCATATTCTGGCCTCCCTCAAGGGGGGGCGCGTTTTTGCAAAGCTTGACCTAGCTCAAGCGTATCAACAGCTGCCTGTTGATGATGATGCTGCTATAGCTCAGACTATTGTGACCCACAGGGGAGCCTTTAAGGTAAAAAGGCTACAGTTTGGAGTGAATGTCGCTCCTGGGATTTTCCAAAGCGTAATGGAAAACACACTACGGGGCATACCGGGGGTTTGCCCCTACTTTGATGATGTCTTAATTGCAGGAGACTCCACACACATTCTAGCTGAAAGGCTAAGGGCTGTTCTGTTAAGATTCAGGAAAACAGGCCTCAAGCTCAAAAGAGACAAATGCAAAATTGGGGTGCCTTCTACTGAATTTCTGGGATTCAAAATTGATGCTGCTGGGATTCACCCTGCTGAATCCAAACTAACTGCCATTTTAGAAGCACCTAGGCCAAAGTCTAAGGCCGAACTTCAGGCCTTTCTGGGCCTCCTGAATTTCTACAATTCCTTTCTTCCACATAAAGCTAGTGTAGCTGAGCCTCTTCACAGGCTATTAGACAAACAAGCAGTGTGGCAATGGTCACAAACACATGAGGCTAGTTTCAATGAGGTCAAGGCCTTACTCACTTCTAACAGTGTACTTGCACACTTCAATGAGTCCCTTCCTGTGTGCATCGCTTGTGATGCTTCCCCTTACGGGGTAGGAGCTGTCCTGAGCCACCTCAGGTCTGATGGAACTCAGGTTCCTGTTGCATATTACTCCAGAACACTGTCTTCTGCTGAGCGCAACTACGCTCAGATAGACAGGGAGGCTCTGGCTGTTGTTGCTGGAATTAAAAAATTCCATGATTTCTTGTATGGCAGGCATTTCACGGTCTTCACTGACCATAAGCCTCTGCTGGGACTGTTTACCACACGTAAACAAACTCCCCAAATCATTTCCCCTAGAATGCTTAGGTGGTCTATTTTTCTGTCTGCATATGATTTTTCCTTACTCCACAAGCCTGGGAAAGAAATGGGCCATGCTGATGGCCTCAGTAGATTGCCCCTGCCAGTAGTAGAAGCTGACCCTGCGCCAGCTGTCAACATTCTATCCATCCAAGCCTTGCCCGAGTCCCCTCTGAATGCCAGGGATGTCGCCGCTGAAACAGGCACAGATCACACACTTTCACGTGTCCTTTCTTGGGTTTTGTCTGGATGGCCTGAGCACTGCCCTAGTCCTGAGTTTCAGAGTTTCTGGTCCAAAAGGAACGAGTTGTCCACTTCTCAGGGTTGTCTGCTTTGGGGAAACAGAGTTGTCATTCCCACCTCAATGAGGACTAGGATCTTAGAGTCCCTCCACGAGGGTCATCCTGGCATTGTTCGCATGAAGGCCCTTGCGCGCAGCCACTTGTGGTGGCCTGGTTTAGATAAGGACATTGAGGCTAAGGTGCATGCATGCCACCTGTGCCAGCGCTCTCGCCCAGAGATGCCCCAAGCTCCTGTGCATAGATGGGAGGATACACAGTCCCCATGGTCTAGGGTGCACATTGACTACGCTGGGCCCTTTCAGGGCCAGTTCTTCTTGGTCCTCGTTGACAGTCATTCAAAATGGCTTGAGGTTGTACCTGTCTCATCCACCACCACTGCAAAGACTATTCAGGTACTGAGGGGGATTTTTGCTGCACACGGGCTCCCAGATGTCATCGTCTCTGACAACGGCCCTCAATTTACTTCCTCCGAATTCCAAGCTTTCTTACAGGCTAACATGATTCGTCATGCCACGTCTGCACCCTTCCACCCGTCCACCAACGGTATGGCTGAACGCATGGTCCGCTTCACAAAGGACGCCTTGAAAAGACTCACCTAAGGGGACTGGCATCACAGGTTGGCTGACTTTCTCCTTTCTTACCGCACCACACCGTCCACTTCTACAGGGAGAAGCCCAGCTGAACTTCGCTGGGGGTGCAAACTTACTACGAAGCTTGACCGGTTGCATCCGGACAGACTGCCTTCATCTACCTCACATCCTAGGGCACCTAGACAACTACTTGTGGGTGCCCCGGTTTGGACTCGCAATTACGGGCCTGGTCATACATGGGTCCCCGCTTCTATTTCCAGGGTCACAGGTCCTCTCTCCTACGAGGTAGCCCTGGACAACGGTCGTGTCCTGCGTCGGCACATCGACCAACTCCGCCCTAGGCGGGACCTTTCAGATGAGACTCCTGGGTCTTTTCCAGGGGGGAGGGGGACCCTTTAGAGCAAAGGGAGGGGCACGAGCTGCTGCCCACCTCCAATCATGGAGCCACAAACGGCCCATTCCAAGATTCCGCGAGTGCCCCAAACGGGAATTCTGGGAGCCTGTCCAACTACCAGGCATTCACGCCTACTCCAGCCAGGGAGTCACCCCGGGGGTACAATCACTATTCACCTGCACAGCACAGTACTCCAGTCAGGGAGGATACCCGGGAGCATCCCAATAAATCATACCCCGCAAGAGAGCTGGCACATAATCCCCAGAGTTGGCCTGACCTTACCCCAAGTCCTACAGGGGGTCAAACTACAGGGAGGTGGTCGAGGAACCAAGTCCCGACCGCAACACCTCTAGCCCAAATCAGGGAGTAACTGAGTTTTGGGAAGGTATAGAGACCCACACGAGCCCGGACACAGAACGGGGCTTAGGGATTGGACAGCCTCCTGACAGGTCTTGGACGGACCTAGGAGGTTCTATAGAGACGCCCAGCAGTGGCTATCACTTCAAGGGGCCCGAGGGTCTACAGCTAGGCAGGTCAACCAGGTCACAAGGTGACAGAAGCCCTGGCCTGACGAGCCCGGTGGGCGAGCAAGCAGGCCAGGCATCGGGGCACAGTCCTTGGAAGGCACCAAGGCATGATAAGGAGAACAGGCTCACGTCTCCCCTCAGTCAGGAAACACCTGTCAGAAACCCAGAGCTGAGAAGGTCACAGAGAGCAAGGAAATCTCCTAAATACTTAGAGGATTACATAACATTGCTGGCCAAACAAAAGCCAGTAAACAGTAGGAGCACTGGGGAGTAGAACACTGCATCAAGAAATAATTGTATGTTGGTAGTAGTCTTAGCCCGGGGGAAAGGGGTGTTATGTCCCGAGCCTTGCAAACGGGCTCGGGGCGTTTGCAGGCAGTCCCGGGCAGGTGCAAGCTGCCCGGGACCAGACAGGCTGTCGCCAGCGCCTGTGCGCATGCGCGGGTGCTGGCACGGGAAAAGTAACACAATTACCCGGGAACTGCCTATATAAGAGGCTAGGAGCTTTTGGGCGTTGCTGAAGCCTTCACTTGTAAGCTGAACACAGAATAAAAGGAAACCTGAGAACTACAACTGCTTCTCGCGTCTGCTTTTCACTAAGGACTCAACAACATCCATGCTTCTCCCCTGTGCCTCTGCTTCCCCCTGTGCTGGTGCCACTGCGCAAGCCTCCCATGAACCTCTCATCAGCCAGGTGGCTACGTGGCACGTCCCAATTGCTTGTCTCCCGCCCCACACGCATCTACCTCCACATGCTGCTTGGACTAGGTAATCAACTTAACTGCAGCCCCAGAGTGTGCAGCCCCAGAGTGAGTCGGCTAAGGGGCTGCAGTTGCTGCGCACTCGCTGCCTCTTGTGCCTGCACCAGCGCATGGGGTGCCCAGCCAGGCTGATCAACCTGATATCATGTTTCCCTGAAAATAAGCCTAATGTGTCTTTTGGAACCCAAAAAAATATAAGACCGGGTCTTATTTTCGGGGAAACACAGTAGCTTCTGAAGGGTTGCTATTGAAACTATTCCTACCTATCCCAGTCATTATACATCTAATAACAATACAGATTTGTTTCTAATGTTAATCTTCAAATGGAAACTAATGTACAGTACTCTGATACCATGATGTAGTTCAATATCCTTGTTAGTCAAAAAAATATCCTTATTAGTTAAAAAATAGTATTCTACCCCATGGTCTCTTTATCTCTGATAAGTTATGAACAAATGGAAATGTTCCATCTTATATAAGTTGAATCATTGTGACTACTCTCTGGAAGCCATGGTAACCTTAGGTCATGATCAAGCCAAAGTTAAGGCAGAAAATAATAGATATAGAAAATCAAGACACTAAATTCTATGTGCCAATCAAGGCCCATCTAGATGCTCAATCTTTAAGCTTACTCTAGCCAGATATCTAGAGGCAGATTGAAATAGCCAGATACTGTATAGGCAAAATATGACATTAACATGATTTAATGTTTTGCCCAAGTTCTCTTGGTAGGGAGGTATTTTAAAAAATCCTCATATTGAGCAGCTTTTCCCATTTGGAACTGTACATGTTAAAAGTATTGCTCATTTTCTTCTGTATCATTCTTTTTATCTTGATATTCACATTATTTGTCATCAGTAATAGCAAATAATCCAGGCCTTCTGGATTTATTTTATTTATTTAATTATCTATTATCTGTTACATTGTCTGCAGAAAAAGAACAATTGTATGATTATTTACAAGATCATAATATCCTATCATTTCATGTCCATGTTTTATAATTCTGTACTTTAGTTTGTTAGTCACTAACTATAACTAAGTATTGGTATTCTGTTTTTTACATTGTTGATATTCTTGTTGGATCTTAGCATAAACATTATGCTAACTTATAAGGATAACAAATTCCTTTTAGGTTTAATTACTCTTCCTGATTTTATAAGTTAATGCTTATAATTCCGGTATATTTTATTACTATATTTATAGTTGTAGATGCTTTATTGTATCCTATAGGAGTCTTAGCTTACAAATGGTAATTGGGACTAGGAACTCTGTCACTAAGTGATAGTCAGAAGATGCAATGTCATGAGACCAGACTGACTTATGATAGAATTTCTGGTATATCATAAGGCAAATCTTGTGCTGCTGCAACATCCCACAATCAAAAGATTGCCATTTGTCGAGTCCTACCAGCTTCTCCATTAATTTTGATTGTTGGGAAGCTGGTATTGAAAGTCGTAAATGGCAACCATGTGTCTGGGGAACACTGCATAATTAAGAATGATTATAACTGACAATTGCATGACTGCAGGGATGCTGTGATACCCACAATTACATGAATCCATTGTAAGTAACCAACCATAGTAAGTAACTAACCACACTCAGCATGTAGTCTTAGTGGAACTACATGGAGGGAAGCATGCAGTGGGTTACCTCAAGGATATGTCTAAATATCCACTGCAAAAAAATTGAAATGGAGGCTGACAATCTTTTTTTATATATATATAGATATTTTATTCGTTTTTAACTATAACAATCTCCAATGCCTGGTGTACAGCATGTTGTCTTGGTTTATATTTTAACAAGAAAAAAAGGACAGTAATAATTAATTAACAGTCAATAATAATTAAATTTGATAATTCCATAATTAATACATTAATTAATAATGCATTTCTTTGATCTTCCCTTCTCCCATTTGTATTTTCCTTCTTCAAACTTGGCCAAAATATAATTCTTAATGTTTTCAATATATAAATGATTAGGTATAGGCATTTTTTATATTTATACAAATAATAATAATCTCTCTATATAACATTTTTTTCAGTTTATATTATCCTTATAACCATTATCTCATTAGTTCAGCATACATCCTATTTTTATAATTTTTGTTCGCTTAGATTCCCTTATATTCAATCCAATTCTTTTCAATCATAATTTCTTCATATTAGTCATCTCACTGTCTAAATTTTCCCATTTAGGTACATCATCCCAATACTTTATGTCATACATTATAAAAATACTATACTTTTTATCTGTCTTATAATATCTAGATATAACATCCTTTTTAATCAGTTTATATTTTACATATATGTTAATAAAAGTTACATCAATCTACAATTTTAACATTTAATATATTATAAAACATACTGTATTACTTAAATCTCATTATCCTTCTTGTTATAAGGCCCCTTTATGTTCAAACTTCTCTGTTCTTTTAGCCATATTCAAAGAAATGTTTATTCACATAATAGTCCATCTAGTAGGGCAAGTAAATCTCTTGTATCTGTCTCTAATAATTTTCTTTTGCCAAGTAATTTTGCAAATTGATGTAATCCGCTTACCCAATAGTTCCTGTATTTTTACAAATGTTGTTGGGAATACAAAAGATGAAGTAAGTAAGATAAATTCTTTCTGTCCCCCAAACTTTAATAATTCTCCTAATAATTCCATTTTTCTTGTTGTATCAGAACCTTGTAGATTTTTTCCTGTTTATGTCAAATTGTAATTCTTTTCCTTTGTTATTTCATCAATTTGATCATATTCTTCCAGTTTGTAATCTGCTGTCTGATTTGTTTGTTCCTTTGTTGTTATTTCCTGGGTATTTTTTAATTGTAGATTTAGATTGGAAATATGCTTATTTAAATCCTCAAAGCTGTTTCAAATTTCATCATGGTTTGAATCTATAGTCATTTGTATTTGTCCTAATATTACATATATTTCCTCTGGAAAAGTATTTATCTTGCCTTGAAGTATTGCTTCTGGAGGCCCTTGATTTTCCAGGCTAAGTCCTTCAGGAGAAAACATTGAATGTGGCATCCTGTCATTTTTTGATATGTATGTGATATCTATGTTGTCTCCCCCCTTCAAATAATCTTTCATCAATGTTTTAATTCAAAAGTCAATTTATCAGTCAGTCAAAATTACAGATTCAGTATATTAAGCCACATTAAATCCTGCAAATTCTCCTCTAAAAGATTAGCCAAAAAGCCAAAGGTTTTTTTTTTTTTCATAAACAGTTCTTAGGTTTAAGCAACAGTCCAGGTGTTGTTGTTTTTCTTTCAAACACTTTTTAATCTTATAGCTGACTTTTCCTTTGTTCCCAGCTGTCTTCAAGTTTATTTGCAATTCAAAGGAACAACTTTTTCTTTGTTTCTAGGCATTTTGCCAATTTCTGAATCCTTACTATTAGTATTCTATTCTTTGATTCGCCACTAGGTGTCAGCAGTTATTTCTTTTTTCAGTTTTTCTTTCTATCAAAAAGTTATTTTTATTATATATTTTTATAATTCCATCTAAACTTTTTAGGGTATAATCTTGACAGTTTTTTAGTTCCTAGATTTGTCCAAACTGAAATATTTTAAATCAAATTTTAGTATATTTATTTCAGCCCTTTATGTTAATTCACCACTTTTGTCTATAAGGAAATGGGGATATAATCCCCTCCCTTCACTTCTGGAGGTTTTCTTGCTTTGGGGACCTTTTCAAGGATTTAAATAATAGATGAAAGAAAGAAGATCAGTACTCTCATCAATTCCAAGCACACTGTTCACCGATGTTTAAATTTGTGCTCTGGGACATCGGCTGCAAGCAGCTTGGGCTAGACACTGATCTCACACTAGCCTTTCTCCTGTCAGGTTCAGAGGGCTTTCCCGGAATCAAACGAAGCGATTGCCGTCTTATCGTCTTTCTTATGAACATTTGTATCTCCTCATTTTGATTTATAATAGCAGACTGTTCCTGGAAGAATCTATGCTGTCATGATAATTCATAATTGACTTAGGCCAATGTGTGAAATGTGGGTTTCCTGGGGAAATAAAAATTCATACTGTATCTTAGCAATTTCCTATTGTCTTTCAGCCAAATGCTTTTTTCCAATTGTCACAATTCTATCAGAGAAATTAATTCTATATCTAAATTAATGTTGTATATAAGATGTTAAAATAATAGTTTTGTATAAGAGAAGAATTAATCAACCAGCAGTATTTTGAACTAATAAAATGTGGGATTTAGAGAGTCCTAGAGGTTCAAATCCTTATCTGTTCTGGAACTCACTGAATGATTTGGGGCCAGTCATCCTCTCTTAACTCACAGGGCTGTTAAAGCACTATAGATGCTGCCTTGAACCTTTGGGGAAAAGATGAACAATAGTCAATTCTACATAGTAGAATTAAGGAGAAACTTCCTGACAGTTAGAACAATTAACAAGTGGAACAACCTGCCTCCAGAAGTGGTGAATGCTCCAACACTGGAAGATTTTAAGAAGAAACTGGGCAGCCATTTGTCCAAAATGGTATAGGGTTACTTGCCTGCGCAGGGGGTTGGACTTGATGACCTCCAAGGTCCCTTCCAACTTCATTATTATTATTGTAAAACATTAAAACATAAAACATTAACTGTCAAAAACATTAAAATTAATATTAAAACAGATACAAAGAACCAATGCATAGACAGGACAGAAATGGGATCTTCAGCAAGTCTACTACTTGTAGAAGTATATCACCACACTTGGAATACTGTAGCCACTTTTGGTTACCACAAGGTTAAAAAAAATACAGTATTGAGATTCTAGAATGAGAACAGAGAAGAGTAACAAAGATGATTAGGGGACTGGAAGCTAAAACACATAAAGAATGTTTTCAGGAATTAGGTATGTCTAGTTTAATGAAAAGAAGAACTAGGGGTGATATGATAGCAGTGTTTTAATATTTATGGGGCTTCACAAAGAAGAGGGAGTCAACCTATTCTCCAAAACACCTAAAAAAGCAATGGATGGAAACTAATCAAGGAGAGAAGCAACTTAGAATTCTTCTTCTTGTGCCTTATCCGTTATTGGACATCGGCAATCATGTTAGCAATCCTGTTTTTATCAGCAGCCGCACGAAAAAGTGCTGCTGTTTTTTGTCCAAACCAATCCCTTAGATTTTGAAGCCGTAATCTTCTTCTTCTGTCTGGACCTCATTTGCCTTCAATCTTTCCCTGGAGGATCAAATGGGGTATGCCATATTTTTCTGGGTGTCGCATCACATGTCCGAAATATTCTAATTTTCGTTTTTTAATTGTTTTGATGATTTCCCTTGGCTTTCCCAGGTGGCTTATCACATCCTCATTTCTGATCTTGTCAACCCAGCTTATACATAACAGCTGCCTGTAAATCCACATTTCAAATGCTTCTAGTCTCTTCAGGTGGCCTTCTGTCAGAGACCAACTCTCTACTCCATAGAGCAGGATAGAAAAAATACAGCATCTGACAAGCTGTAAGGACCCACCCCACTTTGCATCTTAAGAAGACAGAACTCTTGGAATAATTCTTCCAACAGGAATCCTTTATTAAGAGAAGTGGTTGCAGGCATGCTAGACAGGACTTGGGGTTCAAGCTCTCCCATTCAAGGTTTTAAGGGGTTCCCCAGTAGTCCCACCCAATCAAACCCCCTTCCAGTGATAGTTTCAAGTATCACAATTCCACCCCTTTTCTTCTTTCTTCCGTCTGGATGGAGACTTCAGATAACTACATGAAAGGCAATTACCCTTCTTTGATATGCTAACGCTTAGAGGTCACAATAAACACACATTCATCATTCAGCCCTTTGAAGTGTACTGAAGGAAGTGAGGGCCATAAAGCCCCTTTGCTCTCCCCCTTCTCTCCCTCTTATGGCAGAATCCAGAGAAGGCAGAATTGGGAGTTTCTATATTTGATAATTAAAGATGAAATATAATTGGATTCTGACATCCGGCCCCTCTTAAAAATAAGAGAGATCCACCTGAAAGAAAACACAAGTAAAAAATTTAGTCAGGCTTGTTAGGATACTCTGTGTGAAACTTCTTCAATAGCTTCGGGGCTCTGACGTGACGTTTATGGACCCACTCATTTTGTGAGGCAGGGAGGTGTTTCCAGGCAACTAGGTACTGAGTTGTTCCATGATATCTCCTAGAGTCAAGGATCTCTTTTATTTCGAAGTGTTGTTCCCCCTCCACCATGATTGGAGGTGGTGGGGGGGGGATTTTTGGCCGTAGAGGTGACTGATGCTCTCTTTTCAGCAGGCTGCAATGAAAAATTGGGTGTATTTGCCTGAGATTTTTGGGTAATTCTAATTCTACTGTTACTGGATTTATGATTCTTTTAATTGGAAAAGGTCCTATATATTTTGGTCCAAGTTTTTTACAGGGCTGTAGGGACTTTAGGTATTTTGTAGATAAGTACACCATTTCTCCTATAATGAATGGTGTAGGCTCAACCCTTTTTTTATCGGCTTGTGCTTTGTATGCCCGCCTAGCTTCATCTAGTGATTTTCTGACTATTGGCCAGGTGTTTTGTAGGTTTTCCATCCATTCTTTCAGTGAAGGGATCGTTGGTTCTTTTGGGGTTAACTCTGGCATAGGGTTGAAACTTTGACCGTTGGCTATTTGAAAAGGAGTGTAGCCTGTGCTGGAGTGGACTGCATTATTGTAGGCAACTTCTGCAAAAGGAAGTAAGTCCGTCCAATCACTCTGTTGGAAATTTAAAAAACATCTCAAATATTGCTCAAGTACCGAATGGCAGCGTTCTGTTTGTCCATCTGTCTGAGGGTGATGGCTAGATGTCAGTCCCTGAGTGGTCCCTAAGAGGGATAAAAATTCCTTCCAAAATGCAGACATAAATTGCACTCCCCTATCAGAAGAAGGGGACGACAGAGAATGAGATGGCTGGATGGAGTCACTGAAGCAGTAGGTGAGAACTTAAATGGACTCCAGAAGATGGTAGAGGACAGGAAGACCTGGAGGAACGTTGTCCATGGGGTCGCGATGGGTCGGACACGACTTCGCAGTTAACAACAACATCAGAGATGATGCGTTGGGGTGCCCCGTGCAATCTGTAAATGTGCTGGATGAAAAGTTTTGCTAAGGCCTTTGCAGTGGGAATTTTCTGGCAAGGGATAAAGTGCACCTGTTTGGAAAATAGGTCCGTGACTGTCCAGATAACAGTATTCCCATTGCTTTCTGGCAATTCCACTATAAAATCCATGGCTATTTCCCTCCAGGGGGCTGAGGGACTTGCCACTGGTTGTAATAGCCCTGGCGACTTCCCTTGCAACCTCTTTGCCGATGCACAGGTTGGGCAGCTGGCAACATAACTTTCTATGTCCTTTTTTATTGATGGCCACCAAAATTGCCGTTTAATTAAGTGTAAAGTTTTTACAAATCCAAAATGCCCTGCTGATTTTGTGTCATGGCAAAGCTGCATGAAAGTTACTCTTTGAGTTATTGGTATATATAACTTTTCCCCTACCCAAGGCAACCCGTCTCTCATTGTGCACACATTTTTGTTTTTCTGGAACCATTCATCTGTTTCCAAACTTTTTCTGAATTCAATTCCAGTTTGGCTGTCCAGTTGTGGTTTTAATTTGGCTTGGGTTCTTGTGGTTACTGGTGCTGCCAGTTGTGACTCTGCCATTATTGGTCTAGAGTCTGTGGTTCGTGCGCTGTTATATTGGGGCATGCGAGATAGTGCATCTGCCAGGAAGTTCTTTCTTCCTGGTAAATGTTTGAGCTTAAATTGGAATTGGTGAAAATGCTGGGACCAGCGGGCTTGTTTGGGATTGAGTTTCCTGGAAGTTTTCAGGGCTTCTAAATTTTTGTGATCAGTCCACACCTGGAAGGGGATTTTGTTGCCTTCCAGGAACTGTCGCCACGTGAGTAATGCCCAACGTATCCCATAAGCCTCCTTCTCCCATGCGGGCCAGCGCTGTTCTGTTTCCGTGAGTTTCTTGGATGTATATGCACAGGGTTGCAATACTGCATCATCATTTTCTTCTAATAGCACAGCCCCCACTGCCACATCACTTGCATCTGCCTGTATTACGAAGGGCTTGTCCATGTCTGGGTGCCTTAGTACTGGTTCGGCAGAAAAAAGTCTCTTTAGTCTCTCAAACGCTGCTTGGCACTCCATTGTCCATGTTAGTGGCTGGCTAGGTTTACTGAGGATGTTCCCTTCGTTTTTAGTAAGTTAGTGAGGGGCAAGGCTATCTGTGCAAATGAGGGGATGAATTGGCGGTAAAAATTTGCAAAGCCCAGGAAGCTTTGTAGTTGCTTTCTTGTGCGGGGTGGTGCCCAATCTAGTACTGCTTTGACCTTCTCCGGGTCCATTTCAATGCCCTGTGGGGATATGCGATAGCCTAGGTAGTCTATCCTTTCCTGGTGGAATTCGCATTTTGATAGTTTGGCATATAGGTGAGCGGCTCGCAGCTTTTTTAAAACCGCTCTGACAAGTTTGACGTGTTCTTCTTTTGTTTCGGTAAAGATAAGAATGTCGTCCAAGTAAACAAGGACCCCCTTAAACAGGTGCTCCCTTAGAACGTCATTGATTAATTGCATAAAGACTGCAGGGCCCCCTTGTAATCCAAATGGCAAGACTTTGAATTGATAACATCCCACGGGGCAGTTAAATGCAGTCTTCCATTCGTCCCCTTCCTTGATTCTCACGCGATAGTAAGCTTCCCTTAGGTCTAGTTTAGAAAAAATTTTCCCTTTCGATAGGTGTGACAGCATGTCTTTCATGAGGGGCAGCGGGTATAGGTTGCTTTCACTGATTGTATTCAGGGCCCTATAATCCACGCATAAACGTAAAGAGCCATCCTTCTTCTCTCTAAAAAGGACCGGGGCAGCCACTTTAGGCTTGGCTGGCTCAATGAAACCTCTCTCCAGGTTTTTTTTTATAAATCTTTCCATTTCCTCCTTCTCCTTTGGGCTCATGGAGTATAATCTGGGCTTCGGGAGTTTTGCCCCCGGCTTGAATTCAATGGTACAGTCTGTGGGTCGGTGGGGGGGGGGAGCTCATTCGCCCTCTCCTCACTGAAGACTTCAGCAAGGTCCCTATATTCCTTTGGTATTTCTGTTAATCTTTTTTCCTCCCCTATGGATGCTTTTTCTATTCTTGATTCTGGTAGCCTCCCTTGGGGTTTTAAGTACATAGGGTCCCCCTTCGGGAATTTGATTTCTGTCGTCCTCCAATTTACCCAGGGGTTCCATTTTTTCAACCATTCCATCCCTAGAATCATTGGGCATTCCATACCTGGGGTCACCACAAACGTTAAGTCCTCTTCATGGTTGCCCAGGGAGAGGTGTATTGGCAGAGTGGCTAGGGTAGCTGGCACCCCCCCTGCTATGGATCCATCTAGCTGGCCAAATGAGATTGGTTGTTCCAGTCTCCTGGATGGGATGCCCAGATTCCCCACTAGTGTTGGGCTAATGAGGTAGCGGGTGCAGCCAGAGTCTATTAAGGCTTTCACCTTCACAGCTTCGGGCATGGGGGGGATTAATATAGTCACTGTTTTGAAGATGGGTGTGATGCATCCACTTACCAGGGGTTCGCCCTCCGAGCTGTCATCTGAGGCATCCACCGGCCCTGTGGTGTAGGCTGGAGTTCTTTCCCCTTGGTGAGCAGAGGTGGGGGTTTCTGCAATTTCCATCATTCTCATGGCCGTTTCTTTTGGCTTAGCTGAATACTTTCCGGGTTTGTTGATTGGGGATCTGTCTGGGTTGTGTTGGGGGGCCTTTGAGCGGCATTCTACAGCTCGATGCCCTTCTCTTCCGCACTTGAAACACCCCATTTGCTTCTTGGCTGTATCCGATGATTTCACCGGTTGGTGTGTCAGCTCAGGCGGGGGGCGGCTCCATTGTTTTCCTTGGCGGTGCCTCTTCAATATGTCGATCTCTGCTTCCTCTGCCAAGACGTACCATTCCTCAAGTTGATGTGGGTCCCCTCGGGGCAGGCAAGCATCATATAGATCATAGTTTAGTCCGTCTTTGAAATGGCCAAGGAGGATGTCTTCTGGCCAATTCAGTTTGCTGGCAATGGCCCGGAATTCTTGGGTATACTCAGCCACTGGGCGTTTGCCTTGCCTCATCGTTGTTATCCTTTCACGGGCTTTGCGATCAGCCAGGGGGTCTTCAAATCGTCTTCTCAAAGAGGACATGAAACGGTTGAAGTTACTGAGTTCTGGGGCATTGGAGTCATGCAAGTTCACCACCCAATCCGCAGCTGGTCCATCCAGGGCAGATTGCACGATCCGGATGCGGGCTTTGTCGCTGGGAATGTCCTGCCCATATTCCTCCATGTAGCTGAGGACTTGGGTTAGGAAAAACCCCAAGCGTGTTGGCTCCCCTTTGAATTTCACTCCAACGGTGGACGTCTTGGAATGGATCGGTGCCTTCGTTGTGGGTGGTAGTGTCTTCCGTCCAGATTACCATCTGTGGTCCGGTAGGGGGTGGGGGCTCCTGGATCAGTAGATGTCCCTGGGGTTGCAGGTTCCATGTCCCCCTCGGTGTCTCTCCCTTTGCGGCTCCAGGAACTGGGGCGGCCGTAGGGCTCAGTATTCTCCTCTCCTAGGGAGCTGAGAGTTCTCTTCATCAGGTCAATAGCTTTCTCTAGGATCCAGTCTGAGTACGGTGCCCAGCTTCCTCCCTCTTCACTTGCGTGCAGGGATTTCTCCATCTCCTGCTTCCATTCTGGTTGCTTGGTCCCCCGTCTCAGGGTCACCTTTCTTGATTCCTTTCCCCACTCACTTTTCTTTCCAACGCCCATCGACCAGCGAGGCTTGTGGTCCTGTGTCTCCACCACTTCTTCTCCTGAGGAATCTGGCCTCTCGGATCCCAACATCTGGCAAGGTTCCAACTGGGTCAGCGGCTCTCTTTCCAGGGAGTTTTCCCCCTCTCTTGCTTCGTTGTCTGACATGGTAAATTTTTGCAAAATCCCCCGGCAAGGGTCTCCCTTCCAGGTGGATTAATTTTGCAAGTCCTGTCTAATGTAAGGACCCACCCCACTTTGCATCTTAAGAAGACAGAACTCTTGGAATAATTCTTCCAACAGGAATCCTTTATTAAGAGAAGTGGTTGCAGGCATGCTAGACAGGACTTGGGGTTCAAGCTCTCCCATTCAAGGTTTTAAGGGGTTCCCCAGTAGTCCCACCAATCAAACCCCCTTCCAGTGATAGTTTCAAGTATCACAATTCCACCCCTTTTCTTCTTTCTTCCGTCTGGATGGAGACTTCAGATAACTACATGAAAGGCAATTACCCTTCTTAGATATTCTAACGCTTAGAGGTCACAATAAACACACATTCATCATTCAGCCCTTTGAAGTGTACTGAAGGAAGTGAGGGCCATAAAGCCCCTTTGCTCTCCCCCTTCTCTCCCTCTTATGGCAGAATCCAGAGAAGGCAGAATTGGGAGTTTCTATATTTGATAATTAAAGATGAAATATAATTGGATTCTGACACAAGCCTGATTTTCAGTCTTAGGCTTATGTCGTGACTGCAGAAGATCTTTTTCATTTTGAAGAATGCTGTTCAGGCTTTTTCTATCTTTGTCTTTACTTCAACAGTCATGTCCCAGCTTTCATGTAGATTAGAACCGAGGTGTGTGATCCTTTCAACTTTTTCTAGTGGTATTCCTTCTGAATTTATTGGTGGTAAATTAACAGGTTATTTGCTGATGACCATGATCTTGGTTTTTGAGATTTTAAGCTTCAAGCCATATTTTTCAGATATTTCTGTGACTCTGTTGATGAGGAGCTGAAGGTCTTCATGCTTACTGGCAAACAGAACTGTATCGTCAGCATAGCTTAAGTTGTTGATCCAAACACCCTTTACTTTGATGCCAGCATCAATGTTCTCCAGTGCCTCATTGAAGATTGACTCAGAGTAGATATTGAACAACAGTGGAGACAGAATACATCCCTGTCTGACCTCTCTTCTTATTTCTGCATCAGCTGAGTATTTTTGGCCTAGTCTCACATTTGCTACCTGATGCCAATACAGATTCTTTATTATTTTGATGTCTTTGTCATCTTGTTTCAGGATTTCTAATAGTTTGCTGTGTCTTATTTTATCAAAAGCTTTTTTGAAATCAATGAAGCATATGAAAACACTGTGAGTGACATCTCTACAATGCTGTACAAGAACCTGAATGCTAAACAACGCATCTCATGTACCAAGATTGTTTCTGAAACCAAATTGTGTATTACCTAGATGCTCTTCAATTTTGTTGTATATTCTTGTGTGAATTATTCTCAGGAATATTTTCAGAGCATGACTCATTAAGCTTATTGTTCTGTATTCAGTACACTTCTTTGCATTTATTTTTTGTGGGATTGTCACAAAGGTTAATTTTAGCCAATCATTTGGTATCTTTCCTGTTTCATATATCTGATTGAAGAGCTGCAGTAAAAAATTCTTCCCATTGTCTTCCAGCAATTTTAAAATTTCTACTAGGATATCATCAGGTCCTGTGGCTAGGATTAAGGAAAAATTTCCTGACAGAACAATTAATCAATAGAACCACTCGCCTTCAAAAGTAGTGGATGTTCCAATACTGGAAGTTTTTAAGAAGAGATTAGATAACATTTGTCTGAAATGGTACAAGATTTCCTGTCTGAGCAGGGGGTTGGACTAGAAGAACTTCATGGTCCCTTCCAATATTCTGTTATTATGTTACTAGCCACCTCCAAAATAAGATGCCCCCATCAGGACCCCAAGCCAGTTGGCAGAGTCAGGTTCTTTCAGAAGGCTGAGAGGATGGGAGCAGATCTCACCTCAAGAGGCATGATATTCCAATGGGCAGCAGCCATAGCAGAAAAGCATCTTCTCCACTCTTTCTGCTTTTAGAAAAGGAGATCAGGTATTCCTGTTGAAGTTGAAGTTCTGAAGGAGCTGGCAGATGTTATCTCAGAACCATTGCACCATATCTTTCATAAATCCTGGAGCACTGGGGAATTATCTTGAGGATTGGAAAAGGGCTAATGTGGTTCCCATCTTCAAGAAAGGGGGGGAAACGGACCCAGGAAACTACAGACCAATCAGTTTAACACCAATACTTGGGAAGATCCTAGAAAAGATCATCAAAAAACAGATATGCAAACAACTAGAAACAAAGTAACTAATAGCCAACATGGGTTTGTTAAAAACAGATCATATTATCTTAAGAATTTCTGGTATCCCTTTATTATTCCATATGTTTATCAGTTAGAGTGAAATTTGTTAAAACAGATGGTATTTAAACTGACTGATTGTCTTCCACTTTTCAGTTTTTAGATAGCAGTTCGAGGGGAGGGGAGAAATCAGATCAAGACCATGGTTTTAATTACCATAAGACTTAATTATTAATTATTTTAAGACTTAATTACTTTAAAAATAGACACCAAACATTAGAACCATCATTGAAAAGGCACAAAGAATATTTGTCAGGTTCCTTTGCAATGCTGCAATGAGAAAGGGGAGGGGAGCACGCATGGGTATGGATTGAAGATGGTTCTATATTACTAGCATTTGTTCCTACTTTTGCTTTGATGTCTCTGCATGGGAATTAGAGAGGGAGGAATACCCTCAGGGCCATCTATTTCAACTCCTGCTGATTGGAAAGGAGGAGGCCCTGGGAAACAGCTGCTTATCACCTTTTCAGCTCGAAGTTCTCATAATACCCTCATACCAGTGGCTCCAAACGGACTGGATATTGGGGTGGGGCAGAAGAAATTGGATTTTTAACGTAATGCTTTTACATAAGAACATCAGATTCCACCTTTTTACTCTGCAAATCACTTTGTCTCCATAAAAAGAAATCCTGTTTGAAGCAATTCTCGCTCCCCTGTGGCCTTCCATCCCCTTGCCTGGCAGAGCGGGGGCACGCTCGTGCCCAGGGATGCACATGGGGCTGCAGCCTCACTTTCCCTGCCGTGCTAGGGCTGGGCTGGGCTGAGCTGGGTGTGGAGCCTCCTTGCCGCTTCTTCCCCCATGTGTCAATGCTGCAAATACTGTATATTCTTGCTTTGACAATATGCAAACTGTTTGGCATTTATTGGGTTAATACTTAGCTTAGACTGGGCGGGGGGAAAAGCCTGGGAAAGAAAGAGGAAGTAAACTTTTGACCTTCTCACTAATTGGATAATGTGACCTGTGACTGCATGAGAAGGGAGGGGTTGAGCAAGGAAAGCTTGATGCCAGCGACAGGAAGTTCAGATTCTGGCATAAACCAGTCTATCATGGTGACCGGCAAAACTGTAGCTCTTACGAATAAAGATTTTAGGAAACATTCCTGAAAGTTCTTTGAAGTGCTTCATTAGTCGGAACATGTGACATCATGCCAGAATCCAACACTCTTTTCAAACGATCTACGTCCCGATCTATCAACAGTTGCCTCTATGCCTGAGAGGAGCTGGCAAAGTTTCGGGGGAGATCTCATTATGGAGAAAGAAATATTGCCTGAAACCAGCCCCGTAGCTGCAACAGTTTCCCCGGGGGGGAAAGCGACAGCCAGCAAGCTGGGGGAGAGAGAAATTTGGCAGACTTCCCAGCTGAGAGCGAAGACTTCAAAAGCAGAATGGACAGATAACACAGTTATGGGTGAGTCATTGGAAAGATTTCAAAACTTAGAAATGAGAAACAGAAAACAGTTCCTACAAAGTGAAACTTTCAACCTCCTAATACAAATGTTTCTGCCATGGTCTCCAGCCCTAAGAGAGAGAATCCCAGTTTGAATCCTCTGCAGCAAAGGGGAAATTGGGTTCCCCAGCAAGTGGCTGATCCATGTCCTCTGAACGTACCACAGCCAATAGAGGCCTTGCAATGTCTTGGGGTGGTACAGAAGCCCGGAAATCAGCAGCTGGGGGGAGAACAGCCACAGCAAGGAGGTTGGCCACAGCCCCCAAATGTGCAACCCCTGGGCATAAATCTGCAGCCAGGTTGGGGCCTACAGCGACTGGGGTGGCCACAAAAGCGATGGGGAGCCCAGCAGGAAGCCTGTCAGACCCTGCCTTTGCCGGCCAGAGACCCCAACCCTGAAGAGAGGGTGAGTTCCAGTCTGAGGCATCTGCAGCAATGGGTAGATCGGTTTCCCCAGCAGATGAATGATCAGCAGCAGCAGAGGGCCCAGCAGCCATGGAACCAACCCCAGTGGGGGCCACAGCAGCCTGTGTTTGCACCACCCTTCAATGCAACGTTCGATGAGGACCCAGAGAAGCTGATTTTTTTCCTCAACCAAGTGCGTTCTCATTTAAATCGCTGGGCCTATCTCTATCCAGAACCAGGGGCCATGGTTGACGTCATTGGGGCCAACCTGGAGGGAGAAGCATCTGAATGGCTGAACAATCTATATAGCGAGCAAGCCCTCGAATTGGAGGATCCCCATCTCTTTCTCTTAGGACTGAGAGAACGATTTGAAGACCCATCCATCGGCCTCAAAGCAGCAGGACAAATTCACAAAATAAAACAAGCAGGGAGGCCTGCCCTGGAGTACGTGCGAGAGTTCCGCAAGATGGCAGGTCGAATAGAGGGGTGGCCTGAGCAGTCCCTCATCCATCACTTCATAGAGGGATTAGATGATCACCTCTCCCAGGCTTGCATCTATCGAGAAGTACCTGATCGGCTGCAGGAGTAGTACCAGACGGCCGTGAAGCTGGATGTTAAGCTCTCTCGCTATAAAAAGCCTCCCCCACAGGAACCGAACAGCAACCAGAGCTACCTGAACAGCAATCACCCCCACGAAAGCCTTCAACCGCTGCAAGGGCTGAGAGACCCAGGCCACCTGCACGCCCTTCCTTCGAGTGTTTCCAGTGTGGACAAGGAGGACACCGAGCGGCCACCTGTCCAGTCCCCTACCCTCGACTGCAGAGCAAGCCAGGACCGGCGATGTAAAAGAAACCTGCTCAGCGGCTAACAAGAGAAAAATCCAATCGACTCACGCAAGAACCAGTTGCCCAGGTTACACCCCACACACAGGAGGATGCCAAGACTCCAGGTGGACCTGCCCCTGGTCTTCCCTTCTTTGATAGCGACGATGAAGGAGAAAACGACCCAATGGTGAGTCAACAAATCCTGCCTTTTTCACTGCCCGCCAAACTTGTAATCCCTACGTCTGGAGCACAAATAGACTTAAACGTACTAATTGATTCGGGATGTACCTGCTGCATTATTAGTCTGGCGTTTGCCATGAAAATGGGCATAAGGGCAAAACAGTTTTCCAAATCGATGAGATTTGAGCAAGCCGATGGCTCCCTGATGGGAGGGACTCTTATTACACAATTAACTGAGCCTTTACGCCTAGAAATAGGTGCACACTGGGAGTTTATTCGTTTCCTGGTGGCTCCAAAGATGACCGAGGCAGTGATCCTAGGACTAGCCTGGTTGGACAAATGGAAGCCATTTATCTGGTGGGAGAAAGGAATGAGAATTGTGAGACTACCTATAGGGCCTGATCCCCCCATTGATTCAACAGATGTTACCGGGCATCTTAGGCCACCCAATGAGCAAGCGCACATGGCCGCCTCACTGACCCCAGGTGAACCAGTCATCCCCAAAGAATACTTGGACCTGGCGGAGGTGTTCAGTGAAAAAGAATGTGATGCCCTACCCCCTCACAGACCCAATGACTGCTCCATCGAACTGGTGCCCGGAGCCAAACTCCCACGTCCGAGGATGTATGCTATGTCCCCCCTCGAAATGGAGGAGATGCAGCGATATGTGAACAAGAACCTAGCGAGGGGGTTTATTGAACGGGCCAAATCTTCCGTGGGAGCCCCTGTGTTGTTCAAAGAGAAAAAAGATGGGTCTCTTCGTCTCTGCGTAGACTACAAGGGACTCAATGCTGTAAGTGTGGAAAATAAATACTCCCTCCCCCTTCTAAAGGATTTATTGACCCATCTGGCTAAGGGGAGTGTCTTCACTAAGTTAGACCTAAGAGAGGCATACTACCGGGTGAGAATAAAAGAGGGAGACGAGTGGAAAACTGCCTTCAACTGCCCTATGGGGAGCTATCAGTTCAAAGTCATGCCATTTGGACTACAGGGGGCCCCAGCTGTATTTATGCAGTTGATTAATGAGGTTCTACATGATCACTTGTACAAAGGGGTTTTGGTGTATCTTGATGATATCCTGATATACAGCACAAACATCACTGATCACATAAAGCTAGTGAGAGAAGTGTTAAAGAAACTATTGAATGCCAAGCTTTATGTCAAATTGTCAAAATGTGAATTTCACCAAACCCAATTAGACTATCTTGGCTACCGAATTTCCAATGAGGGTATTGAAATGGATCCGGCCAAAGTGAAAGCTATAATCGAATGGCAGCCCCCAAGGACTCGCAAACAGCTCCAGAGCTTCCTGGGTTTTGCCAACTTTTATCGTCAATTCATCCCTTCTTTTGCCGAGATTGCCCTTCCTCTTACAGAACTACTCAAAACAGGCAAAGGAGGAGGGAAGCCACGACCGGGCCAACCACTAGCATGGACAATGAGCTGTCAAACAGCTTTTGAGAATTTAAAGAGACTATTTGCCGCTGAACCGGTTCTAAAGCACCCCTGCCCAGGGGAACCCTTTGTGATTCAAGCCGATGCCAGCGATGTGGCGGTTGGAGCAGTGTTACTTCAAAAGAACAAAAATGGGATCCTGCAATCCTGTGCCTACACCTCTAAGAAATTCACTGAGAGCGAGCGAAGATGGGCAATCTGGGAGAAAGAGGCCTTCGCAATTAGGTGGGCGCTATTGAACTGGCGACACTATCTAGAAGGGAGCAAGGTGCCATTTGAGGTATGGACGGATCACAAGAACCTAGAGGCACTGAAAACTCCTCGCAAATTGTCACCAAAGCAAGTACGGTGGGCACAGTACTTTAACCGCTTCAACTTCACTCTAAAGTACATACCAGGAGGAAAGAACTTTCTAGCTGATGCGCTATCCCGGTTACCCCAGTACAAAAGTGAACGAGAGCAGGTTAACGAGGCAATTATTCCCAATCCACAAACTGTCGCTCAACTTACACCTCGCAGGATCCCCAATCCGGATGACCCTGGAGTGAAGAAAATAAAACGAGAGCTCCTCACTGACCAATGGTTCAAAGATAATCAAGCGTCCCTAACATGCAGGGATGGCTTGGCTTACAAAGGGGGGAAGTTATATTTGCCAGAAGCGCTCCGTCTAAATGCTCTCAACCACAGCCACGATGTAAAGCAGGCTGGACACTTTGGATATTTGAAAACCCTACACCTCACCCGCCGACAATTCTGGTGGCCGGGGCTGAAAAAGGATGTGGAAAACTATGTAAAAAGTTGTACTGTATGTGCTACAATGAAAAGAATCCCGGGGAAAACTCCTGGGTTACTGCAACCCGTGGCAGACCCTTCTCAACCCTGGGAAGAAATAGCTATGGACTTTATAGTGGACCTACCTGAAAGTAAGGGAAATACTGTCATCTGGACTGTGATAGACCTGTTCTCGAAACAGGCTCATTTCATCGCCTGCAAAGGACTCCCATCCGCCCAACGCCTGGCCAAATTGTTCCTGAAACATATCTACCGGCTGCATGGTGCCCCTAAGCGAATAATCTCAGACAGGGGGGTGCAATTCACAGCGAAGTTTTGGAGAAATTTCCTTACATTGATTGGATCATCTCAAGGGTTATCATCTGCTTTTCATCCAGCCACCAATGGGGCCGCTGAAGCTGCTAACAAAATGGTGGAGCAATATCTTAGGTGCTACGTTTCTTACCAACAGACGAACTGGACTGATCTCCTCCCTTTTGCGGAGGTGGCATACAATAATTCCGTGCACATCAGCACCGGCTACACGCCTTTCAAAGTAGCCACAAGGAAAGAATTCAACCCAATACCTGAATATCCTCAGTTGCCCTCCGCTTCACAGACACTTGATCAATGGGTGAGAGGATGGGAAGAAGTTTGGAAAAACACAAAAACTGCTTTAAAAAAGACTTTTGAAACCTATAAAAAGCAGGCTGATAAAAAGAGGGCTCCCCAAAGAACATTCCAAGTTGGGGAAAAGGTCTATCTGTCAACTAAATATCTACGCCTCAAATTGCCCAGCAAGAAATTGGGACCAAAATTCTTGGGACCTTTCCCCATAGTAAAGGTCATCAACCCAGTCACAGTACAACTAAAACTCCCTAAACTGTTGGGGAAAATTCACCCAGTTTTCCACTGTAGTTTGTTGAAGCCTTATCGGGGCTCCACTTTGAGACCTCCTCCAAAGAAGGCACCTGGACCCCTCGTAGTGGCAGGGCAGACCCACTATGAAGTGAAACGTATTCTTGACTCCAGAATCTTTAGAGGGAAATTACAGTACTTGGTACACTGGAAGGGATACCCATTGTCTGAAGCCACCTGGGTGAAATCTAGTGAAGTGAACGCTGACAGATTGATCGAAAAGTTTCATGTGGAAAACCCCAACAAACCGAAAGATAACCCTTAACATATGTTTTTGTTTCCTTACAGGATCTGTCCTTCGTGCAAGGGGGGCCGGATGTCAATGCTGCAAATACTGTATATTCTTGCTTTGACAATATGCAAACTGTTTGGCATTTATTGGGTTAATACTTAGCTTAGACTGGGCGGGGGGAAAAGCCTGGGAAAGAAAGAGGAAGTAAACTTTTGACCTTCTCACTAATTGGATAATGTGACCTGTGACTGCATGAGAAGGGAGAGGTTGAGCAAGGAAAGCTTGATGCCAGCGACAGGAAGTTCAGATTCTGGCATAAACCAGTCTATCATGGTGACCGGCAAAACTGTAGCTCTTACGAATAAAGATTTTAGGAAACATTCCTGAAAGTTCTTTGAAGTGCTTCATTAGTCGGAACGTGTGACACCATGGATATCAGGAGCCCCCCACCCCACTTACTGCTCATCCTGGGGCAGCTGCCACTGTCCAGCTCTCTCCAGCCCGTCCCCAGCCAGCCAGGCGCATCAGGATCCCTCCCTTCAGGCTCCCTCAGCTTCTCCCTCCCTCCAGACTGGGGCTGATCAGATTCCCCATGTGGGCAGTTCTGTGCCCATCCCCAGCCAATTGTCCTCCTCCATCCTTCTCCTCCTGCAGGCAGACTGTGGCTTACCGAGCCATGCGGCTTCTCTATCCACACACGTACTCAGGTGGAGGAGCCAGCTAGCTGCAGCTCTTGCTCCCCACCGGCCTCTATCTGCCTGAGGCCCAAGCTCGGCATGCCCAGCTGGCCGGTGACAGGCTGGACAGTGTGGGACAGTGACAGCCACCCTGGGATGGGTAGGCAGGGTGGGCGCTCCCAATTCCACAGGGGAAGAAGTGGCGTGAAGGCTCCACACCAGTCCAGCCCAGCCCCAGCATGATATGGAAAGCGAGGCAGCAGCCCCGTGTGCATCCCTGTGTGCGAGTGCCGCCCCCCGCCCTGCCAGGCAAGCGCAGCCATGGCATCTGCGGCAGAAGAGCACAGGTGGGCAGCACAATTTTTGCTCCCCTTCGGCCTTCATCCGCTTGCCTGGCAGGGCAGGTGTGCACTCATGCACGGGGATGCATGTGGGGCTGCTGCCTTGCTTTCTGTGCCATGCCGGGGCTGGGCTGAACTGGGCGCGGAGCCTCCACACCACTTCTTCCCCCGTGGACATCAGGAGTGCCCACCCCATCTACCCCTTGTCCCAGGGCAGCTGTCACCATCCCACGCTCTCCAGCCCATCGTTCCCCAGCTGGGCCTTGGGCAGATGAAGGCCAGAAGGGAGAGAGAGCCGTGGCTGCCCAGCTCCTCTGCCTGAGGATGCATGCGGGGAGAGGCGCCGCCGGCTCAGTAAACCATGGTCCGCCCACAGAAGGAGGAGGGGGTTGGAGGGGGAGACCTGGCTGGGGACTGGCGCAGCGCTGCCCATGGGGTGGAGTCTGACCAGCCCCAGCCTGGGAGTGGGAGAGGCCAAGGAAAGCTAAAGGGAGGCAGGTGTGGTGCTCGGGGGTAGCCGCTCTGCCCCCTCCCCCCATGGTCCTGCAGAAGGGCTGGATGGCTTTGGCATCATCTGGGCAGGCCTGGCCATGCATCTGCTCAGTAGCGTTGGTGGGCCCAGCCTGCCTTCCTTCCTTCCTTCCTTCCTTCCTTCCTTCCTTCCTTCCTTCCTTCCTTCCTTTCTTTTTTCTTTCTTTCTTCCTTCCTTCTCCCTGCCCTCCTTTCTTCCTTCCTCCTCCCTCTCTCTCTATCTCCCTTTCTCCAAAGTCCAAACTTACATGTCCTCCTTCCCCCGCTAGCCTTCTGCAAAGTGCAAATGGACACCACATCCTACTTGTCTTCTCCAAACTAATGCCCACTATCATTTCCAAAGGCCATCTGCTCGCTCACTCACTCTCTCGCTGCACTCCTGCCAAAACTTGCTTTTATAGGTTCCCCTCTCCCCGCCCAGCTCTTGCAGCTGTTCCCGCAAGAGCGCTGATGGATTTGGTTTCCCTGCCTTCTCCAGTTCCCACTAGTCAGGCATACATGGAGAGGGGAAGGGGTGCATCCCTCTGGCACATGTGCCAATAGAAAGGGCTCAGCATGCCCAGTCTGGCACACATGCCATAGGTTTGCCACCATGGTCTTAGGCTATCCAATCTCCCATGAGGGGTTCAAGATGGATCTGAGAAGGTGTGGGCACTGCTGCAGTGGGCACCTCCCAAAACCAGGAAACAACTGCAAAGTTTCTTGGGATTTGTCAATTTTTACTGGCAGTTCATCCCATCATTTGCTCAAATAGCCTTTTCCATTACCAATTTGCTAAAGACAAAGGGGGGGAGACAAACCAAAAACCAGCCAACCCTTGAAACGGACTATGGAATGCCAGGCGGCATTCAAAAAATTCAAAAGACTTTTTTTTGCTGAGCCAATACTAAAACACCCAGACCCAGGAAGACCTTTTATCATCCAAGCAGATGCCAGCAATGTGGTGGTAGGAACTATACTGTTGCAAGTGAACAAGGAAGGAAAACTGCCACTGTGCATGTACACATCGTGAAAGCTGAGCGAAATGGAGCAACAGTGTGCAGTGTGGGGAAAAGAGGCTTTTGCAGTTAGATGGGCTCTCCACACATGAAGGTACTTCTTAGAAGGTAGCAAAATCCCATCCCAGGTCTGGACTGATCACAAAAACTTAGACGCTCTGAAAAACCCTGGAAGGTGTCTCCAAAGCAAGCACATTGGGCTCAATATTTCCAGCGCTACACTATCTACTGAGGGGGAAACATCCTGGCCAATGCTGTCAAGAATGCCACAATACAACAGCTCCAAGGTGGAAATAGTCAAGCCACTTCTCCCTGTTTATCAGCTGGTGGCTCAAGTGACCACATGAGCACAACATAAAGGGAAAATGCCCATAGACAACACTATCATTGCCAATTTTTTAAAAGCCTTGGAAACAGATGAATGATTCTGCAGCCACAAAAAGCTCTGCTCATGCAAGATAAACTGGCATGAGTAAGTAGAAAGTTATACATGCCTGCCAACCAGAGGCTAAAAACTATGCAAACATGACATGACTTGAAATTAGTGGGACATTTTGGGTTCATGAAAATCTTACCCCACTCAAAAGACAATTCTCGTTTCCGGTTCTGGTTCATGTCTCATGTGAAAGAGACTTGTCTCCCCACCGGCTGTATTTCCTTCACTGGTAGATCCCGGAGGGGGTTGAAAGTCACCCTGGAGGGGTGACCACTGAGGAGGGGGCTTGCTGGTGACTGCGGGAAAGCGGCAGCTTTTCCCACAGTCCCAGCTGACTCCTTAGGGCTGATGGAGTAAAGATTGGCCAGTAAAATGGCCGACCACTCAGCTGCACCAGCCAAAGTCAAAAGAGCAGCTAAGTGTGAAGAAATCACTGTGGAGAAATCTGGATGAGACTTTTCCCTCCCCCACCTATCCCCAACTATTTTTCCTGCAAAGAGCTTGCTTTTTGGATGACTTCCCTGTTCTAAGAAAGCGGCGTCTGTCTGTTTGGGGGAAAAATACTTTAAACAAAACTACAGAATAACACTTATTATATTTTGAACTTTTTGGATATTGGGCATCCCTGGAAATATTTGTAATATAGACCATTATTCTACTTACTATACTGAAGATATTTGCTTTTTTCTGTTTCTTTCTTCATTATTCTTAACAAGATAAAGACTTTTAATGTGTAAAGAAAAAACTTTATATAGCTCACTGAGGACATCTTGTGGTGAAAATATTTACTGCAATTGTAATGTCTTTGCTTTGGTATTTGAAGATGGTTTTGACCTTCAGAAATTAACAAGAAGAAAAGATAAAGGCTTGGAAACAGCTATGGGTTGTGTTTGTGATTTAAAAATTGTGGAGACGAATGTATATGGACTCTTAATAAATATATTTTCCACAAAAAAATTAAAAGACTCTTTTACTATGGAAATAGAAGACTTTTACCCACAGCTTGACTATGAGCTGATATTGGAAAAAATATTGGAAATGACAGAGGAGATGAAGTTATGGAGAAAAACTAAAGATTATTTTGCAGAACCACAAGCTCAGCCTCAAACTTTAAAAGATCAACCTATAGGCCAAGAAGAAGCTTATATGCAGCGGTGTATACAATTTGAGATGGAAGAAGAATTTACTGATCAATTGAATTCTGGACTGGATTATGAGCTGGATTATGATATTGGAAAAAATATTGTAAATGACAGAGAAGTCATGAAGAAAAACTAAAGACTGTTTTGTAGAATCACAAGCTGGGCCCCAAATTTTAAAAGACCAATCTACGGGCCAAGAAGAAGCATATATGCAACAATTTGAGATGGAAGAACTCACTGATCAATTGAACTTTAGAAAAATTCTGGACCCAAAATCCCAGATTGAGACTTTAAATGACTACTCTATAAATCAACCAATTACTACACAGGGAGATACTTCACAAGTCTATGTACAAATGGTGGAGAACTTTGAAGATCAAAAAATGATTATAAGTGAAATACTCCCATTGCTAAAATAAACAGAAATTGACAGCCAGACGTGATCGATTGAAAGTTATGACAACTTGGATAATCAAACTGAAATTATAAAATGGAATAAAATGGACTATATTGCTTACATGATATTGGAAGAAGGGGAAGAGAATTTTGATCAGATCGCTTTGTTGATAAATATTAGTACTCAAGTACTGAGATTTGTTGTCATAGATGTGACATTACGGAAACCAGCTTGGTATAGAAAAAAAGCCAGAGTTAGATTTAAAAATGTGATTTAAAATTTTAATTATTGGTCAGAAAGGCTTTAGAGATTTGGACTGATTTGACAATCTAATTGAGTAAATGAAAGCAGTAAGATAATAATTGGTGTAATAATATGTTTGTCTTAGATACGATAGTTAATTTGGTTGAGATTTAAATTTTACTTAACAGGTCGAAATGATTCTTTTTTTGTTTTTTTTTACTCTGTTTATATATAAAACTATTTTGTAATAGCAGAAGAATTAGAGAGATCTATGATAAGAGAAGAAAGGGTATTAATTAATGATGTATTAAATTAAGAGATAGAATATATGTAAAAATATTAGAATGTTATTCTTGGAATATTATGTGTGTTGTAGAAGGGATACCCAAAGTTTTATTAATATGTTTGTTTAAGTTTAATTAGAATATGTTAATTGAAATTAGTGGAGCTTAAAAGCAGGAGTGATTTATATAGATGTAATAGTAGGGATGATTCTGTGGATTGATTGAATTTTAAGAAGAAATAGATTAAACTAAATTTGTTATATCATGTGAGGGAAATAGAGGGGGGAATTTTTAAGGTATTAATTTTAGTTATATATATATATGACTTGTTTTGCTATGATTAATTACCCTTTCACCATGGTGTTTTCCTGAGTACTTTGATGTAAAAATTAAAAAACCCAATAAAATGTGTATTAAAAAAAGACAATTCTGGTGACCCTCACTCAAAAAAGGCATTGAAAGTTATGTGTCCAGCTTCCCCATATGTGCTTCAGCCAAATGGAAGCAAGGGAAAACACCAGGTCTACTCCAACCAATAGCTGAGTCTTCAGTACCCTGGAAAAGAATTTCTATGGATTTTATCATAGAACTCCCTGAAAGCTCAGGAAACACTGTAATTTTGGTTATGTCTCACTTATTCTCCAAACAAGTCCATTTCATCCCTTGCCAGAAAATTCCCACAGCTAAAGCATGTTCCTCCATCACATTTACCTCTTACATAGAGCACCACAACGCATTATTTCAGACAGAGGAGTCCAATTCACATCAAAGTTCTGGAGAACTTTTCTGGATCTCCTAGGAACCGACCAATGACCCAGTTCTAGTCACTATCCACAGACTAATGGCAGGACAGAATGATTGAACTCAGTACTGGAGCAATATCTACACTGTTTTATTAACTATCAGCAAGATGACTGGACAAATGACCTCTTGCCATTTGTTGAAATAGCATATAACAACGCTGTGCCTTTTGAGTGGTGACTGGGCAAGATTTTAACCCAATGCCTGAACTACAAGCCCAGGAGTCCACAATCCCCTCTTTAAAACAGTGGATCATTCAATTGAAAAATATGTGGCCTGTGGTGCGCAAAGCTTTGGCAGATGCCCGAATGACTTATAAAGCACAAGCTGACAAAAAGAAAGTGGAATCTAAACCATTCCAATTGGGGACCATGTATATTTGTCTACTCTGTTCCTACAATCCTTATAACCTTCAAAGAAGTTAGGACCAAAATATATAGGGCCTTTCTCTATAAAATGAATTATTAATCCAGTCACAGTGGAATTAGATTTACTCAAGTCATTAAGAAAAGTCCACCAGGTGTTCCACTGCAGCTTCCTCAAACCAGAAGTGATTTTGCTCTTAAGGCCAGCACCCCCTCAAAACCCCAAGTCTATTATGGTGGAGGGAGAATAGTATTTTGAGATTAAGGAAATCTTAGACTCACACACACATCACTGAGTTACCCAATACCTAGTAACATGGAAAGATTTCCCTGGGGTGCAAAAGAACCATGTGAAAGCTGCTAGACTAATTAAACACTTTCATGACTGCTACTCCGATAAACCTAAATAAATACTGAACCACTATTTCTGTTCCCATTTTTGTTATTTTTTTCTGTTCTTCAGGTGGATCTTCCCTTCTTTTAGTTGGGAAGTATATCAGGTTCCTTTGGAACACTGCCATGAGAAAGGGGAGGGGAGCACACATAGGTATGGATTGAGGATGGTTCTGTATTACTAGTATGTTTTTCTGCTTTCACTTTGATGTCTGCATGGGAATTAGGGAGGGAGGAATACCCTCAGGGCCATCTGTTTCTACTCCTGTTGGCTGGAAAGGACAAGGTGCCTGAGAAATGGTTGGTTATCATCTTTTCGGCTCGAAGTTCTCATTACACATTCATGCCGGATTGGCTCTGGATAAACTGGGTATTGGGGTGGGGCTGAAGAAATTGGACTTTTAGCTTAATGCTTTTACACAGGAATTTCAGATTCCACCTTTTTACTCTGCAATCACTTTCTTTCAGTAAAAGATCCTCTTTTAAACAATGCTTGTTTCCCGAGTTATGCTTTTCTGAAGGGACACTTGAGTCCGGTCCTCACAACGTTCTTCCTGTGTCAACTCAGAAAGTTCAGACTGATTCAGCTTGAATTGACACAGCTCTACAGAGGAATTATTGATTCTGTTATTAGTACTTTTTTATTATTATTATTAAAAGTTTTACAAATTTATTACAATATAAACCCCCCACCCCTTCCCCCCTCCCCCTCTTCCCAGAACTGATTACAGGGTAACAAATAAACAAACATAATCTAACTAACATAAACCAACTATACTATCAATCAAAACCATAACACGCTTTAACTCCGTCTCAAAACAAATATTAACAAATTAAAACAAAAATAATAATATAATTAAAACTATTAATAATTATCTAAAATCTACTCAAAAGCAAGGTAATACTTTTCAGTTTCATATTTCTTTTGAATATAATCAATCCATCTTCTCCAAACCATAATATATCTTTCTTGTGAATGGTCCTTCAAGTAGGCGAAGATTTTCACCATTTCTGCTAAATTAGACACCTTAAGTATCCATTCTTCCAAAGTAGGCAGTGAGTTTTTCTTCCAATATTGCCCCACCAGTAATCTTGCAGCTGTTATAAGATTCAACATCAAATTGATTTCTTTAACATCAAAATCTACAATAATACCCAACAAAAATAATTGCGGAGTAAACCTTATCTTTTTCTTAAAAATCTTTTGAATATTCCACCAAATCTTAATCCCAAAAGCTGTAATATCTCTACAAGTCCACCAAATATGAAAATAAGTTGCATCTAAATTTGTTATTAGTACTTTTGTAAGTGTCTGGTTTGGTACAGCTACTAAACAGGACAGGTACAGACTTCAATGGATAGTTAGTACTGCAAAAAGAACAGCTGCAACAAGTCTGCATTCCACTGAGGACCTATATACTGCACAAGCCAGAATGAGGGCTGAGAAACTATCTACAAGCCCCTGGATGTAAACTGGATGTAAACTGTTTCAACTCCTCCCCTCAAGATGCTGCTATAGGGCATTGCATGCCAAAACAACTAGACACAATTTTTTTTCCCCTCGTGCCATCACTCTGCAGAACACCCAATTCCCATAGTACTATTTTACATATAAAGATATTTACCCATGTAGTAGATCTGTATTACTATTATCCTTCTCATCTTTTGTGGTATTTCCTCACAAGCAGGTATCTTTGGGTCACCTTGCTTGAAATTATGTACTGTATAAAAAAAACAGTGAATCAAAGTGAATAGAATAGAATAGAATAGAGCTGGAAGGGACCTTGGAGGTCTTCTAATCCAGCCCCTGCTCAAGCCCCTATACTATTTCAGACAAGTGTCTGTCTAGTCTCTTCTTTAAAACCTCCAGTGATAGAGCACCCACGATTTCTGAAGGCAAACTGTTCCATTGGTTAATTGTCCTCACTGTTAGAAAGTTTCTCCTTAATTCCAGGTTGCTTCTCTCTTTGGTCAGTTTCCAACCATTGTTTCTTATCTTGCCCTCTGGTGCTTTGGAGAATAGTTTGACACCTTCTTTGTGGCAGCCCCTCAAATACTGGAATACTGCTATCATATCACCTCTGTTTCTTCTTTTCTTTAGACTAATCAACCCAAGGCCTGCAGTCGTTCTTCATATGTTTTAGTCTCCAGGCCTTTGATCGTTTTAGTTGCTCTTCTCTGATTAAAGATATGGGTTAGATTTTTGCACTCAAATATAGCTGTGGCTCTATGCCTTCATTCTTTTTAATTCTTTAGTTATGTGTTTATATAAGAAATGAAGCACAACTGATGCCTCACTGATGACATTCCAATTTTTCTGTAATCAAAAACAGTATTGGACTCCAATATTACAGAGGAGGCATTGCAACAGGGGTAATCTTGTGTACTTGTAAATCCATTGTTCCCACGCAAAGAATATTGGCTGAACATAAAACATTTCTACTTCCTGTACTTATTTCTTGTGGAATAATGCACTTAACATTTATTTTTAATGGAAATAATATATTGATTCTCCTGCTTAACAAGAACTCAGAAAGGGACACCTAACTTCTAATGTTTTTTGCTTGTTTTGTTTTTTCTGCCTTTGAATCAGTTTTTGATTCCTGGTGACTGCCTGGTCAAGTTCCTTCAGTTTTCTTAGCAAAGTTTTTCAGAAGTGATTTATCATAGGGTCTTTCTCAGAGTGACTGGCCCAAAGTCATACAGCTGGCTTTACAGCTAAGGAGGGGTCAGAACTCACAGACTCCGGGCTTTTGGCCTGATCGTTTAACCCATGGGTCTTCAAACTTGGCCCTTTTATGACTTGTGGACTTCAACGCCCAGAATTCCTCACTCAGGCACGCTGACTGAGAAATTTTGGGAGTTGAAGTCCACAAGTCATAAAAGGGCCAAGTTTGAAGACCCCTGGTTTAACCACAACACCAAAGTGTTTTTAAGTACTTAATTAACTACTTTAAAAATATAGAAAAAGTTCCAATTTCTAAATATTGCTTTCCCACTAAAATTCTGAAATATTAGTACTCAAATACTAAAGTGTTGCATTTGATTGTAACTAAATCTTCTAATCTGATATGAAATGTCATGAATAAAGTATTAGTTTTCATTTCCATCTAAATGTTAAGATTTTTAAAAGTGCATGCATTATAGTTATACCTAAAGAACAAAAATCCAATCCATGTTTTTCACTTTTCTGGTGCTGTATTTTTCCCCCTTATACTGAATTTCTACTAAAATAAATAGTATTCCAATTACTTAAAAAATCCAGCCCAGATTTGCCATCAGCTCTTCACCTGCATTTCTCTGTACTCAATAAGTCCATGTACTTATGAGTGTATGTATGTGTGTATATTTCTGCTTGGTTTACTATTGGCTGCAATCATTCAGCAGAAAATTCCTCTTGCCAACAAAAGGTTTATATACAAAGGTTTTCCAAGACTTGGCTATCTCCACATGAAAGAAGTGATTACCGAAGGGAACAGCAGTGAGTAAAGGAAAGAAAATCAGGTAAGAGTATAGGAAATTATTCTCAACTGTTCTTATTTTATGAGCTTTCTTTCTCTCTTCTGATCCTAATCTGTTACCAGCCGTAGACTGTACAATTGCTATTGTCCACACATTTAATTAGAAGAGGCTTTATTCATCTATAAATTCTATTTTGTGTGCAAAGCTCTTTTAGGTTATTTCACTTTTAGCAAAAATGATTTTGTTTTGTTTTTGTTCTTCCCCAGACTGCAGCTAGAATTTGTTTTACCAAGACATAGGAATAAAATACCAAAAAAGATGCAATTTGAGTCTCCTAAAGCAAAATGACAGGCTCTCTGAGCCTTGAAGACTTAACACATATATTGTTATACGAGATTTCATTGAAGAAAATCAGCTGAAGTCAGTCTTTGGTTTAAATAAAACTGTATATATATATACCTTGGCTAAGTTGGAACTTATTAAATCCTTGGCATGCATAATGTAGAATATCATCCTAATTTGCTCAGAAGATGAAAGATTTGTTCAGATGATGCTCATAGGAACAAAAAGAATACAGCTGCCACAGATTTTCTCTCACCTGTAAGTTTTCTACACTATAAGAATATGTAATAAGGGGATAAAATCATTAATATGCAGTGCTTTTTTTGTAAAAAAAAAAAAAAGGTGCCAGAACTCACACACGTTATACAACCTGCCTTGCCTATCCTACAAGGTTCCATCCAAAAAAGGTGCCGGAACTCTGTTCTGGCGTTCTATGATTAAAAAAAGCTCTGTTAATATATATGTTAGTTTTGTTTCAGTTATCAGAAATTAACTGCTTTCAAGTGCAATTTTTTTGGATTGACATTCCAATAAAAAATTAAAATATTTGATCAAAACTTAACATAGAAAATTAAGAGAAATAGACTAAAATCATCTAGTAAGAAAATAATTAGCTAAAACATCCTATCATACATTTTCTCAGGAAGTACATCTTAAATGTCCACAGTAACATGTCAGACTTTTTAGAAAAATGCAGCCTTAGTATGGAAAACCAGAAACAATAAACCTAGTATTGATAAAAACCAATAATCTTAAACTATTCTATATATCCATTGTGCACTAGCCTAAATTTCAATTCAGTGTCAAAGTTAATGCTATAAAATTTGATGAGGGTTACTACTTCAGTGGTTTTAAAACAGATTAGGAAGTGACATGCTAAATGGAGTTTCCTATTAGAGGCAGGAAAGCCAAATTGCTGAGTTCTTGAGCAAACAACACAACATGACAGTGAATCTTCCTTCTGCTTTTTAGTTTTCCAACAGTACCTTGTCAGCAATTGTTGGAAATATAGTTCTGAAACTATTGGATTCATAGAACTTGGTTCACTGCTGTTACACACCCAAATTATTCCAAGCCTTCTGTATCTTTATCTTTGTCCTCATATGCCTCAACTCTATAAGGCTTCTATCAGTATGGTAATTTCTTAGCAAAGGAATTGCAACTATGTTGGAGGACTAGAAAGCTACATATGCCTTCTAGAGAAGGTAAATGTTTCATACATTTTCCCCTTTGGTAGTGTGAAATGTGAGGTTACAGAGTGACCATGGCAGACAAATATGGTGGAACAATAACAAAACATTTCATTCTCTTTTAAAATATATATATTTTATTGATTTTTTAACACAAACACCTTAATATTTGGTAAACAGTGTGTTGTCTGGACTTATATTTACAAAATAATTACTAGCAATCAGTTTATATATTCCAAAGCCTACATAATAGCTTTGCTAGATTTCCTCTTCTTCCAATAATATTCTCTTCACCAACTTTCAATTAATACAATTCTTATTAATTCAATAGGTAACAATTAAAATATATTTTTCCTGAATTTTCTACCAATAATAATCACATCAAGATCTGCTTCTTTTCTGTCTAGTCATCTTGGTTGCCTTGTCATGAATCCTGTTTATAATTCTTATTTAAATTTGTTTTCCCTGCAATGAGGACCCAGATTGTTGGGGGCAATGTAAATATATATATACATTGCTTACTGGTGTACACCGCTTAGAGAGTGCTTGCACTAAAAGCGGTATATAAGTCTCATAAATAAATAAATAAATGTTCAAAACATTCTTACTGGCTAAACCAGGGGTGTCAAACTGCCAGTCGGTGGGCAATGGCAATGGCAGAACCAGCCCAATACGTTGTGCGACATCACATGATGTTGCGGGTTTGACATGCCTAGCTAAACATTTCTCAAGGTTAATTACATTTATGTATTTAAATTCATTTTCATATCTTAAAAAGTAAATGAAAAAAGACAAAAGAAAAAGAAAAAGAAAGAAAAGAAAAGAGAGAGAGAAGAAAAAAAGTTTTTCTTACATATTCTTACATATTCCTCTTAAACTAGTATACATTTATTTCCAAGTTTTTTCCTGTTCTTTTTACCCATAATTAAACCTATGTTTAATCTTTAGATGTTCCACTTAATAAATCCAGTCATCTAATCTTTTAACTATATTCAAAATACTTTTTAGTTACCTATTAAAATTTTCTTAAGATCAATTACATTTAAATATCTAAAATATTTTCTTTATATTAACCATCCCAAACATTTTTATACTTCCCCATATCAAAAAACAAACTAAAAAAAAGAAAATAAGAGAAAATAAATACTATCTTACTTGGGATATTCATCCCTCTTAAACTGAAATATTTCTATTTCTTCAACCATATTCGAACAAGTTTTTAATTTTTAAGTATTCCCTCTGATGTGCCCCGTCATCTAATTTCTCAATTCTCACGTTAGCCCTTTCCTTTTGCCAAACATCTTTCCCAATCAATCTATTCCATTGAATCAAAGAGTCTTTCCGTAATCTTGTAGATGTTGTTGTAAATATAAGAGGCAAATCAAACATCATGTCTTTGTATAAAGATTTTGCCCTTCATATTCATTGAAGATTTGTCTCATCATCTCTTGTCTCCCCATTTCTTGTAGTACTCTCAACAGCTCTGCAATCCATCTTGACAAATCTTTTTTCTTGTCCTCAAATTTATTTTGTGGTCTTAGAATTTTCTTTTCCATGTCCAGTGTTTCTTGTGAGTTCTTCTCAACTTGAGTCTCCATCTGTAAATTTCTTTCCACTAGTTTATATTCAGTTGTCTGCTTTACATAAAGTTTCTTTTTTTGTTTTCTGATCATTTATTTGTTGTGACGTTAAATTAAAGGTGCATTCATTTAAGTTTTCAAATTCATTTTTAATTTCCTCATGGTTTGAAATTTGTGTCATTTGTAATTGTTGTATCATAACATACATTTTCCCCTGGAAAGTATTTATTTATTTATTTTTTGGTACATTCTTTCTGCAGACCTCAGATGCTCCATAATGACCAAAAATCCTTTCTCTACCAATCGCTTTAAAGTCACAGTTTAAAAAGTATTTATAGTCCAGGAAGGTCAATTTTTTCTAAGTTTTATAGTTCTTGCTATGTAGATAGTCCACAGTGTTCTCTTCTTTTATTATTACAGCTTTTCTTTTTTTAGTTAAGGCTTTGAAGGTCACAATATCAGGGTTTTTTTCTGGGCTGTATATTTAGGGCAGTATTTTCATCCACCACTAGATGTCAACACCAGTCCATCTTTCAATTTTCAAAACAAATAAGCCTTTTATCTCCATCAATAATCCTTTGCCAGGAAACTTAATAAATTCCATTGATTTCACATTTTCCAGGTTTAAATCTTATATTACTTTTATTTCTGTATCTTTATTTCCCATAAATTTAATTCACCACTTCCGTTTAGAGGGGGGTGGAGCAACCCCCCTCTCACTTTCAGAAGATTTTTACTTCTCAGGTTTTTTCTTTTTTTTTTCCAGTCAAGTAGAAAAGAGAGAATCAATATTCTTACCCAGTTCAATCATGCTGTTTATGATCATGCATAATTTAGTGCTTTTTGGCTTTGGTTGCATGTAGCTTGGGCTAGACTCACAAATGATGCTAGCCTTTCTTCTGTCAGTTTCTGGAGGACTTTCCCCGGACATCCGGATCAACTGCCGTCTCCCACAATTGTCGGGGCTTCCCTGCTTCCTTGCCACCTCTTCCCAAAGAGAGAAAAATCAGCTGTAGGGCACGGAGCCCCATGATCCTTCAGCTATAGTACTAACTGCACAAAACCAGAAGCCCAAAAAGTTCATTCTCTGAGATGTTTAAAAAACACATTTTGTTTTGAATATTAGCATTTGCCACTGTCAAATTGCAACTGATAATATAAGAGCTCTGGGGTGGGGGAGGGTTTCTCTACAGCAAACATAGGGCTTTCCTCATGTGTGATAAACTTCATAATCTGATCCAATCAGGTAGTTACTGTGTTTTTAAAACCAAATTGCCATTATATCCTTCCAGGATTTTGCCCTTGTACTGTGACATATCATAAAGAGGCCTGGTAGCACCGTGGTTAGAATGCAATATTACAGGCAAACTCTGCCCACACCCTGGACTTCGATTCTCACAGGGCTCAAGGTTAACTCAGCCTTCCAGTAAACTCAGTAAAATGAGATTCCAGATGGTTGGGGGCAATATTCTGACATTGTGTAAATCACTCAGAGAGTACTATAAAGCACCATGGAGCAGTATGTCAAGCTACGAAGACCCCTTGCTTTAGAACCGCCATGAACCTTCTAGCTTGCCTCCAGCCCAGGGAGAGGGGGGAGAAGGTTTGGAATGCACAGGTGGATGTTATCAGTGTGAGAGCCAAGATCATTGAAGAGATGTTTTGGCAAATTGAAGCTTCCTTCTCATAACAGACATTTGAAGACTAATTGGACAATGTGACCTGAACAGTCAGAGAGGGGAGGGAAGGTTTTAATCTTTTAATTAACTTTTTCCCACCATATTTCCAGAGCTGGTATTCTTTATACTCTACCAGTATGCTATGCCTAATAAAGCTTTACATTAGAGATTGCAATGCCTCTGGTGGATTTACCAAACCTATATATAAGAATCTAGTCAACTAACAGTTGGCACTAAATTGGCACTAAATAAAAATCAGTGGAATTCAAAGGGTGGCTGGACTTGGATCAGTGGTGGGAACATAATACCTCCAAACTGATTCCTCTCTTGACTCTGCCCTCAGGCTCTGCTTCTCATCTCCTACATTAATAAGTGGAACATATATATTAAAATATAAAACATAAAAAAATAAGGAGGTCAAATAAATTTGATATTTTATTCATAAGGAGAAGAACCATTTTCTTTGGTTTCATTTAACAAAAATAATATTGTTCTGCTAGCTATTTGCAGTAAATATTTACTTACCCTTTTTTGCTACTTCTTGCTTTTGGCCTCATTTGAATTGGACAAGCATCAATCATATTAGTAGCCAATAATCTAAGATTTTATAAACTATGGGTTTGACTTACCGTCCTATTATAGAACCAAATTAAGCAGCACACTTAATAGAATTTATACTTTTTAACGATTAAGACAATTTCTTTATCTCTATAGTCATCCTAGTCACCAAGATGTTTAGTCTACTTAATGTTGCTACCCTAGAAGTATTAGACCAATACCAAATAAGTAGCGAAAGTAGTAAATTACTTGGGCTATGCAGCTGCTTCATTTCACCAATGATCCTGGTGGAAGTGCTTTTATTTGCAGGCATAGACAGGATAATCATGATTTGCATGACAGATTCAAAGGGAGATTGAAGGATCTGCACAGATTAATATTTGTCATCCATAATATTCACATGAAATTCCACTCCATTAGTAAACATCATATGGGAAAAGAAATTATATTCCATATTGTAAATAGCATTGATTG
Organism: Crotalus tigris; assembly: GCF_016545835.1. Taxonomy (NCBI): domain Eukaryota; kingdom Metazoa; phylum Chordata; class Lepidosauria; order Squamata; family Viperidae; genus Crotalus; species Crotalus tigris. The sequence continues at coordinate 140,205 of NW_024097524.1, forward strand.
TCAATTTCTTACATATTTTTAAAAGAAATTGTTCATTAAAGTGATTAGTACACTAATAATAGGTTTCTCTCTCTGCTGTTCTCAGAATGAGGGAGAAATCTGAACATATAAACATACTGTTTTGTTTAATGTATTTCTGAATGTTATATTTCTATAAATCTTGCTTGTTTCTTATGAAATAACCTTTTCCTCAACATTTTCTAAAGATTTTTTTAAAATAAACATTATGAAAGAATTGTGATGTCACCCAACTAATTGTTGTGGAACTTTCTGATAATAGGGCTGGGTTTTCAAAAGAGGAAATAGAAAAATAACTCCCTATTCTATTGGAGAATAGGAAAACGTGAAATTCTTAAACCTCAAGGTAGCTTTTATTAAAATTTTAACATTGTCATAAATACACTCTATGAATGTGAGTTAGTGCTTAGCATTTTCTAAAGTACAAATATAAATATGTCTGAATTCAGAGACCTACTTAAAATTAAAAATTGAAATGAAAATTCAGCTACTTCTTCTTTTTTAAGTTTATTGTTTATCATAAAGAACAGTAAAACAAACAAACAAAATGTAACAAAACAAAAACTTGCATTCAACCCTAATTACTCCAAAAAAATAGTGTACAAAAAAGTAGGAAAAAGTGGTCAATTAAATTTAACATTTAACATGTAAGAGCCATCCTGGCTGAGTGCTGAAAGAAAAAAAAAGCAATAAATTCTCATCCCTTTTTATATGTGTGTGTGTGTGTATAAGAAAAAAGAAGAAAAAGCAGGCAACATGTTGAGCTAAAAATTACACTAATCTTCAAATCTCTTTGTTAACCATTGTTATTATATTTAGCATGTAGAAAGTCCACAAATGGTTTCCAGTCTCTTATATAGCTGTCTAATCCATTATCTCTAATCAGAGCAATTAGTTTCACCATCTCTGCTAATTCACTCAATTTCAAAATCTATTCTTCAATAGTCAGCATCTCTTTTTCTTTCCAGTGTTTGACAAGTATAATCCTCGCAGCCATCACCATGTGAAGGAATAGTACCCCAAGTTGTTTTTCAATTGGCTTGTCCATCATACTTAAAAGAAAAACTTCAGACTTCATTAATATTTGTATCTTAAATATTTTTTGCATTGTCATTGTTATGTTTCTCCAGTATGTTCTCTCATATTTGCAAGATAACCACATACAATAAAATGAACCTGGATTCTGACTATATTTCCTGCACTTATTAGAAATCCCTTTGTACATTTTCGCTAATCTATCTGGGGTCAAGTACCAGCAATACGACATTTTATAAAAGTTTTCTTTCAGACTATAATGTAATGTAAATATAAAAAGTATATTAAAAAAATTAGCTACAATTTCTAATTAATCTCTTTTACCTCACTATATTAACTAGTATCTATCTATCTATCTATCTATCATCCATTGATAGACAGACAGACAGACTGACAGACAGACAGACTGACAGACAGATAGATAGAGATATATCTGTCATATACCTATATATCCATATATCTATATTGACTACTCTTGTCAGACCCTCAGTGCACTATACCCATTTCATTTACTTATGAATTTCATTTTTGGGTTCTGCCATTCTGTTGGGAGGGGGAAGGTTTGCTCTGTCGGGAGGGGAAAAGATCTGCAGGCTTTGGGATGTGTTTCCTTTGCTTTGTTCTGTCTTCTTTGAAGTAACTTTTTCTGGGTGTGAAAGGAGGGAGGGATGTGCCTGCAGCCATCTGCCTTATCTCCAGTTGGATGAGATAGAACAGCAGAACTGAAACCCTGGGAACTGCACTTTATTACCTGGTTCCCATAACAACTTCACATCTATGGATTGGCCAAAATCAAACCTAATGGTTGGTCACTGGGGAGGGATTGAAAGGGCAGTTTTAAAGTAAGTTCATGCAGGAAAAAATTAGATCTTGCCTAGCTCTTCTGCTATAACTATCTCCCAATAAAGGTTCCTTTTGAAACAATGCCAGTTTCAAGAGTTCTGCTTTCTTGGGAGCACTAGTTGAGGCAGGTCCTTACATTAGGCAAGATCTACAAAATAGTCAACCCAGAGAGGAGGAAAATGCTAGTGTGGAGACCATACATACAATATCCAACCATGGCAGCAAGCAAGAAGAGGTTGAGTGCTGGGCAGAGGCTTCCTCAAGGGCATGCCTAAGTGATAGCGATTCAGGAGAGGAAGCCTCCCAAAATTGAGATGGTTGATTGGTGAGGGAAGAAGGAAGAAGGAAGAGTGGGAATGGAAATCTCAGAAGGTGACCATCACCCAGGACAGCAGAAAGCCAGGGTGGAAACTTGAGATGGAGTGCTCACTCAACCTTGATGAGGAAGAGGATGAAGCATCAAACCAGGACGATCATTTTCTAAAACAGGCCATAGACCTGATGGTGGAAGCTTTCAAAAACTTGAAGGAGAAGGAAGTTAACACCTGCAGAAAATCGAGTGAGGAGCAGCTGGAGGAGGAAGCTGTAAGTGGGGAAAGTGACCTCTCCATCCCTGAGGCATCAACCAGTGCCACAGACTCTGTTAGGGGGGCAATGGCAGTGGCAGCTACCCCAGCTCAAGCAGCACCCACCAGAGGAGATGGCCGCCGAGCCTGAGAAGTCCCAGCCCACTTCCATGATTGATGCATCTTGGCCAAAGAGGCAGAGATCAACCAAGCCTGAAACCAACATCATTCCGGCAAAGTATGGAGATGGTCCCCACTAGAAGGAAAGAGGAAAATGTCAAAGACCCCTGCAGCAGCACTGCACTCAACTGCCTGCTTTAAGTGTGGCAAGGAGGACCATCAGGCCACAGAGTGCCATTTGAAAACCCCAGTGAGGAAGGGATACTGATTGGGGGGGAAAGTCAATTAAAACCCTCCAGTATCCCAGGAAGGTTGATTAAAACTCCCCCAGTGCCCCAGGGAGATGGCATTGAAGAGTTGTCGTAGAGTTCAGCTCCTCCATAAAATTGGGAGGGGGAACTCCGACCCCGCTGGAGAAAGACCCAGAGATGTTCGCAGCAACTACAATGTCGAACCCTTAGTAAGAGGGCTGATTGGCCCAGTAACCATGCCCATAAAACTGCTAATCCCAGGCATGGAGAAGAAAGCCATACTGGACTTGGGTTGCACTAGATGCTTAATAAGTCTAACCCTAGTGGAGAAATTGGGGATTTGCTTGAGGAGACTAAAAGAGCTGATCTCATTCTGCCAGATAGATGGATCCGTTGCAGAGGGCATTCCAGCCACTCTCGCCATAACACCCGTCAGTCCAAGACTCTAACCTTTATAGCGGCACGTGGCATGGAATGGCCTCGCATCTTAGGACTGGCATGGCTTAAAAAATGGAACCCATGTAGATTCCTGGACACGCGATAGAGGGGGTATTCAGGGGTGTGAACTTGCTTGCTTTCATTCATTCTTCATTCATGAAGAATTTAATGGGAATTCCAGGATTAAGAGAATTCCTTAATTTTCTTAATTTCTCTAGGACTAAGGACGGATACCAACAGCTAAACCACCACAGGAACATCTATTAAAGGTGAACTGATGCACAAGAGAAATTAAATTCACTCCTACACTTCCTCACTGCAACCTGAAATACTCTTGGAAGATATATATATGCCCTAATTTTGCTAACATGAGGATGGGAAATAGGAAACTTTCATCCTAATTTCTAAATCCTAGTCCACAATCCAAAAAAGATTTGTTTTTGTCTCTGATCCCACTGTTCCTTTGTTTCTCTCTTACCTATCATTCGGCTGTAATACATTACACCTGAGGTTAGGGGCCTTCAGCAAAAAACAGTATTTCCTGTTATAATGAAAGGGAGACTGAAGACTGGCCATTTTAAGAGCCCATGGAGCCTATTCGAAAGGAAGCAGAGCATCTTTAAATGTTTTAATGCTTGGAATGGCAAGCATTTCTCCACATAATCACTAGGAATAGAATGTAATGTTTCCTGTTAGTGAAATAAATTTGCTTTAATAAAAATAGCCAGAGAGGCAGACTGACTGTATGCATACGTGTATATGTAGTCCTCAACTTATGACAACTGGGACCAGAATTTCCATTGCTAAGGTCGTTGTTAAGTGAGTTGCACTCATGTCTCCTGAAAGATTAGCTAAAATGTTTAAGGACAGGTCTATGAAATGTTGGAAATGTCATCAGATACCAGGTTCCTTCTACCATATGTGGTGGACGTGTGTAGAAGCTAAAGCTTATTGGAATATAATTAGAACATGGATAGAAAAGATGATACAACAACGTATAGAACTAAGACCAGAAATATTCCTGTTGGATATTCTACCAGAGAAATACAATAAAGAAAAAACATATTTAATTATTGATGTAATTACGGCAGCCAGGATTGTGTTTGCACAAAATTGGAAAGCACTGAAAGCCCCCCCCCCCCGAGGGAGAGGTGATTGGGAAAATACTGGAATGTGCAGAAATGAATAGACTAACAATGACAATTAAAGATAAGACAGAGTCAGACTACTATGAAATCTGGGGAACTTTTTATGATTGGCTGGAAAGAGAATACGGTTAAAAGATAGTTAACATCAATTTAGATGGAAGAAGAAGGAGCAGATAAGGAGGGGGACCCAGGCGACACAGTATTGAATAACTGGAGGTTGTATAAATGTTTATAGAAGTATATACCGAGAAAGTTAGATAAATAGAAGTATTAATCTTATTGTATATAATATAGATAGGGAAATTTGGAGGAGTTGCTCGGACATTACCCCTGAATTGTATCTGAAGAGGGATGAGAGGGGAGAAAGGAGAGGAGAGAGAAAAGAGTAAAGGAGGGGGGAAGAAAATAGGAAGGTTGGAGGAGAAGAGGAGAAATGGGGAGAAAGGGGAGGAGAGTGGTGAAGGAAAGAGGAGAGGAAGAAGAGGGAAGTAGGGAAGAAAAAGAAGAAAGAGAGAAAGAAGGTAGAGAAGAAGGAGTGTCGATACGGTGAAAGGGGAAATGGGCGAGCAACACCAAAAGTCATGTGTATGTATTTATTTCATTTTATTAAAAGTATCTTATATATGAATGTAAAAAGAATGTATGTTAACATCTGATAAATATTATGGTATATGTATGGGGGAGAGCTTGAAAAAATAAAAAATTATTTTAAAAAAAGTGAGTTGCACTCAATTTTTTGCCATGGTTATTAAGTAAATCACTGCAGTTGTTAAGTGAATCATGTCATTAAGCAAATCTGGCTTTCCCCATTGATTCTGCTTGTTGGAAATTGGCTGGGAAGGTCGTAAATGGCAATCACATGACCCTGAGATGCTGCAACCATCATAAATGCATACCAGTTGCCAAGCATCCAACTGGCGAGTTGCTCAGACTGGTGGCAGGGCTCCTTCTGCTGCCACCAAGCCTTTTCGCCCCGGATCCAACAGCCGCCTTCTCCCGGGTGGTGAGCCAGGTAGGCAAGGGAAAGTTTCCTTGAGGGCCTCTGCTCAGGTTTGGCAGGTTTGGCACTGGAGCCCCGAAAATGTGTTTGTGTATGTTTGTGTGTTGTAGGGCAAGGGGAGAAGAGAAAAGGTCAGGTCTCCTTTCAGAGCCATAGGTGGAGCAGCTGAAGGTGTGATTTGGCACCCATGCTTCAAGACAAAATTTCATTTATTTGTAATTAGAAATAAATATTTCACAATATATAATTACATATTGTTTTTGTGATTAATCACTATGCTTTAATTATGTTCAATTTGCAACAATGAAAATACATCCTGCATATTAGATATTTACATTACGATTCATAACAGTAGCAAAATTACAGTTATGAAGTAACAACGAAAATAATTTTATGGTTGGGGGTCACTTCAACGTGAGGAACTGTATTAAAGGGTCACGGCATTAGGAAGGTTGAGAACCACTGGGCTAGACAGTCTCTTGTCTGAGATGGTACAGGTTCTCCTGCTTGAGCAGGGGGCTGGATTAGAAGATCTCCAAAGTCCCTTCCACCTCTATTCTATTCTATTCTATTCTATTCTATTCTATTCTATTCTATTCTATTCTATTCTATTCTATTCTATTCCTGAAATTACCTCTGACAGGGACCACCTAGTTTTCACCTGAGTGACATGATTGAAGGCATTATGCCTCCATTGGATTTTCATCACTCCTCTCTTGGACTTTTGAGAAGGGTTTTTTTTTCCCACCTGAAAGAAAGTTGAATGAAAACCAGACGTGATGTGGAAAACACAGATTTATCATAACTGGTTCACCAAACTTACAAAATAATACCGAACCAGTGCAAACTGTCTGAATCCAACACTGGGTGAGAGGATGTGCTGGTTGATAATAGAGATAATAGAGAACAAGTGGTGGCAAAAGAAGGGCTGTATTTTCTGAGCATGAAAAGTTAGTTGCTTTAAAGTTTAATTTTTCTGCTCCTGTAAGGAAGGGACAAAAGAAGCCGGGAGACGTAATACTAGTGCTGTTTTGGATTTTGATATCCTTCCCTGAGAAACTGCAATTAGAAGCACCAGGAAACATCACTCACTGTGTGTACAAACTTGAAGTATCAATCACAAAATGACACGTTCTTCTCTTCATCTTGAAATATTCTTTAGGCAAAATGCAGAGCTGGAAATGTAATAATGATACAATAATGAACTATCTGGTAGGGAGCACCATGCCTATTTGAGCCATGGGGCCACAGTGGTTAGAATGCAGTATTGCAGACTAACTCATTGCTCACTCCAGGAGTTCGATTCTGAGCAACTCAAGATTGACTCAGCCTTTCATCCTTCCAAGATCAGTAAAATGAGGACCCAGGATCTGCAATATGCTCACTTTCTAAACTACTTAGAGATGGCTGTAAAGCTCTGTGAAGCAGTATATTAATTTAAGTGCTATTGTTATTGCTATCTGTCACTACTTCTATCTGACCAGAATCTTGAGATATCTTTCCAGGCTGCTCATTATTTGTTATATACATCGTATGTTTGAGGTTTAGCACAAATTTTGTTTGCTGCCACTGTTATTTGTACTATAATAATATATTTTATATAATTTTATTGTTTGTTTTAACACTTTTTAAATAATTACAACCTATGTATTTTATTATTGTGCTTTCTGGCACAAAAACCATAGCAAAGGATTTATTTGATTTGACATAATAAAGAAAGAACAAATATTTGCACAAGTGACTCCACTTTTGCACAAGTGACCAAAATGTTTACCAACTTCTTCAAGGCTATGAAAATCAGGACCATCCTCTCTTCAGGAGTACTTTCTTAACATATTAATGATAGATTGTAACCCTTAACATCACACTCTATCAGTCTGGTTCAATTTGGCAGAATCTTGCCAGTGTTAAGGTAAACAGGATAGGGTATAAACAGAATAGACATCACTATAGTGAATGTTGTGCTGTAGATTCCTGCTGTAGATTCCAGGAATTGATGTGTAGTATTTTAATTCAACTATGAAGAACAGCCTTTGTAGTATGGTTTTTATTTAATTAAGAATGAATTTATTCTGATGGATTGTTTTTCTCTTTGCATGCTTGCTGTTTTAAATGAGAAAATACCATTAGCATATTATTGACTGGATAGAAATGAGAAAAAGACATCAACTTCAGTAGTCTGTGTTCTAGACAGTTTTCTAATTGTCATCCATATAGTCTCTCTGCTTTTGCCAATCATGAAAGTTTGAATTGTTGCTGCATAATGATGCCTCAGGGTCCTAAACAAGCTGGACAATATAGTTTGTTGCATATTTTAAATCTCCTATGCATGATCAATCATTGTAGCAAAGGCAGTCACATCAACTGATTTGCTTTAAGAGTGAAATTATCCTTTGTAAATATCTGCATTCCAAACATTTTAAAAATAAAAATGAAACAAACTTTTGGTTTTTTAAAAAGTTCATTTTATTTGTTTTCATGTTTTTAATAATTATTTTTATATTTTGCATTGATTTTGTTTGATAGAAGATATATCTTTCTGCATTTTAAGGCATCTATACTATTTTCAAAAATAAAAAAATAAAAGGATAGATAAAAAGAAAAAAGCAAGGTTGTTACGTATCGTGACTTTTTTCCCATTGCCGGCAATAGGGTAGGTGCGGTTTTGGGGCATCCAGCCTGCGGGCCAGCAGTTTGACACCCCTATGTAGAATGATTCATTCTTGGGCTTATAGTAAAGTAAATTCCAAGAGATAGAAAGTATTTTGATTGCATTCACAAACAATATCTTTACAAGATCCTAGTATCAATGAAGCTTCTGTGCTAGACAAATTGTTACAAACTCATTTCTGTTGTTTGTTTTTTCCTTTTAGAACTTGGAAAGATTGATCAAGACATAGATAAATATAACACACCAGGATTTTCTGGTTGCCTGTCACGTGTAAAGTTCAACCAGATTACTCCACTCAAGGCAGCCTTGAGACAGACCAATATTTCCTCTGACATTTACACAGAAGGAGAACTTGTAGAATCCAACTGCGGAGCAAATCCACAAACTATCCAACCAATGTCTTCTACGACAGACCCTTGGCATCCAGATTCAGGTACAGTGGGAATGAAATGTTAGCAGAAACATTCAACATCTTTTAAGATGTAGGACTGCTTATAAAAATACAGTTTTTCCCAGTTTGTTATTGCTTTTATTTTTCAGAGTTTTCTGAGTACTAAGCAGTAAAACTTTTAATTACTGCCCCCTGATAAACATTTTATTTTTTTAGTTTTGTGAAAGGGATAAAAGAAACTGACAAAAGAACTGACAAATACATAAGAATTTTGCCTAAATATGGGTATGTGTTAAATTCTATTAAGTATATAGGTGACATTTCCATTTCCAATGAAATCCATTATTGAAATTAGAGTCAAACTGGATATTAGCACTTTGGAATTCACACACTTTTATTTTACTTGTGAAATGAAGAATAGGTGGGTGCTTATTACTAATGAGAATATTTTAGAGTTGCTTCCAGTGGTGAGATTCAGATATGTGAACAATTGGTTCTCTGTGTGGATGCCGCTTCTGGAAATCCATTCTGGGCCTGGGCAACAAAAAATTAGCTACCAGTTCTGCGAAGTGGTGCGAACTGGCTGAATCCCACTACTGGTTGCTTCCATTTACTGCACAGTTTTGATCCAGAAAGTATCTCTGTTTTCTTGACAGTTAGGGACTGAAACAGATATTTGTAGAGTTAACATCTAATCTGAACTATATAATGCTGATTCTATGTTCACATTGTTACTTTGCTGAAATGACAAATAATTACCTAAAACATTATCTTGTGTGCTAGCTGTTAATCGTTTCATTATTGACAATTTTGCTCTGTTATCATGGTGACTTTTCATACTAATGATATAATACTAAGACTACTCAAAACTCTCTTCACCTTACTTTCCTTTAAAATTTAATTATTTAATTATTTTATAACTTTATCTAGAAGTTATTTGAGCCTGCCATAGCACGGGAATGATGCTAGGAAGAAGTTTTTTCATGCAGTCTTTTTATTGCAAAAACTGAGATTTTTTGCAATAACTTCTGGTTGCTTCTAAAATATTTGATTTAGTGTACATCTTAGGGATTTAGTGTACATCTTAGGGATACATTTATGTCCATATATTTGCACATCAATATTCTGTATGTATTCTTTGACTATTTAATGATTCAAAAAGTGTTGGTATAGCCCCAAACTATATACATCTACAATTGGAAAAAACAATATGTGTCCACCTTTTAACTTCTATTTTGTTATAAGGTTATAGTATAAGGATCTACTAGATATACTACTTCAAGAAAAATCAAAATAAGAAAAAGAAAGACTGCTAATTATTAAGAAAACAAAATGATCTAATATTGTCTTCCAAATAAATTGCAGATAGTCCTCAACTTAGAACAGTTTATTTACGGTGGCCTCAGAGAGGGTCTATATAGCTTATGAAGAATTTCCAGACAACATAAAATCTTGTGTCACACCTGCTTTAAAGTCACATGACCACATTTCAGGTGCTTGGCAACCAACTCACATTCATGACTGATAGCAGCATCCATAGTTATATGACTGCAATAGGCAACATTTTTTGCCAATTTTTTGCATTTTTTGCCATTTTGGGGAGAAAACACAATTTGTAATGACTATCCCAAAATGGCTGTAAAATTAGATGCAGTGTGAATGCCTTGACTTATGACTGTTACAACTTACAACTGAAATCCCAGTCTCAATTTTAGTCATAAATTGGGGATTATCTGTAAACATAATTAGCCATGATTCAAATTCATAGTGACTATGGTAAAGACAAGCAATGAGAGTTTCAGTGCCTAATGTGCATAACAATGAATTGGTTATTCCCTTACTCCCAGGTGTCATACTTCAGGTGTTTTTTAAAAAGTGCCATAGTAATTTTAACTTCTTTATTCATAAATTAATTGTCATGGTTCCGATAGATGAGACCAATTAAAGCAGAACTCCAAGGCTTGAGTTTTCCTCTAAGAACATGTTTACTGGCTACAAAGTATCAGCACGATCAAAAATGTAACAAAGACTAAAGTTCCCTCCAAAATTAACTATTACAAAGTTAAAATTCCCACCCTAAATCTATGCAATCAGCGTTTCCCAATAGAATAGTTTGGCAGGCTTTCTGACATTAGGCTCAGCGCCCCAGCTGAGGGAACAGAAATGACCTTGGTTCCCACGCGACAGAGAATTGTTTAGGCTAGCATAGAACTTCCCATATCTCCTCCCCCCCAATCTTGTGGCAACCGAAAATGAACAAGATGGCTTCAGGCAGATTCATTGCAGGTTTGATATTAATAATGGATTTTTTAAATCACAAACCAGAGACATAGAAAAAAGGTTCATGGCCAGTTTGTATTTTTTAGCTCCAGAATTGTTTTCCTTGGAGTTCAGTTCTGGAAAAAAACATACAAAGGTTTGGACCGAAAACAGAATGGAAGCAATTATATATCATCTCTCTGCCGTGAAACAGATGTAGCATTAATCTTTTAGACTAGATTAGAAAATAAGATGTTTCTTTACACCAGGTCAAACAATCTCCAAGATCTATCTACTTGAAAAAGGAGTAGCCTTTGATAAACTCGGAAAGTATATTTTGACATCATTTCTTATGTGATCTTTTTAAACTGGAAATAGCAGTTGAACCATCCTTTTCCTTAGTAGTTAGACCTGAAACCATAGTAGAGTTTGTTTACTTCATCCCACCCATTGATAAATGTACCTGCTCCAGGAAGAACAAATACAAGGGAATATATGGCATTTCTGGCAGCAAAATACTTTGGCCAGCTCTGAAAGATGTAATATATAACAAAGGCCATGATGAAGTCCTTTATTATATCTTCTATAAACAGGAAGTTTGTAGAAGATCAAAAGCTTTGCCAAGGCTCTCAGGAGGGCATATCATTCTTTTTCTTATTGTTAAGAACATCACAAACCCAAACACATACTATTGTGACTGATTTGTTCATGAAAACATATATCTAAGCTTTATCTTTTCAATTTATACTTTGAAAAAAACATTGCCAGTGGTGGCAAACCTATAGCACGGGTGCCAGAGGCGGCACTCAGAGCCCTCTCTGTGGGCACTCACACCATCGCCCCAGTCCTAGGCCTTCAGCTGGGTTTTATAAAACCTTTTCACTTTAGGCCTCCTCCGCCGTGTGCAAGTCAATTTCAACTTCTCGCGGGAAACAAAAAGATCTTGCAAAGTTGGAATTGATTGAACTTTTTAGTCCCACCCAGTCTGCCATTACCACTGCAGCCATGCCCACCCAATGGGCCACACCCACCCAATTGGCCATACCCACCCAATGGGCCACACCCAGCCAATGGGCCACATCCACCTGGCACCCAACAATGCATAAGTGAGTTTTGTGTTGCATTTTGGGCATTCGGTCTCTAAAAGGTTTGCCATCACTGTTGTATGCTGTATTACCTAGTATAGCAGTGCTCAGGATTGAAGTACATAGTTACTTAATCATAAATTATTTTATTTCTGAATTTCATGAACTATATGAAAAAGTAGCACCTAGGGCAATATTGCTAGTTCTATATATTTGTGTCTTCTTATCTTTTCATGCTTTCCTTTATATGTCCCTCTTTCTTTTTTCATTTTTTTTAAAAAATCATTTTCACTTATTTTTTTGATATGCATCTTTTCTCATTTAGATGATGAAATGCTCATTACTAAAAAGCAATCTGTTTTAATTCATAGAATATATTTCTTTCGTCTGTTTGTTTTCAACTTCTCTTGATGTTTTGTATCTTCCTTCTTATATTCCTTTATAAAAATTTTCTCTTGAACACTATCAAATTCTTTTTCCTACTGGCACAATTGTTTTTTTCAAACTTTTCTTTTAGATTGTATTCTTTTTCTGATTGGAATGGTCTTATTCTTTTTTCTGTTACTGTTATTAGAGTTCTTCAAGATTCATTTTTGTTTCTCCATTTCTTTATTCTTGAATTCTCCATGTTAATCATAAAACTATTTTGTAAGGTCCTGCCTCAACTACTACTCCCAAGAAAGCAAAACTCTTGAAACAGGCATTGTTTCAAAAGGAACTTTTATTGAGAGATAGTGATAGGAAGAGAGCAAGGCAAGATCTAAAGGTTTCCCACATAAATTGCTGGCTGGTTGTATGAACCCATAGGCCAGTTTTTTGTCAATGAACTTACATAGTTCGCTCAACTTCCTACAGGACATCAAATACAGCTTTGGTTTTGATAACCTCACCCCAGGAATGATTTCGATAGCACAGTCCATGGGCCGGTGGGGAGACAGTTCATCCAAACCCCTTTTACTGAAAACCTCAGCCAGATCCCGGTACTCCCTGGGTATGGTTTGCATGTCCTCACTGATTAAAGTGTCCACTATTTCCTTGATCTGTTCCCTTCCCAAGCAGATTCATTCGCTCGATGAGGGGTTCTTTTCTTTGAAGAATTTCAAATGTCCCTTTTCCCAGTCTATTAGCGGGTTCCATTTTTTCAGCCACACCAACCCCAGGGCAAGAGCCCACTCCATTCTAGGTGCCGTGATGAAAATTAAAGTCTCTGAGTGGCTCCCAATGTTTAATCCCAGGGGTTCTGTAGCTGGGATGCCCCCTGTGATGGACCCTGATGGCAGAAGGAGATGGGATTTTTTAACCTCCTTAGCCAGATCCCTAATTTCCCAACCAGGGCTGGGCTGACTAGGCACCTGGTGCATCCAGAGTCTAAAAGGGTGGTCGGGGGTCACTTTTCCTTTTCTGCCCAGAATTAACAGTTCTATGGCATGGTCATCAGTGCGATGGGCCCACTTACCAACAAGTCATCATCATAGTCACTTTCTGGCATCCCGGGTTCATCTTCTGGTTTTGGGGTTGGACAGAACTCCACAATCTCCACCTCTGCAGGGCCGTGTCTTTCTGGAATTGGCTGGACTTAGTTAGCTTCCCTCCAGATTGCCAATCACCTCTTTTAGCCAGAGGTGGTTTTTTTGTAATATATGTTATTGATTTTTTAAAAAACATAAATAACTTAATAATTGGTGAACAGTGTGTTGTCTGGGTTTACATTTGTAAAACAATCACTAACAATTGATTTCTATAATCCATAATCCACATAATGGTTTTAGTTGATTTCCTCTTTTCTCAAAATATCTTCTTTTGCAAATATTGAATTAATATAATTCTTATTGTTTTGATAGATAACAATTAAATATATATTTTCCCAATATTCCTAAAAATAATAATTACATCAATATAACATTTCTTTTCTATCCAATCATTCTTGTTGCCTTATCATAGATCCTATTACAGTCCTTATTTTAACTTGTTTTTCCCACCAAATACTAGGTATTCTTACTGGTTAAGATTTTCTCAAAAGTTAATTACATTTAAAATTTAACTCTATTTTTTCCATATGAACCATCCCAGACTTTTACATTTCTTAAGGAATAGATAAAACAATGAAAAAAAGAAAGGAGAGCAAGAATAAAGAAACATAAAAATAACATATTATTTAAAATATATATTCCTCCTAAGCTAATATATATTTGTTTCCAAAATTTCTTATTCTTTTAAACCATAATTAAAATATGTTGAATCTTTAAATATTCCATTTAATACATCTAGTCATTTAGTCCTTTAACTCTTATTCAAAACATTTTTATCCATTATGATTTTCTTAAATTCAATCACATTTAAATATCTAAAACATTTCCTTTATCTAAGTCATTTCAACTTTTTTATATTACTCATATCAAGAAAGAGAATAAAAAAGGGAAAAAAGCATAGTATATTATTTAGCGAATTCATCCCTCTTAGAATGACATATATATTCCAAATCTTTTCTGTTTCTTTAACCATGTTCAAACAAATGTTTCTTTTTTAAGTATTCTCTCTGGTAAGTCCCATCATCTATTTTCTTAGTTTCCATTTTAGTCTTTTTCCTTTGCCCTGTATCTTTCTTAATCAATGTATTTTGCTGACTCAAAAGGTTTTTCCATATGTTCATAAATGTTACCGTAAATATAAAAAGTAAATCAGGTGAAGTGTTTGTGTACAGAGCTTCTGCCTTTCCATGTTTGTTGAAAATCTTTTTCTTTTTTTTCTCTCTGCTTCTCTTATCATTTCCTTTCTCTCCGATGTTCCTGACATCTCTACAGTCCATTTTATTCAATCTGTTTTCTTGTCCTCCGATTTATTTTGTAGTCTTAAGGGATAAGTTGTTTTTTTCCAATTCTTGTGAATTTTTTTCCACTAGGATTAAATCATGTTTCCTTGTTTTGTTAAGTTCCGTATTTAAGTCTCTGTTCTCAATTCTATATCCATTTATCTGCTTTATCTGCTCCTTCTCTGTTGTTGTTTTTTGGGAATTTTTTTTGTTGTAAAGTTAACTTGGAAATAGGTTGATTTATATTTTCAAAGTTGTTTTGGATTTCTTTGTGGTTTAAACTCGTTGTTGTTTGAATTAGTTGCAGTATACTATATATCTCCTCCTGTGAAGTATTTATGTTTTCTTGATATGTTCTTTCTACATTGATCCATGATGGCCAAGAATTTGAGTTTTTCTCTTCCTTTCTTTTCTCGACAAATAGCTTTAGAATCCCAATTAAATAGATATTTGTAATCCAAATAATTCAAAAAAGATTTTTTTCTGAAAATTATAATTCTCTCTTTGTTTACAGCCCAGATTATTGTCTTTTTTTGTCACAGCTGTTCTTTGTTGTTAAAACTTTGAAGGTCACAAACACAGATTAGATTTTCCCAGGTTTTGCCAAGTCTTGTATTAAAGTCATAGCTGTCATGGTCTTCATCCACCACTAGGTGTCAGCAACTATTTGTTTTTCAATTTCCAAAATGAACAATTATCTTTAGAATAAGAGTCTTAACCATTCAACAATATTAGATTTATCTAGATTTAAATTTTAAATTTCAGGTTTTATATTTATTTCACTTCTATATATTTTGATCCTCCATAAAAAGATTAATTCGCCACTTCCGTTAGTATAAGGTTGGGGCAGAAATCCCCCTCCTTCCCTTTTGGAGATATTTTGCTTCTTGGGGATCTTTTCCAGGAAATTAAATGTAAAATAGAAAAGAGAAGATCGAATTCCTCACCCAGTTTCAAGCATGCTGTTCACAGTTGTGCTGGTTAGTACTTTTGGACTTCGATTGCTAGTAGCTTGGGCTGGTCGATGCAACACAGCCAGCCTTTCTCCTGTCAGGTTAGAAGGCTTTCCCCAAGTTGAACAAAATGGTCACTACCGTTCCAGAATTGCTGGAGCACCCTTCTTTCTTTGCCATTTCTCTGGGGCGACTTAGACCCATTTAGAGTCCCCTGGCAGGACACAATTAGCTGCCGGGGTGCAGAGAATCTGCAAGCCTGCGACCGGTCACTACCATGCAAAACCAGAAGTCCTCTTCTTTGGCCAGAGTTTTGCTGAGGCGTTCAATGGCATGATAACCCTCTTTTCTGTATTTGAAGCAGGCTGTTGAGCAGGGAGGGGCTCTGCTGAGGGTTTTGCTGCTTCTGACTTCTACTCTGGTGAGGACCATTTCCATGTTTTTCTGGAGTGGTATGGGCTGTGGTGTTGATTGATCTTCATCTCTTCGGCCAGGAGGCACAAGTCATGTAATTGAACTGGGGCACCCCTAGTCATGCATGCATTGTACAGGTCATCATTCAGCCTGTCCTGGAAACAGCTGATCAAGATGTCTTTGGGTCAATTAAGACAGCATGCCAGGCCTTGGAACTTTTCCATGTACTCAACCAACATTCAATGCCCCTGCCATGGGTCTAGGATCCTTTGGCTCCTACTTTTGGCCACATCTTCTTCGCCTCGAGCCTACCTCCTCCACCCATTTGCCTACAGTGTTCCTCCCCTGCTGGGCCACCCCTGCCCATTCTCCCTGGTCAATGGGCCCCTGGCCCTCTGCCTCACACCCTTTGGCCTGGCCCATTCGCTGAGGCCTCCTTTGTTCTGGGCTTTTGGCTGCACGGGACAGTTAACCGCCAGCCAATCAGATGGGTGGCAGGCAACAGCTATGTTGCTCTTGGAGGCAGCGTGCAATGAATGATCACAGGGGCTGTGTTGTGAGGCAGCAGGCGAAGGGCAGGGTCAGCACAGCTTCTCCGACTGGGGGGGGAGAAGCCTGGACTGGGACAGGAAGGAGGCAAATGGCACTGGCACGGGTCATCTGATGGCAGCGGGGAGCCTGGCATGGGGCAGGAAGGATGGAGGGAAGTCTGGCGTGGTGCAGCAGGCCAACTCCCCATTCAGTGTGTGGCCAAAGGCTAGGAGCAGAGGCAACAGAGGGGAGGGTGGAAGAAAAAAAGGAAGCCAGTGCTCTCCAGGCTTTTTTTTAAAGCTGCCAGAGGCTTCAGGCAGAGACGACAACAGGCAGGCAGCAGTGGGTGGGGGCTTCCCATTTTGACTCCTTGCCTCTGCACCTGGACTACAGCCTGACGGGCCTCTACATGGCTGTCAGCTCACCTCTCCCTTCTCCCTTTCCTCCCCCACCATTCATCCAGTCTGGTTTCGGTCCCTCTTCCTCCTAGCCAATGTCTGGTCCTTGGTCCCCTGTAGGACCTCTACAACACGGGGCTCCACTGGGAGAAATGCATCTAAATTTCCACCAAGTTTGCTCTCCCCTTCCTTCCCAATGATTGATCATCTTGCACCTTCCATTTTGAGGAAGCAAACAGGAGACGGGTTTGCAGGTGTGTGTGTGCGTGTGTGTTTGTCCGTACGTGAGAACTGTAACACATTCGTGACTGGAGGGGCGGAAGAATCTCTGTACTCTATTCACACACACACAGGGAAGGTAATGCTGTATAAACATTGCATTGGTTTAACACACTAAGGCACACACAACATGACCCCCCCCCAATTTCCATTCTTTGTCTGAAATGCAACTGGCCACAACACCCATTGGGGCTGACTTCTCCACCCTCTCCAAACTTTTTTCCACTGTTTCTCAATCTTGGGAAGGGAGGGAAGGAGGAGGAGGGAGGGAGGGAAGGAGGAAGGAAGGAAGGAAGGAAGGAAGGAAGGAAGGAAGGAAGGAAGGAAGGAAGGAAGGAAGGAAGGAAGGAAGGAAGGAAAGAAAAACAAAACAAGATTATGACATACACTTGTGATGGGAGGAACTCCCCCCCGTTCGGTTCTTCCAGCCGGGATTCTCCTTGATGGTGCAGTGTGGAAGAAATAGATCATGAAGCCAACTACCGGAAAGAGAGGTTTAATCATGAGGATCAAAGTTAAGTGACAATTCAGCTTGAGTCCCCGGCTAGCTAGACAGAATGATCTTTAATCAGAGGTTTTATACCTTTTTGTGGTTTCCAAATTTGTCATTTCTGATTGGTGAATTTGAATCTGCCTTTTCTGATTTGTTGGTCAGTGACTATTGTTGGTTAAATTTCTTTGCTAATCCTGCCTGAAAGGTGTTAATTACTTTATTGTTGTGTCCTGATTGTTGCTAGCTGGTTCCTCATTGTGTGTGTCAAGTGTTTGCCATTTAGCCTCAGGCTGCTGTTGACTCAGTTTAGTTGGGGTGTTCCTAGATTATTTCTTTGTTGGGGTGGGGAGGGTGTGTCCAGCTCTCATTAATTCCCCCATTTTGGGCTATCACTGGAGTATCAGTGATTAGCCCAACTGGTTCATATATATGGTAGTGGTGATCAATTTGGCACATCATGAGAGATGTTTTCTTGCTTTGTTCCTTGCTCCTGATGGGAGTTGTGCAGATCTTTAGGCATTTTAACCCTAAAGGAATTAATTGGCATAGGCAACAAAGGAGGGCTCCACCTATTATGATTGTGATTATACTACCGATAAGAATTTTCAACCAATGGAAGTCTGGTAACCATGAAAAGAGCCAGGAAAGGTCCCAGGATGACTGGTTGTGCCCAATGTTTTGTGCTAGTTCTTTTAAATGTTTGATATCTTGTTCAATTAGCCCAGATTGGTCGGATAAATTGAAGCAGCAGAACCCTCTGAATTCTTCACAGCTATGATTGTGCCTCAATAATAGGTAGTCAATGGCTGCTCTATTTTCGAGGGTGGCTTCTCTGATTTGCCTTAGTTCTCTATTTAAGGCATTCAGTGCATGGGAAGTGGTGTTTAAACTTTTAGCTAGGGTACATGCCAGGCTGTTTATATTCCTTGAGTTTTGTGCTGCGAGCCCTGGCACTCCCACTAGAGAGACAGCCAATGCAATATATTCAGTTTTTGTGAGAAGGGAGGTTTTGGAATCGCAGGTAATGTGTGGAAGCTCCTTCTTTGCTGCCTT
This sequence comes from Crotalus tigris, assembly GCF_016545835.1. Taxonomy (NCBI): domain Eukaryota; kingdom Metazoa; phylum Chordata; class Lepidosauria; order Squamata; family Viperidae; genus Crotalus; species Crotalus tigris. The sequence continues at coordinate 158,960 of NW_024097524.1, forward strand.
TGTAGGGAGGGCATTAGCATGGTTAGTTGTCCTAACATGCAAGGGCCCCCAGTGAAGTTTGCAGGCAGGTAGGAATAAGCTCTCAGGCCACATAATAGAAACCATCCCGTAGGAAGTTTTACATAGCCGTATGAGAAGGTGATGACCTTGATGTTGTTACAGGCCAGTTCAGTGTTGGTGAGGTTGTAGCAGCTGGAAACTTTAGGCTGGTGGCATCCAGTCAGTGTGAAACAAGTAGCTGCTTGGGTTACTGCTGCTACTTGTAATGTGTACATGCTGTTGTCTTTTATGTTTGTACTGGTTCCCCAGTCAAAAATGTTGTAGTATGAGGCTATCAATGAGTGTTCCCTTAATTTAGTGTCATTGGTGATAGCTTTTGGTGCTATTGCTACCCCCATCAAGCATGTGGTTAGAATGTCTTTCACTGACCTACCTCCAGCAAGGCAAAATTCTGTAGTGTTCAGTACTTCCTTCGCTAAATACTCCCACATGTTTCCCTTTTCCTGAAATAGTTTTGGTTCTATGAACCCAGAGATACATTTCAAATATAAAGATGTAATACAAATAACATATAAGATTCTAATAAAGGTAAGCTTAATCCCCTCCCCCATTTGTTTCAATTTCAAAAAAATTTTAGTGTCCACTCTTCAGTTTCTGGGTTTTTCTTGAGCTTCAGAGGTGGAACCTTGGGTCTTGTCTCAGGTATAACACTGTGGTCTACAACTGCCGGTTTAACATGTGTCCAATGGATCCAAGCATTCCTTTCAGCTACCTTGATTGCTGTCTGGGTGGTTAGTAGAACCTGAAAGGGTCCACTCCACCTTGGTTGCAGTGGTGACTTGCGGCTATATGATTTTATCCAAATCCAGTCCCCTGGTTCAAAACGGTGTAGGTTTTCTTCTAATGGTAAAGTCTGTGTCAAGGCACTTTGCTTCCACAGTTTTCTGAGTCTCTGGTGCAGAGCTGTAAGATAGGATGATAAGACTACCTCCCCTTTCTCCAAGCAGATGGACTGGGGGTCCAGGCCTTTGAGTGTGTCAGGTGATCGACCAAACAGCAGTTTGAAGGGGGAAATGCCTATGTCTCGGCTTAGTCAGGTTCTCAGATGGAACAATGCTATGGGTAATGCTTGGGGCCAGGGCAGGTGGGTCTCCTGACAGAGTTTGCCTAGGAGAATCTTTAATTCTCTATTTTGCCTTTCCAACCCCCATGAGGAACTGGGGTGTCCTGGTGCATGCAGGTCCTGCCTGATACCCAATGCTTGGAGAACATTATTACCTGTGATACAAAGTGTGTGCCCCTGTCCATGTCTAAAACACTTGGGACTCCAAACCTGGGCACAAGTTCTTTTAGCAGGTGTCTGGCATTTTCCAGAGCTGTGGCATGGCGGCACGGATAAGCCTCCATCCAATGGGTCAGCTGGTCCCTGCAGACTAGCACATATTGGTAACCGTTGCTCTTAGGGATGTAACCTCATCCTGACTCCGGCTCCAAGTACCACCACACAAACACCATGCCAGGTACGAGGAACAATGCTTTAATATGCTTCTTACACCAAACGCGCAAAGTTAGCACTAAAGCTCATTTCACCCACGTGTGTTTATATACAATTCATTGTTGCCCCACCTTTCCCACACCTACACTAACGCCCATGCAGCACCACCCACACTAACGCCCATGCAGCACTCCCCTATATCTTGCCCCGCCCCGTTCTCGCATAACTGGCCATAATCCCGAAGCTTCCCGACGCTGCCTCTGATCAGCTGTAACGCGGTTGTTCTGTCAGCTTCAGTTCAGTGGCCATGCATGCGCAGTCAGTGGTCTAGGCTGTCCAGGTCTTTTGCGCATGCGTGGCTTTGTCCAAAACCCCAACTGCGCATGTGCGGCAATTGGCTGCTCAGGCATCATCTGCGCATGCGCGGCAATTGGACTGCACATGCTTCCATTATCAGCTGGATGTCGGGCCTCGCAGATCGCCATAGTCAAGTCAGGAAGCTTGCTGGCCATTAGGTGAGTATCCATCTGGAACGGGGATTGGGAGCGCCCTCCTCTAAGGCCCGACATACCGCCCCCCTTCACCAGGGTTCTCCCTGGAAGAAAGACAAACATGTTACTTTTAGACATTTGCTACAGCCTCCCCTTTCCCGGTTGTGAGTCCTGCCCTTGGTTTTCCAGGGTTCTGTAAATGGAACCGTTTAACTAACCAGGGAGCTTGCACATTAGTGGCTCATACCCAGGTGGCTTCCGATAAGGGATAACCCTTCCACCGAATTAAGTAGTACAGTTCACGCTGTTTAATACGTGAATCAAGTAATTCTTGTACTTCGTATTCATCATTGGCAACAGGACCGGGTTGGGGTTTTCTACGATACATAGGCACTGGTTTTAGTAAACTACTATGAAATACAGGATGTATTTTTCCTAGTAGCCGGGGGAGTTGTAGTTTTACCATAACCGGGTTGATCACTTTGACGATCTTGAAGGGTCCAATATATTTGGGCCCTAGTTTTTTGCATGGCACCTTCATTCGTATATACTTTGTTGACAGATAAACCAATTGTCTTGGTTTTACCGGCTTGACCGGCTGTCTTTTTTATCTCCTTGTTCTTTCATTTTTTTCACTGGCCTTTATTAATGCTTTCTTTACTGTAGTCCATACACCGCTGATTTTTTGTTCCACTCTTTCGGCAGGCACGGCTGTGGCTCGAATTTTTGACACTCAGGTATAGGAACGAAATCCCTTCCAGACACTACTCGAAATGGTGCATACCCGGTACTACTGTGTACGGCATTATTGTAGGCAACTTCTGCAAATACGAGTAGGTCAGCCCAGTCGTTCTGTTGATACGACACATAGCTCCTTAAATACCGTTCAACTGCTGCGTTGGCCCATTCTGCTGCTCCATTAGTAGCCGGGTGATATGCCATACTAAGTCCTTGTGATGACCCGAGTAAGGCCATGAAACCCCTCCACAATCGAGCTGTAAACTGAACTCCTCAATCAGATCTTATTCGTCAAGGGGCTCCATGTATACGGTAGATGTGGGCAAGGAACATATGGGCTAACTTGGTAATCTTTTGCACGGGCTTGCTTCGAAAATAAATCAATTATTGTGCATATCACCGTATACCCTTTGCTTTCCGGGAGTTCTACAATGAAATCCATAGCTATATCCTGCCATGGATATTCCGGATCAGCTACTGACTGTAAACACCCTAGAGGTTTTCCTGGATAGGTTTTACATGTGGCACATGTAGAACAGCCTTTCACATATTTTTCCACATCTTTCCTTAATGTGGGCCACCAGAATTGGCGTCTAGTCAGATGCAGGGTTTTCAGAAATCCAAAATGCCCCACCTGTTTCATATCATGACATCTTTTAAGGACCTTATCTCGCATTACCTGTGGTACATACAACTTTGTTCCGTACCACACCAAACCATTCCTTTGTGTCAACAAATTTTGATGGGTTTTAAACCAGGGGTCTTGTGGAACCGCTGCCCTCAGTTCAGATTCTATATCCCTATTAGTCGGATGGGAGACTACCTTAACTGTTCCCTGCATATAGGGAGGTAGAATTGCTTGGACTGTTTCCTCCCTCTTACTCTCGTATTGGGGTATTCTTGATAAGGCATCCGCTAGAAAATTCCGACCCCCTGGCACATATTTGAGCTGGAAATTAAACCGCCTGAAATATTGTGCCCACCTCACATGCTTTGGTGAGAGCCGTCTAGGCATCTGCAGCACCACCACATTTTTATGATCTGTCCAAATTTCTATCTCATGCTTAGCCCCCTCCAGTAGATGTCTCCATGTAGCCAACACCCATTTAACGGCGAAAGCCTCTTTTTCCCATATTGCCCATCCCCTCTCTGTGTCTGTCAATTTACATGATATGTATGCACAGGGCTGTAAATTCTCTGTGGCATTCCGTTGCAGTAGAACAGCTCCTACTGCAACATCACTTGCATCCGCTTGTACTATAAATTGTCTATCCGGATCCGGATGCAGCAGAATGGGTTCGTTGGAAAATAAGGATTTTAACTGTTCAAACCCCAGTTGGCTCTCTTTGGTCCATGCTAATGTTTGCCCAGGCCATGGCTTTATAGATGACTTCCAGGTTTTCAATAACTCTGTAAGGGGTAGGGCTACCTTTGCAAAGTTAGGAACAAACTGCCTATAAAAGTTCGCGAACCCTAAAAAACTCTGCAACTGACATCTCGTTCTAGGTGCTTGCCACTCAATTACTGCCTGTACTTTCGCTGGGTCCATTTCTATGCCCAAGGCTGATATTCTATACCCCAGGTAGTCAATGCGGGTCTTATGGAACTCACACTTTGAGAGTTTCACAAATAACTGAGCCTTGAGGAGCTTATCTAAAACTTCCCTAACTAATTCTATGTGTTCTTCCATAGTTTTTGAATAAATTAAGATGTCATCTAAGTAAAGTAGCACCCCGCGATATAAATATTCATGCAGGACTCCATTGATCATCTGCATGAATACAGCAGGAGCACCTTTCAATCCAAATGGCATAACTCTGAATTGGAAGCTACCTAAGGGACAGTTGAAGGCAGTCTTCCATTCATCGCCTGGTTTAATGCGAATGCGGTAGTAAGCCTCTCGAAGATCTAGCTTAGTAAAAAATTTCCCTTGGGAAAGATGAGTTAACATATCTTTCAATAGCGGTAATGGATACATATACTCTGTACAGACCACGTTAAGACCCCTAAAATCCACGCAGAATCTTAAGCCACCATCTTTCTTTTCTTGAAAAATTACAGGAGCAGCGATTCGGGATCGGGCCGGCTATATAAAGCCACGTGCCAAATTTTTATCAATGTAATTCCATAGCTCGTCTAATTCCCTGGGTGACATTGGATATATCCTAGGCTTCGGCATCTTCGCTCCCGGAATAATATCAATTGCACAATCCGTGAATCGATGCGGAAGTAACACATCTCATTCCTTTTCACTAAATACTTCCCTCAAGTCCTCGTATACAGCTGGGAAAGAACGCTCCCTCTCACTATGTTCCACCGCCACCTTGATCCTCTCCTTACGAACTAATCTATGCTTAGGTGGCTGTGTAGGTAGTACCTTATCATCCTCCTCTGATGGCTGAGGACCAACTGCCAGTCGTATATGGCGACATCCACCCCCCCACCAAATAACTGGGCGCCACTTATCGAGCCAAGCCAACCCCAATATCACCTCCTCGGTCATAGATGGTACTACAATGAACCGTACTATCTCCCAATGGCCACTCATCTCCAACCGCACTGGCTTGGTTACTAGAGTCACCGGTGCTCCGCCCAATAAGGATCCGTCCACTTGCTCAAACTTAATTGGACGAGCCAGACTTCTTGTTCTCAGTCCCACCAAAGATGCCAACTCCTGGCTTATCAAGCATCTGGCACAGCCGGAGTCTATAAGTGCCTTACATTCCACTCGCTGTCCAGTGCTAAGATTTGCCAAGGAGATGCATACGGCAAACGGTACAACCGGCTGGCTTACCATTGGATCCTCGTCAGGATCTCCTTGATCGTAGTCTTCAAGCAGCACCTCCGGACTGAACACTGCTGTCCCGCCTGGTTGTCGGTATGGTGTACCTTCCTCCGTCTGTCGTAAGGTTCGCGACTGATCAGCACTCCGGGGTGGTGTAACATCCTGTCTTCGTGGCACCGTCGGTAAGGCTGGCCCCGGAGAGGAACCCTTTCCTACAGGAATCTGACATTGGGCTGCCCGGTGGCCTGGTTTATTGCAGCGGAAACATCGAAACGTTCCTCTGGCTGCAGTTGGTACGGCCGCCCGGAACTGATCCCCCACGTCCTTTGGCTTACTACCTGCCTGCCGGGAGGGTACGGGGATGCCCGTGCCTGGCCGAAACTCTTGCAGTCCAGTATACAATTCTGTTACTACTTTAAACCAGTCGTGTAACCGGCACGGTACCCCTCTCACGATACAGGCCTGTCTTAACTCTTTATCTAGGCCGTTACGAAAATGGTGTACTAACAATCTCTCGGGCCAGGTTCTTAGGTGGCCGGCCATGCATTGGAATTCTCTGATGAATTCTCGTATAGGTCTACCTGCTTGCTTCAAACCAACAATCTCCGCCTCTGCCCGTTGAACCCTAGTAGGATCCTCGAACCGGGCTCTCAAAGCATCAAGAAATGAGCCAATATCCGCTACCTCCCTAGCATGGTCACTAAATAGGTCGGCCGCCCAAGCAGCTGCCTCACCCTGTAAGTTAGTGATGACTGCTATGACTATAGCCCATTGCGATGTATAGTGGGCTGCAAAACGATCTAGATGGTTCAAAACATGTCCCAAGAACATAGCTAGTCTATCTGGGTCACCATCGAAGGTAACTCCAATAGGGGGAGGTATCCATGGCATGCCTGTAGGCCACATTACAGCCGGCTGGCCTGCCTGCTGTCCGCTATCCGCATCAGATTGACGTCCTAGATCTCCTGGCCCTAAAGGCAGAGAAAGAGGGGTAGTACGACTGGCATGTGCAGCTGGTGCGGTTGTGCCACCCTGGGCTCCCTGTCTCTGCTGCACCGTTGTCAACCACAATCGTGGACTTGCCAGTCTGAATCCAGAGGAAGCAATGGGAGGTTGGGAACCAGGGACCGTCTCCTGTTTAGGGAGGAATCCAGTTTCACCGAACCTATCTCTCAATACGTCCAGGGTATATTGGCCGGGGGCGGTGGAGTAACTCCATTCCTCCTCCTCATCTCCTGTTACCCGCCTTTCCCTCCAAGCTGATAAAGAGTCTCTCTCACCAATCACAGACTGTTGGCCAACCTCCAAACGCTGTAGGGCAGGACTTAGCCACCATTCCCCTGCTTCCATCAACGCTGGTTTCTGTCTTGCTTCTGTTCCCACATCCATCACTGCTGGACGTGGACGTTCTTTCGGACGTACTACTGGCACTATTGGCACATCCACCACTACAGCTGGTTCTGCAACCACTCCTTGCTCAGCTGTCTGTTCAGGAACGTCTCCCGTTGGAGCAACATCTTGCACCCCTTCAGCCATACCTTCCTTGCACACTCCCCAGTAAACTAGGATTAGGTGTGAGTGCTAACTTACTGTAACCTCGTCCTGACTCTGGCTCCAAGTACCACCACACAAACACCATGCCAGTACAAGGAACAATGCTTTAATATGCTTCTTACACCAAACACACAAAGTTAGCACTAAAGCTCATTTCACCCACGTGTGTTTATATACAATTCATTGTTGCCCCACCTTTCCCACACCTACACCAACGCCCATGCAGCACCACCCATGCTAACGCCCATGCAGCCCTATGTCTTGCCCCGCCCCGTTCTCGCATAACTGGCCATAATCCCGAAGCTTCCCGACGCTGCCTATGATCAGCTGTAACACGGTTGTTCTGTCAGTTTCAGTTCAGTGGCCACGCATGCGCAGTCAGTGGTCTAGGCTGTCCGGGTCTTTTGCGCATGCGTGGCTTTGTCCAAAATCCCAACTGCGCATGTGTGGCAATTGGCTGCTCAGGCATCATCTGCGCATGCACGGCAATTGGACCGCGCATGCTTCCATTGTTAGCTGGATGTCGGGCCTCGCAGATTGCCGTAGTCAAGTCAGGAAGCTTGCTGGCCATTAGGTGAGTATCCATCTGGAACGGGGATTGGGAGCGCCCTCCTCTAAGGCCCGACAGCTGAATGTAATCCAGCTGGAGTTTTTCAAAGGGGTGTTGGGCCCATGGTCTTCCCCCTGTGTGTGTGGCCTTCCTTGAGGATGCATTGTTTGCTTGGCATGTCTGACAGGTCTTAGCTATACGAGTGGCCTCACTATAGACCCCTGGGGCGTACCATACCCTTCTTATGGCATCTACCATTGCTTGTGTCCCACAGTGCCCCTTAGAGTGTATCTGTTGACAGATCAGCCATAGCAGACATCTAGGGGCTATGGGTCTTCCATCCGGGACCCACCAACATCCTTCTCTGTATATTGCCTCACATTTTTCCTCCCATGCTTTTCCCTCCCCATGCTCCAGTAAGTCTTAGTACTGTACTTTTGGTCTTAATTGTAATGTGGGGAGCATGGTAAATGTTTTCAGGGGTTGAGTGGCAGCCCACTTAGCCATAACATCAGCAAAGTGGTTCCCTTTTGTGACCCTTGAATCGTCCCTCTGGTGTGCTTTGCAATGGATGACTGATAGGGGTGAGGATAGAGGGATAGCTCTCAGCAGATCAGATCTGAGGTCCATGTGAGCAATTGGCTGGCCACTGGATGTGAAAAACCCTCTCTGTTTCCAAAGGGCACCGGTCACATGGCAGACCCCAAAAGCGTACCTGGAGTCTGTATATATATTGGCAGGCTGGTCCTTGGCTATTTCGCATGCCTTTTTTAATGCAATGAGTTTGGCTGCTTGAGCGCTGTAATGTGGAGGCAAGGGGGAAGCCCAGACTGACTTATGCAGAGAAACGACTGCTGCTCCCGTTATGCGGGTCCCGTCCAGAAGGTAGGAAGAGCCATCGGTAAATAACTCTAGGTCTGGGTTAGGGAGAGGAGTATCTGTTAAATCAGGACGTGGCAGTTCGGTGTCCTGGACTAGGTGCAGGGAGTCATGTAATGCTTTATCCGTTAGGTTAGTTGGTAACAATGTTGCCACGTTAAGCGTGTTGCAGCATTCAAAGGAAATATTTTCCAAAGTAAATAGTTCCGCTTCGTATTGGGCCAGGCGATGTTGGGTAAATGCCTGGGTTTGCAACTTTAAGAGTATGGCAAACACATCATGGGGAGCCCTCAGAGTGAGGGGGCATTCCAAAACCAGGTCCTTTATCGCTTAACTAGCTCTACCGTGGCGGCCACGGCTCTCAAGCATGGAACGGCTCCTCTAGCTACTGGATCTAGCTGGACTGAATAATAGGCTACCGGTCTAAGGTTTGGACCAAATTTCTGCGCCAACACCCCTGAACCTATACCTTTGCATTCATGGATAAAAAGGAAAAAAGGTTTCATGTAGTTAGGGAGACCCAGAGCTGGGGCTGAGGCTAGGATTTGCTTTATTTCCTCTAGGGTATTTGCCAATTCCTTTGTCCATTCAATAGGATCAGGTTGGTCCTTTTTTATTAGTTGGACTAAAGGTTTTGCTAATTCCCCAAAGGCTGGTATCCATGGTCGGCAAAATCCTAAGACCCCTAATAGGGCGCACACCTGGCGTTTCGTTTGTGAGTGCTTCATTCTTAGGATGGTCTCGACTCTCTCAGGTGCTAATTTTTGGGCCCCAGGGGCAATAATATACCCTAAATAGGACACCTCCCTTTTTAAGTACTGTAACTTAAAAGGGGACGCTTTATGCCCTTTTCCCCCCAAACATTTCAGTAGATGGTAGGTATCTGCCCTACAGTTTTCCTCAGTTTCTGAAGCTAACAGTAGATCATCCACATATTGGATGAGTGTGGATTTGTATGGTAGGAGGATGGAAGCTAGGTCTTCCCTTAAAATCTGTGAAAACAAAATGGGAGACTCCGCATAGGCCTGCGGCAATCGAGTCCAGGCGTATTGTTGCTTATCCCATGTGAAAGCGAAGAGGTATTGTGAGGCAGGGTCCACAGGGATGCTGAAAAAAAGCTGCGCAGAGATCAATTACTGTGAAATGGGTGGCTGACGCCGGCACTTCGGTAATTATAGTAGCTGGATTTGGCACTACTGATGCTCTGGGTATTATATGATTGTTCACGGCCCTCATATCATGCACAAAGCGGTAAATGGGGTTCCCTTTGCTGTCTACCTTTGGTTTTCGAACCAGGAAGATTGGGGTGTTGCAAGGGGAAGTGCATTTATGCAGCACCCCCTGCTCTAAGTATGCTGTTATCAGTTTTTGAATTGACTTTATCGCTTCCGGTTGTATCTTGTACTGGGGAATACATGGTAGTGGTCCTGGCTTAACTTGGATAGTAACCGGGATAGCCGCTTTTAGCAGCCCTACTTCGGCCGGGTCCCACCCCCCCAGAGAGGCCGGCAAGCTTCGGAGATCCATAGGCAGCTGGATCTCCTTGCTGGTTGAACATGCCATGGAAAAATGTGCCCGTTTGACTGGGATGTCTAAGTGGAGCCCTTCTGCAGTACATTTAATGGCCGCTCCAAGTTTGCAAAGCAAATCCCTACCCATGAGGGATAAGGAGGATTGAGGACAAACAGTAAAAGGGTGTTCCAAGGAGAAGGGGCCAACTTCTACCTTCAGGTTGTCTGTAAATTCAACTGAGATAAGTTTTCCTCCAACCCCCATTACATTATCTTTGGCCCCAGGCATTATCGAATCCTTAAAGGGTGCCATTGTGAGAAGGGAGGAGGTGGCTCCAGTATCAATGAGGCATTCATATGTCTTTCCCCCTACAATGATGGTTAACAGGGGTTCTCCATCAGGGCCGCCCTTTAAGGGAATAGCTAACCCCTGAAACGTAGCCTTATAATCAATTTCTAGTCAGGCTAGATCGCCTTCTGGCTATCCCCATCGGGGCATACTTTGGTCCCTTTCCTCATTCTGACGATGAGGGGCCATCCTTGGGAAGGGGGGCCTTAGCTTGTGACGTTGGTTCCAGGTGTTCCTCTCCAGTTCCTCCCTGCAGTGTCTCATAAGATGCCCTTCCCTACCACAATGGAAACAATGCCGGCAAAAGGGTTGTCTCTCAATCCCGCACTGCTGGCACATTGCTTCCCTTGAGGTAGGTTTATGATATCTGCTCCCACTTTCCCTATTTATCATAGCAAAAGCTTGCAAATCCTCTCTCCTTTCCGTTCTGCGCCTTTTCTCTTTCTCCCTTTCTCGTTCTGCTTCCTTTCTTTCTCTCTCTTCTTCTGCTAGCCTTTCCCTCTGATCAAATACGAAGTTTGCGATCCTGCACAACTCTAAGATATCTAAAGTGGACCAGTTGGAGACTATCTTGTGGAAGTGCCCCCAGATATCGCTCGCAGATTGGTTAATGAAAGCGGCTGCAAGAATGTTCCTATCCTTCAAGCAGCCTATGTCTAAATGTGCGAACGTGGTCCCGGCCTCTAAGAGGCGGACACAGAAGGCGTCCGGGGTCTCCTTGTCCCTTTGCATTGTCTTTTGGAATTCAGCCCAATTGAGGGGCTTTTTCCCTATCTCCTGGAGGGCTTCCATTAGATTGATTTTTGCCCTGGTATAGTCGTCCCAGTGGTTCTGATTATTATTATTTTTTTTTATTGAATTTTTTTCAAAAATTTTACAAATAAACATCCACCCCCCCTCCCAAACCACCCCCCCCGACTTCCCAGAACTGAATATAGGATTATTTAACAAATTTTAAAAAATAACGTATACAATTTATAAGATAATTAATAATAATAATAAAAATCATAATAATATATATATAATAATAATATACGTAAAAAAAAAGGAAGAAGAAAAAAGGGAAAAAGAAAAGAGAGAGAGAAAGAAAAAAGAAAGAGGTAGGCGAAAAGTAAAACATATATAGAAAAGTATATAAATAATAATACAGAAGAAGAAAGAAAGAAAGAAAAAAAAACAATCATTACAAGTTATAAAAAGGCTAAATAATATTTTTCCATATCTAAATTATGTTGTATAAAATTTATCCATTTTTCCCATACCGCAAAAAATTTCTCTTGAGATTGCTCCTTTAAAAAGGCCGAAATCTTTGCCATTTCTGCCAAATACGAAACTTTATAAAACCACTCTTGTAAAGTAGGCAAGGATTCCTTCTTCCAATATTGTCCTATTAACAGCCTAGCGGCTGTAATCAAATTTAACATCAATATAACCTCCCTAGCATCACAATCAGTAACAATACCTAATAAAAATAATTGCGGAGTAAATTTTACCCTCCTTCTAAAAATTCTCTGAATATTCCACCATATCTTAATCCAAAAAGCTTTTATATGCTTACACGTCCACCAGATATGATAATAAGTAGCATCCAAGTGTCCACATCTCCAGCATTTCGGCTGTAAATTAGAGTACATAATGGACATTTTCTTTGGATCAAGGTGCCATCTATAAAACATCTTATAAAAATTCTCTCTTAAATTTTGCGCTTGTGTGAATTTAACATTTCTTGTCCAAATAAGTTCCCAAGTATCCATTGAAATCGATTCACCAATATTCTGTGCCCATTTAATCATACAATCTTTAACTAATTCAGATTCTGAGTCCAATTCCACTAAAACCCCATAAACTCTCTTAATATGGGTTGGCCTTTGATCTCTTACTTGTTTTAGGAGAGTTTCATCTTCTCTAAGCCAGCCCATTTTACAATCCATCTTCCATCTGTCCACTATTTGTCTATATTGGAACCATGAATAAGTTAGATTTTCATGTATTAGTTCTTCCAAAGATTTTAACTGCCAGTCTTGGCCATCCCATCTAAGTAACTGTGCATAAGAAACCATATCCATATTAACCCCTTTCCTTATACCTTCTATGGCATGCCGAGGTATAGCCCATAATGGTATTTTAAAATCAAATTTATAATACTTCCTCCACACTCTAAGCAAAGAGATTCTTATAATATGAGACTTAAAAACCCAATCCACTTTTTTATTAAATATTAAATAGGCATGCCATCCAAAAAGTAAATCCCAACCTTCCAAATGAAGTATTTCTATATTTGTTAAATTCACCCAATCGCTGATCAATGTTAGTACTACAGCATCATAATACAATTTCATATTTGGTACCTTGAGTCCACCTCTCTCACGAAAATCTTGCATTATTTTAAGTTTCACCCTTGGTTTTTTCCCTGCCCAAACAAATTTATTAATACCTTTTTGCCATTCATCTAAATTACGATCACTCTTTAAAATAGGTAACATTTGAAACAGAAAAATAAACTTTGGCAGGACATTCATTTTAATAACTGCAATTCTACCCATAAGGGATAACTGTAAATTGTTCCAATTTTTTAAATCCTTCTGTATCTCCGTCCACAACTTTTCATAATTATTTTTATACAGTTTTGCATTGGAAGCAGATAATGTAACCCCCAAATATTTTACCTTATCAACAATTTCAAAGTCTGTTAACTTAACTAAAACCTGTTTATCACCATTAGTCATATTTTTAGCTAATATTTTGGTCTTATTATTATTAATTTTAAAACCAGAAACACGTCCATATTGTTGGATCAATTGTAATAATTTTACCACCGAACAAATAGGTTGAGACAAAGTAACAACCAAGTCATCTGCAAAGGCTCTTAATTTATATTCTTTTTTATTAATTTCTATTCCTTTTATTTCTTGAGACTCCCGAATTTTAATCAACAATATTTCCAATGTTAAAACAAACAATAACGGGGATAACGGGCATCCCTGTCTTGTACCTTTTTCTATTACAAAAGCCTCTGACAAACCCCCATTTACAATAAGTTGAGCAGTCTGTTTTTGATATATATTAGATAGTACTTGTAATATATTTTGTCCAAAATTCATCTCCTTAATTAAACATAACATAAACTGCCAGTTCACTTGGTCAAAGGCTTTTTCAGCATCCAAAAATATCAAGCCTGCAGAGACTTGGTTATTCTTTTCTAAATACTCTAATAAGTTAATAATTTGTCTAACTTTATTTTTCATATACCTTCCAGTTATAAAACCCGATTGATCCTAATGTATAATCTGCTGCAAAATCCCCATAAACCTATTAGCTAAAATTTTTGCAAAAATTTTATAATCCACATTTAAAAGAGATATAGGCCTATAATTTTTAGGCAATGTAAGATCTTGATTGTCTTTTGGAATCAGTGATATAAATGCATTACGCCAAGATGGAGGGATCTCTAACCCCTGTAATAAGTTATTAAACAATTCACACAACGGTTGAGTCATCTCTTCTACTAGAGTTTTATAATAAATAGATGTCAACCCATCCGTACCCGGCGCTTTGCCCAATTTCAATTGTTTAATAGCTGTAACAATTTCTTCCTTAGTAATTAAACCATTAATCTCTTTTTCCTGATCTTCTGTTAATTTAGGAAAATTAACTTTACCTAAATAATTGTTTATATCTGTAGTTTGAATATTAGTACTCTTGTATAATTTTTGGTAGTATTCTAAAAAAGATTTCTTAATCAATTCTTTCTGATAAACCAATTTACCATTATAATTTATTTTATCTATATTCCTCTGTTTCTGTTTCTTTCTTAACTGATAAGCCAACCATCTCCCTGGTTTATTAGCATTACAAAATGTATTTTGTTTCATAAATAGTAAATTGGTTGCAGCTTGATCAGCCATCAACATGTTAAATTGTGTTTTTAACAGTTTTATAGCTCCTTTCACCTTTTCATCTAAAGGATTTGAAATTAGGAGTTTCTCTTTTAATTTAATCTCCTCTTCTAAATCTTTACGTTTCTGAATCTGTTTCTGTCTATGCAAGTTATTCATTTTTATCAAAATACCACGCATAAAAGCTTTACTTGCATCCCACACCATTGACATTGATGTTCCCTTATTCATATTTAAAGCAAAATATTCCTTTAAACATTCCTTTAGTTTATGGACATTTTTTTCTTGTTTAAATAAATTCTCATTCACCCTCCAGGATCTCCTGTCTTCTTTCTTGGCAAACAGTTCCATCCAAACTGGACTATGATCAGACAATGTCCTAGGAAAAATTTTTACATTCTTCACCCTGTTGTATAAATCTGTTGTAATAAAAAAAAAATCAATTCTTGAGAAAGATTGGTGTCTATCTGAGATTATCTATCCGGTGGTTAAGGCGGTGGAGATGGCGGCTACTTTATAGCCGTCCTCCTGAGATGGTGTTAGATCCGCGGAGCACAGCGTTCATCAGCTGGCCCGCGGCTCGCAATCCTCTTCCCGGGCGAAGGGAAGGGGTAGAGATCGCATGAATAGAGGTAGAACCTCTTAACCTTCCCTGGATTTTTATTTTAGGGGGGTAGAAAGAGTGCTCCCTCGGAGTTCATTGCCTTCTCCGCCTCTCAGCTGTCTTTGTTTCTTCGGAAACAAAGCGAAACGCCGCTACCATCTCCGTATTTAAAGTAACCGTGAGTAATTTTAAACCGGACAGAACTGTTTAAAGGACTTTATTTATAGTTTAGCTTTATTTTATTTTTTTTTAGTTTACTTAGTTTATTTAGTATGTGCTGATTTTTTTTTATTTTTTGAGCTTTCTTTTTTTTCTCGCGGGCGGAAAAGTGAGAGTGAAAGTAAAATGGCGTTTTGAAAGTTTTTCTTTTGAAAGACGGACTGGCTGAATTATTGCTTAATACTGTTTTCTTTTTTAAGTTTTTTTTTATCTTCTGGGAGTTTTCTAAATTGATTCTATTTTATTCTATTTTATTTTATTTTTAATCTTTTGGATTTTTTATTTTTTACTGGTATTTTTATGAAGAAAGGAAGATAAATTAAAATGGCTTCAAAACGACAACCAGCCACTACAGCTCCTAAGGTAATCTCTTCTCCTGTTACTTCTACTGGGCAACAACAACTTAAAATAATACCCCCAGTGCAGCAACCTAAAACTACTCCACCTTCACCTCCCCCATCTGGTACATCAGCACAAGACATTAAAGAAATAATGGTAAATGCTGTGTCACAGTTTAGGGAGGAAATGAAGCAATTGTTGGAACAGAATAAATCTGAAAGTAAGGAAGAAATGAAGCAAGAGATGAAGGAACTTTTAGAACAGAATAATACTATTTTGAGGGATGATATACTTTTAGCTTTATCTGGAGTGGCCTCAGTGGTCGTGAAGCTGGACTCTAGAGTGGAGGAAATTGAAGAAACAGTAGAACTTTTGGATTATAAATTCCAAGATATGGAGAAAAAAGTGGAAGCTTCACAAGATGATATTCTTATGTTCCAGTATAGACAGATGGAATATGCTTTGAGAATAAGAGGCCTGAAAGAAGATAAAACCCAAGACTTGATGGAAATGGTGATTAATGACTTGGCTGTTATTTTGAACATAGATAAAGATGAGTTACGTGGGGAAGTGGAAAGAATTTATAGAGTTAATTCTTGGATTGCAAAACAGAAGAATCTGCCTAGAGATGTGGTGATATATTTTGCTAAGAAGTCTTTGCGAAACCAGATTTTGCAAATTTTCTACAATAAAAGATTCCAGATTGCTGCCCAAGATATTATTATATTAAAGGAAATTCCACCTAAAATTTTAAGAAGCAGAAAAGATTTTGCTTTTTTAGCAAATGAACTTAAAGCAAGACTGATGCCATTTAGATGGGAGATTCCGATGGGTATTGTCCTGAGCCATGCGGGGACACGTTACAGACTTAATACAGTTGCTAAAGCTAAGGATTTTTACAAAACGGTCCTGGGTGCAGGCTCACCTCTGCCCATGATGCACAAAGTCTTGAGTGATAAAGAGATGGAACAGAAACCTGAAGGTACAGGTGTGATGACTGCTGGACAGGTGGTATGGATGTCCCAAGCAGAGGTTAAAGAACAGAGAATGACCCGTGCAGCACATAAACGCAAAGAAAAAGAACAACAGAAAAAAGAAAAAGAAATTAAAGAATCTACTCAGCAAATTGTCTCAATGCCGGTGGGAGGAGCAAGACCCAAAAGCTCTGCAACATACTCTTCAGTAGCAGAATTTGAGGGGATCTTCTCCAGGCTCAAGGCCAAGGGAGATGGCAAAGCTCCTGACCTGGAATGTTAATGGATTAAATATTCCTCAAAAGAGAAAAAAAATCTACCATTATTTAAAGCAACACAACAATGATATTATCTGTTTGCAAGAAACTCATATTACATCTAAAGACCAAAAATATTTAAACAATCCTCGTTTGGGATCTCATTTTGTATCTCCCGCCCCTGGGAAAAAAGGGGGTGTGGTAATCTATGTTAAGAAGAATTTATCTGCTATCCTGTTAGAATCAGATCCTCATGGAAGATATGTTATGCTTGAACTTGGTTTATATGGTAAGAAAATTCTTATCGTGGGGCTGTATGCACCAAACCAGCAACAGGAGCAATTCTACAGGTTGCTACATCAGAAAATAACCTTGTTGGACTATAGATCTGTGATTTTAATGGGAGACTGGAATGGTGTCTTAGATATACAAAAGGATAAAAAAGGCTCTTCTACTTTTTTTAAACAGGCTAAACTACCTAAAGCCTTCTTTGACATGAAAGAAGATTGGGAATTGAGAGACTATTGGCGTGAACGTAACCAGGAAGAAAGGGACTTTACCTTCTTCTCAGATAGGTTCTGATTATTATAATCCAAATCTGGGTGGTTGAGAGGCCAAGCAACCTTGGCGTGGGCTACTTGCCCAGGCGCGGGTATTACGGGATGCCTGGCTATTTCTTCCGTTTTTTCAAAAAGTTTCATTAATTTGTCTTTGGTCAGAAACACGTGCAGCAGTTGAGTCATGTCTGCCCAAGACAGATTGTGAGTGTCTACAATAGACTTTATGGTTTCAATAACGGTCTGGGGGTCAGCTCGAAAGGTGGGAGTATCCTTCTTCCAAATGACCAAATCAGACGGGGAGAAAGGGGTGTGGGTTAATATGTGTTCAGTCTGGCCCCTCTGTCGCCCGGGTACAGGCCTGTTTAACAGGGGGGCCATGAAGGTCGGTTCAGGGTTAACTAAGGGAGGCTGGGGGTCCAAGTTGACTTGGATCGGGTTCTTCTGTCTGGACAGTTCAGCCCAGCAATACCAGTAGGGTAGTTGGGTTGGTTCTATCCTTGACCTAAGTGCTTTTAGTGTTCTGATTTCTAGGGTGCCACCTTCAGGCCAAATTTGTCTTCTGAGGTCATCTTTAAGCAAAGCCTATTTCCTACATAATTCCTTTAATCGCTTCTTCTTCATTCCAGCCTGGACAGGAAGCTGATTCCTGTCCCAGGCTTCGAGCAAGCTCTCAACTGGGAAACCTACTTCAGCCCTTGAATTGGAACTCCCCATTCTTTTATAATGGGGTTTTCTTTTCAACATTAAAGGGCACTAACACAGTCAAAGTCTCCTTGCGAGACTTCTTTCCTAACATAGTCGAAGTCTCCTTACGAGACTTCTTTCCTAACACAGTCGAAGTCTCCTTGCGAGACTTCTTTCCTAACACAGTCAAAGTCTCCTTGTGAGACTTCTTTCCTAACACAGTCGAAGTCTCCTTGTGAGTCTTCTTTCCTAACACCACGATTCTCGGAGGTAAGCAGCCGCTCCCACTCAGGGCTATTGCTTAAATATTTACTGGCAGAAGGGGTCCTAGCTTGCCCAGAATAGGGTCCTCTTTCTCTGCCCGCTCGGTCCTCTCTCACCAGAAGGTCTCAAGCTCCGATGCCCCCCTTGCTTTCCCGAATTCTGCCGGTCACGGCTCCACTGGAGCTAGCAGCAGGTCAGGGTGCGGCTAGAGGGCACATGGAGGGAGCAAGCTCCAGCTGGTTCTAAGAGGGTGCCTCACACACATGTTCATACATTCTTCCTTTCATTCCCCAGACCCTCTAGCTTAATAAATTTAAAATTGATGGCACTTACCCTCTTTCTCGGTAGCTGTTCGAGTGCAAGACTCAAAAACTCCCTTTACTACCTGATGCCGACCAGGCAGGGTCCAAGGAGGCTTCCCCGTGGATCAAAGTGTCCGCTGCCGGCTGGGTGACGACTCTTCCGGGCCCGGTCCGGTGGCTGGGTGAGCTGGAAGTCCCTTCGTGGTCGCCAGATAGATGGGAGGAACTCCCCCCTGTTCGGTTCTTCCAGCCGGGATTCTCCTTGATGGCGCAGTGTGAAAGAAATAGATCATGAAGCCAACTACCGGAAAGAGAGGTTTAATCATGAGGATCAAAGTTGAGTGACAATTCAGCTCGAGTCCCCGGCTAGCTAGACAGAATGATCTTTAAACAGAGGTTTTATACCTTTTTGTGGTTTCCAAATTTGTCATTTCTGATTGGTGAATTTGAATCTGCCTTTTCTGATTTGTTGGTCAGTGACTATTGTTGGTTAAATGTCTTTGCTAATCTGCCTGAAAGGTGTTAATTACTTTATTGTTGTCCTGATTGTTGCTAGTTGGTTCCTCATTGTGTGTGTCAAGTGTTTGCCATTTAGCCTCAGGCTGCTGTTGACCCAGTTTAGTTGGGGTGTTCCTAGATTATTTCTTTGTTGGGGTGGGGAGGGGGTGTCCAGCTTGAAAAGAGATCAGGAAGTCTGTAATTGGGGAGTTTGTCTGGCAAGAAGAAAGAATGCTTATTCACAGGAAATAGGCATGTGTAAAGTTTGTAACAATTCTAGATGGTTAAAAAACTGATAAAAGTAACAAAAGACTTAGGCATCTTGCAACCTCAGCTAAAAGTTAGGAATAGAGATGGCTGGAGCAAACAGAATGTGTATTAGAGAATTCCTGAAGCATTCATAAGCCAAGGCTTAGCAATAGGGACAGCTAGAGACCAACAAATAATTTAATAATTTATTAAAATGTTTATTAGATGATATTTCTTATATATCCTGCCTTATCCTGCCTTTTGCTTTAGTAAAAATGCATAAAGCTTTCTTAATTCTATGGTTTGAGGTTCTTTGGCATTTTGGCCAGGATCTTTTTTCTTGGAGCGCTTCACTAAAAGAAAACAAAACCTGCACCACGTGTCTGGTGTTCTTCATTGGCCTCAGCACCAGGCTCAGACACAATTGGGGAAAACAAGAGGGAGAAGGAAGGGAGAGTGGGAAGGAGAGGAAGGGAGGGAGGGAGGGAGGGAGGGAAGGAAGGAAGGAAGGAAGGAAGGAAGGAAGGAAGGAAGGAAGGAAGGAAGGAAAAGCCTTCAGCAGGAACCTCAATTTACATATTTTGATATCAAGATATAAAGAGGAAATTGAAACTTTGAGGGTTGAGAGATAGAACCATCCCCCTTTGCAGATGAGAGAAAATATCAATATCAAATAAACTAATGAAAGCTGGGTTTTTGGAGTGCTTGTTTCTTTTTCTTACCTATTACTACTTCAGTGGTATGTGTTCAAAGAACTGTGGACTGCACATCTGGGACTGTAAATTGCAACTTTCCCCCAACCTGATGCAGCCTGCCCCCCCCAGCTCCTGCCCCCAGTTGCATGGAAGGCTACAAGAAGCTTCCATATCAGCTTCTCTTGTGTTTCCCATTCTTTTCCTCCCCAATGTTCCTCCCCAATGCTTGCCTCTATGTTTTCCCTCCTCAACGCCCCTCTTGCAGCCTTTTGTGATTTTTTGTCTTTTTTCAGTCTCTTTTATTTTCTTTTTGAACAGAGCCTACATGTCAAGATCCAGCTGTTGCCCAAGGTCCCACCCAGCACCCCAGAGATCCCTGCCACAAAACCCTACACCCAGGCCCTCAGCTATCCTTCCTTCTTTCCTTCCTTCCTTCCTTCCTTCCTTCCTTCCTTCCTTCCTTCCTTCCTTCCTTCCTTCCTTCTCACTCTCCCTTCCTCACTCCCTCCCTTCCTTCCCAAGATTGAGAAACAATGGAAAAAAGTTTGGGGAGGATGAATAGGCCAGCCCCGATGGGTGTTGTGGCTAGTTGCATGCACAAACATACATACACACCTGTAAACCTGTCTCTCATTTGCTTCCTCAAGATGGGAGGTGCAAGGTGATCAATCATTGGGAAGGGAGGGGAGAGCAAATGGTGGAGAAAGAAAAAAATAATTTAGATGCATTTCTCCCAGTGGAGCCAAGGGACCAAGGACCTGGCTAGGAGGAAAGGGGATTGAAATCAGACTGGATGAATGGGGGGGAGGGGGAAGGGAGAGGTGAGCTGAGAGCCATGTAGAAGCTGGAGTCCAGGCACAGAGGCAAGGGGTCAAAATGGGAAGCCCCCACCCACTGCTGCCTGCCTGTTGCCCTCTTTACCCGGAGCCTCTGGCAACTTTAAAAAAAAAGCCTGGAGAACACTGGCTTCCTATTTTTCTTCCACCCTCCCCTCTGCTCCTGGCCTCTGGCCTCACACTGAATGGGGAGTTGGCCTGCTGCCCCATACCAGGCTCCCCACTGCCATCAGAGGAGCCACAGCAGTGCCGTTTGCCTCCTTCCTGCCCCACGCCAAGCTTCTCCCCCCTCCAATCAGAGAAGCTGTGCAAGCCCCACCATTTGCCTGCTGCCCCACAACACAGCCCTTGTGATCGCCCATTGCACACTGCCCCCCTGACAGAAACATGGTTGTTGCCTGCCACCTATCTAATTGGCTGATGGCTGTCCCAAGTGGCCATAAGCAAAGGGGGGCTTGGCAAATGGGCCGGGCAAAAGGGTGCAAGGCGGAGGGCCAGGGGCCCATTGGCCAGGGAAAATGAGCAGGGGTGGCCCAGCCAAGGGGGGAGAATGGGTGGAAGAATGGATGGGGTGGCTCAGCCGAGGAGGAATGCTGCAGGCAAATGGGCGGAGATGGTAGGCTTAAGGTGAAAAGGCGTGGCCAAGGGTAGGAACCTAAAGGTCCCATTCTACCCTGCCTCATAGTCTTTATTCTCTCCCATGCTTTCTGATCAACCAGGCGGTCTTTGAACCTCCGTCTCATGAAACGGTTAAAATTTTGGAGCTCTGGCATGTTGCAGTTGTGCAGGGTAACCATCCACCAAACTGTGGTTCCTTCCAGAGCTAGGGTGACTACCCTGACTCTGGTTTCCTCACTGGTGAGTGTTCTCCCATACACTTGCATATAGGTGAACATATGAGCCAGGAAGAAGCCCAGTTGCTGGGGGTCTCCATCAAATTTCACCCCTAGGGGAGCCAGCTTTGATTTCTCCAATGGGGCTCTCCCTCTAGGGGCTAATTGAGCATTCCCCCCCCCTCTAGGGGCTGCAGACTGCTGTGTCCCTGGGGTGGCTGCCATTTCCACAGATCCAGTTGCCCTCGCCACATGTTTGGTCACTCCTGACTCACTTCCCCTGCACTCAGTTTCTTCCGGTTGATTCTTTCTTTTGCTCCTGCATCACCTGGATTTTGTCTGAAAGGCCTCCACCATGTATTGCATAGCTTGTTTAAGGATCTGGTTAGTTGACTCCTATTTGGATTTATCCCCATCATCAGAGAGCAGCTCCAACTCCTGTTCTCAGCTCTTCTTCCAGCTGCCTTGGGTGAATGTTACTCGTTGGGCTTTTTCTTCCCTCTCTTTTCTTTTCCCTAATCCAACCGACCATCTCAGTTTCGTGGAGCTTTCTGCATTGACCATTTCCTCTATCCATCCAGAGGAGCTTTCTTCTGGGTGGGTCTTTATAGTGGATTCTCCCAGCACTTGGTCATGTCTTGTTCGCTGCCGTGAAGGCACATGATGTGCACAGTCCAAACGATAGGGCGGTTGCCTCTCCAGATTGACCTTTGTTCAGATTTTGCCTAATGTAAGGTCCTGCCTCAACTATTCCTCCCAAGAAAGCAGAACTTTGTTTCAAAAGGAACTTTTATTGAGAGATAGTGATAGGAAGAGAGCAAGGCAAAATCTAAAGATTTCCTGTGCAAATTAAAACTTTTGTTTCACAAAACCCCACCCCAAAGTCCAACTGTCTAGTTTGCATACAGCCAATCCACAAGTGCAAAGTATGGGAAACAGAGCTGATAAAGGACTCCTAAGTGCTTCACCGGATCTCGCAGTGGAGTGAAGATAAGGCAGATGGCCCCTGGCACATTCCATTCCCCGTTTCACACCCTAAGAGATACATATCAAAGTTGAGGAAGAACAAAGTGGAGGAAATACAACCACAAGTATCCTTCCCAGCAGAGAAAAGCCTCACCCTCCCGCTAGAACGGCAGAGCCCTGAAAAGAAACATTGAAGAAAATGTGGAAATTGTGTTATTTCCATCTTACGAATGTCTATCAGATCTAATTATTCTTGGCTGATGAGATTAAAATACAATTGGCTCATGCCAAAAATACAATTGGCTCATGCCAAAATACAATTGGCTCAGTGTAATAATTTGTTGGAGGGATTTCCTACCTCTGCTCTGCTTCTTACTCAGGTCCAGACTGGTGTATATTTTCCCTCAATTTTCTCTCACAAATTTCTCTTTTGTTGTGTATTCACAGCTGTGGTTTCCAAATCTAGTAATGTAATCAATTTGGGTTTCTTGTAGCCCCAATGAAGACTGGAAATCTCAAAGTGTCTTTTTCAGAAGCCATTTAATATAGACATATGGACCATTTTTTGCTACCCTTGGCCCATATGTTTAGGTGACTTAATCAACCCAGAAATAAAAATCCTAGTATAAATTCCAAACTAGATAAAATAAAAGCCTACTAAAGCAGTAGTTCCTATATCTCAGCTTCCTAGACACTCATGCTGAAATTTTCATTCTTTATTCAGAGGCTGTTGGAGAGATAGAAAATGTTATTCTTTTCTATTCTCTGGACTTCTGCTGAGTTTTCCCCAAAATTTTATCTGTCCAGTAAAGGGAGATATGGTTTTTGTAGAAAGCCAAAAAAAAAAATGTCTCATTCATGGAAATTCAGATAGTGCAGGAATGTGGATTATGTGATCAAGCCTACAATCTGGCAAGCAAGATACATGCATGTATCTTTATTTCTTTATGTTCCCTAATAATTTTACACAAATTATCCTCTGGATCCATCACTGAATACAATACAATTTTGTGCTTAGATATGCTGAATACAAAACTTCGCAGCTTCTTTGAGCCCCACAATGCTTTTCATATTCCCTGCTAGTTACCAAGGGAATTAGCTTTTCTTTCTTGTAACAAGTAAAACATAAACTTGCTCACAAAACTTTCATGGAGACAATAACCTAGGCCAGTGATTGTGAACCTTTTAGAGATCAAGTGCCCAAACTGCAACCAAAAGCCCACTTATTTATTGCCGGGTGCCAGGTGGGCATGGCCCATTGGGTGAGCGTGCTGTGGTGGTCATGGCAGATTGGGTGGGTGTGGCCAAGGTGTTGCTCATGGGGAGGGATGCCTGTGGGGGGTGGGCAGGGTTGGGGGAGATCCAGGGGGTCTCTGGCAGATGGGGCGATTGGGCAGGAGGCTTATCCTGCAGGGTGAGGTGAGGCAGGATGGGGGTGCCATTGCCATGGGGCAAGGCAAGGGGTGGGGCGGCTGCTGCCTGACACCATTGGCCCCCGCACACAGAGGCCAGCGAATGCATGGGGGCCAACAGTGTCCATCACCAGCCACAGCCTGCTGGCCCCTGGCCTGGCACATTCTGGGGCTCCACAGCCTGCCGCCAGTAGTTTAAAGAAGCAGCCTCTGAGCTGGATGGCCAGCTGACAGCTGAGGAAGCGATGCAGTGGGTTGTGCCTGGGAAAAGGAGAGCATGCAAGACCAGGATAGATGGGACAGGACG
Organism: Crotalus tigris; assembly: GCF_016545835.1. NCBI lineage: Eukaryota > Metazoa > Chordata > Lepidosauria > Squamata > Viperidae > Crotalus > Crotalus tigris. Next base: position 183,207 of record NW_024097524.1, read on the forward strand.
GGAGGGAGGGAGAGAAATCAGCCATGCCGGGATGCATCCGGCCATGTGGGACCTTGACGAGTTAGCAGGTGGCTGGTTGAAGAAGGACAGTTGCCATCTCCGGGGCATGGCGCGCGTGCCCACAGAGAGGGCTCTGAGTGCTGCCTCTGGCATGCATGCCATAGGTTCGCCACCACTGACCTAGGCAAACAGATACAATAAAGCAGTCATCTTCTTTGAGGTCACTTAAGGGAACCAGGGAGGTTATAACTGCCAAAACCGTTAATAAGAAAAGGAATTACAAGCAAACAGTACAATACAAGTAATCCACTATTTTCAACCACAGTCAGAAATGGAATTTCCATCTTTAAGTCATGTGGTCATAAAGCAATACATCATCTGACTGCATTGTTTACTAACCATAATCTGTTGCCACCAGCAGTCCCCATTGCCATTGTTAAACTAAGAATTAACATTTAATAGAAATTGGATATTGGACATTGAAAAATGTGAAGAGAAATAATGGAGAAAATCACAAAATGTAAAGAGCTGTGGCAACAAAGGAAAAGCATGGTGAGATTGGCATCCAACAAAGGTTGGAAGTAGCCCTGAGGATCAGAATGGAGCTGTGAAACAGCCAAGGCCTGTGTCAACCTCTAGCTAAAATATCCAAATAAAAGTCCAGGATTATTTTCATCTCTGAAAAGCTTACTGTTTATTGCATACATGACCTGGTAAAGGCAAGGAAAAACCAATTCTAAAGTCCCAATGTATCAGACCATAGCATATAACAATGACTTTCCCAGCCAACCCCCCCCCCAAATATCTACATAGCTCATGTAAACACATTCTCTTTCTTATGGGACCCATCTGCTATCTTCTTCACATCTATTAGAATGTCCTTGAAAGGTTTCCATACTGCTGACTCTCAAAAGCTTCCATAGAACTGGAGAAGTTTCCTTTCTCTAACTAGCCCATTTGAAAGGAACTGTCAAGGTTCTGACTAATGAAACCAAATAAATCAAAACTGGAAGACTGTTGTGCAAGATTTGCCACCAACCATATTGTGAAGTATGCGGACGATACAACAGTAGTGGGCCTTATTCAAGATGATAATGAGGGTGCTTACTGCAAGGAGGTAGAGCATTTGGTGAATTGGTGTAAGAAAAACAGCCTAGTTTTAAACATTGGAAAAACTAAAGAGATCATTGTCAATTTCAGAAAAAACAGGCATGCTTCTATGTATTAATGATTCACCTGTGGAGATGGTTAGCAGCATCAAATTTCTGGGCGTGCAGCTAATGACCAAGTCTGACTTGATCACTCAACAGCAAGGCACTGGTGAAACGAGCACAGCAGCGACTGCATTTTCTGTGTCACATGAGAAAAGTACATCTTCTTTCCCCTATCCTTACCACTTTCTATAGAGGGACGATCAAGAGCATACTGTCATATTGCATTACAGTCTGGTTTGGAAGCATCACTGTTGCAGACAGGAAGGTGTATAGAGAGTGGTGAGAAGGCAGAAAAGATTATCCATTCTTTAAGCCATGTTAGAATGGTTGCTTGATAGTATAACCTCCAGTCTGGCAGTCCAAATCCTCCACTGTCTTTTGCTTCTTGGAGAATTTTCACTTTGATTTTAACTTTTTTTCTTTGCCAGATAAATTTCAATATTATTGCATTCAGTTCATCAAAAAAGGCTTTTCCCAGCCTTACAGGGATCGTTTGAAATAAAAAGAGTATTTTTGGTAAGATATTCATTTTCACTGTTGCTATTCTCCCCAAAATTGAAAGTTGGAAGTTCTTCCATTTTTCCAAATCCAATTTTATTTGTTTCAGCAGTCTTACATAATTATCTTATTTTACTGTTACACATCTTGCTGTTAGATAAATTCCCAAGTACTTGACTTTTTTAACTATTTGAAGATTTGGGGGTTTTTTTGTTAGTTGTTTCTTTTGTTTTCCTGTTAAGTTCTTTGTCAGCGCTTTAGTCTTTTCTCTATTTATTGTCAGATCTGCCACTTCTCCAAATTTTTCTATTTTCTCCAGAAGTTAGTGCTTGTTTCCAATGGATCTTCTAGTATAAAAACCAAGTTATCTGCAAATGCTTGTAATTTATATTTTTCATCTTTTATCTCCAGTCCTTTAATTTCTGTATCTTGTCTAATGTTTCTATTCAATACTTCCAATGTTAATATAAATAGTAATGGAGATAATGGACACCCCTATCTTGTACCCTTTTAAATGTTGAAGTTTTCTGTATAATCTCCATTTACAATTATTTTGGCAGTCTGTTTACAATAAATTGTTTGAATTGCATTTATAAAGTTTTTTCCAAAGCCCATTCTGCAAGCTGCTGAAACATAAATTGCCAGTTTACATTGTCAAATGCTTTTTGTGCATCAAGGAATATTAAAGCCATCTGTTTCCCTGGATGAATTTCATAATACTCTAACACATCAAGGATCATTCTTAGATTATTTTTATCTGTCTTTTAGGTAAGAAACTATTTTGATCTGAAATTCAATCAAAATTTTTTTTATTCTTTCTGCCATTATTGAAACAAAAATTTTGTAGTCTACATTTAATAATGATATTGGTCCGTAATTTTTTATTTGTGTCAATTCAAAGTCTTCTTTAGGTATTAAAGTAATATTGGCTTCAATCCATGTATTTGATATTTTAGCCTCCAGGAGAATTTCATTACACAATTCTTTCAAAATCGGACTTAATACATCTTGTAGTGATATATTGAATTCTGCAGGTAATCCATCTGGGCCTGGAGTCTTATCCCTTTTTTTGCCTTATTATGGCCTCTATAATCTCCATCATTGATATTTTTCCATTTAATATGTTTCGGATATTCTCCAGATTTTTTGATAAGTCTGCTTTTTTTAAGTACCGTTGTATTTTTTCTTTTGAAATTTCCTCTGCCTCTGTTTCATAGTAATCTTTAATGTTTTTTTAATTGTATCATTTTGAAACTGTAATTCTCCTTTTGGATCTTGCAGCTTATTTATCCATTTTTTCTCTTTTTCTTTTTTCAGTCTATATGCTAACCATCTACCCGGCTTATTGGCATTTTCAAAGAAATTCTGTTTAGTCCTTTTAATCTGTTCGGCCATTATTTCCATCTCAGCTAAATTTAATTTATGTTTTATTATCTCCATTTAAGTATTTTCTTTTGTGGATCTATTTGTAATTCTAATTCTAACTTTCTGAGCTCTTCCTTCAACTTTAACTATAGTTGTTCCTTTTCTTTATTCTTTTTAGTGATATAATTTATAGCCAACCCTCTAAAATATGCTTTAGCTGTGTCCCACACATTTTTGAAGTGATGTTTCTTCTTTCTTGTTTGTTTTGAAGAAAAAATCCATTTCCTGTGTCGCTAATTGTAAGAATTCTTTTTCTTTCAATATAGATTTATTCAAGGACCATCTTGATTTTTTCTTAGTTCCTTTCCAAGTCATTTTTTTTAATTTTTTTTTATTTTAGACCAACAAAACAAAACAAAACAAACATTACACATATACAAACGTAATATATCCTTTTTTGTTAACAGCAGTTTGTAACAGTACTCTTCTATTCTTTACATTTCCCTCCTTTTTCTTCTTTGAAACGTTTGTCCTTATTGCCCCATTGTTTCTTATTTACATTTTCCTTCTTTCATATTCTACTACTTACTAGGAATCCAACATTATTCATTGTAGTAACACTCATATTTTTTATAAGACTCGACCGGAATTTCGTCTAAGCATGGAATTCAAATATTCTCATATTATTTAGTGCATATACTGTTTTTACTCTAATACTATTTCCAACATTAAAATTCACCCCTTTTCATCCAAGTATATTTATTTAATTTTATTTTTCTTTGACATATATAATAATTCCTCCTTTCTTGTTTTATGCTAATATTGTGTATAATGTTTTTGAATTTTACTTTCTCTAGTAATTTTCTATAATCCTATTTTATGTAAACTTCCTAAAGATACATCACATCTACATCCAATTAACTTAAATTGTTAAACATCTAAACTCTTTTTCTTGATATATTTAATCCATTAATATTTATAGAAAAGAGCTTAATTACGTCTCCCATTTTTAACTTGATCTATTTTTTTGTTTTTATTTTGTTTTATACTTCTTGTCTCTATAAGTCTTCCTTTTGCTTCTCTTTCTAATCTTTCTCTTTCTTGTAACTTTTGTATTTCTTGCTCTCGATCAACTTCCTCTAATAGATCTTCATTATAACTTTTACTCTCCGGCTCTTCCCTACTTTCTTGTTCTTCTCCTTGTGAAAAGTAACTCTCATAAAAGTCCTGTGCTTTCTCAAGTGTATCTATCTTGTATTTTTTCTCCTGCCAAGTTAAAAGTATGCCTTCAGGTATTAACCAACGAAACTTAACTTTATATTTAATTAATTGAGTCGTTAAAAATTGGTATTCTTGTCTCTGATTTCATATACTACATGGTATTTGTTTTAATACAATTATTTCTTTACCCTTATACATTATTTGTCTCTTGTTTTTTTATATATTTTATCCCTTATTGATCTTCTAGTAAACCTTATATGAACCTCTCTCGCCAATCTATGCCTTCATGCATAATTTGTGTATACTCTATATGTTTCATCCATGTCTCTTTTTACTTCCAATTTTTCTTTGCCTAAAATCACTGCCAAAATCTCTGCCATCTTTTCTCCCAAATCTTCCTCCTTTTCCTCAACAATATTTTGAAATCTTAAACAAAACGAAGCTTTGTTCATTTCCAGAAAAGCAATAGATTCAATCAACTCCCTATTTGCTTGATCAAATTTCTATATCATCCCTTCTATTTTACTATCAACAAGCTCCATTTTTGTTTCAACTTTTTGAATTCTTTTTTCATTTTCCATCATTGTTTGTTGTATATTACCTATCTTATCATTCATATTTTTAATTTCATCTCTCATTTTTCCAATATCATTCTTAATTTCTTTATGATGTATTTTCATTTCTTCATGATTATTTGCTACTGCCTCTTGGGTCATCATCATTGTTTCTTGAATTGTTTGTAATGTTATCTGCAAATTCTGTGAGTTCATTGCCAATTCTACTTTTTCTTTTTCTTTCCCCAACATGATTCTTTGGCCTGAAGGAGAGGCCATTGTATTTGTGGGATTTGTAACTGGTTTTTTTGCTCTTTAGTTGTAGTTACAGTACTTGTCATTTTTATAACTTGAATAATATTTCTCCACTTTTGCATAAAGAATATATATAATACTTCTAATTATAAATCAATATATATGACTATAATATCATTGTATAACATTAACCTTAACAACTAAAATTATAAGTAAAGTTGTACCTTTCCTTATCCCACTATTTATCTTGTACACTTTATAATATTCTTAACATCTGTTACGTATATATATATATATATATATATATATATATATATTTCTATAACACTATACACGATACATATACGTATACTATTCTCTAAGTGTTGTCACCACTCTTAATTTCATTCACTATCACTCTTACTTGAATAGTTAGTTACCTGTTTATATTTCTCTACTATGCTATAATTACTTTTCCACTTCTATTTAGTTCAATTATTCAATTATACTTATTTCTATTTCATTAATACAATTCATTAATACAATTCATTTACTTCAATACTTTTAGTACATTTGCCTGAGTCCACTTTTTTACTTGTAGCTTAAACATTGCTTGTATGTGAGTGAATATTGCATCAGCCTTTTTTTTCTCAGTCTCAATTTAATACGTCCACCAATCCACCAAATATCACCTCTTATTTCTTCTTCTCTGTATCCAATATTTCCAAAACATCCACTCATCACTTTGTCCAGATATATGTCAATTAAAGTCCAAGTTTCAATGTTACTTATTCTTCAAAAATAAGCTAAATTTCTCCATTGTCTCCCTTCACCTTTTAGTCCTTATGTTAATTTTTCAAAGTCCTTCTTAATCACCTTTAATTGTCTCCAACTGTCCTTTCTCCAGTCCTTTCTTTGATTTCATTCACACCATCTTGCTGTTCTTAAATTCCAGTCTCTCACATTTTGTAAAACTTTACAGTGGACTCTCAGCATTCTTCACGCTGTTCTCATTCTGCTCTATTTGCTCCCTTCTCCGCTCTGTTTCAATTCAGTTGCCGCTGTGTTTCTCTCCTTATAGCTTTACTTTTCCTGCGCCTTCTGTCAGCCAAATGATCCTCATCTCCTTCAGGGGTTTCCTCGTCTCCTGTTACAAAGCTGTCGGTTCAATTTTCACTCCCTTTTGGGCTGCTGCCATTGCTCCAGGCCGGTCTGAAAGACCGGTTTCATCTCCCCCAATTTTAAGAGTGCTGCTTCATTCTGCTCGGGTGTTTGCTTTCCACCTGGCTTCTCTGAAGCTTCCTCTTTAATTTATCGATCTCTCCGGGATCGGCAAAGCCCTTGCTGGGCTCTTGGCGAAGATTTTCCTGGGACTTAGGAACAGAGATCTGTTCCTTCACCCATTCCACGATGGCATCACAGCCGGAAGTCCCCCCAAGTCATTTTTATTGGGTTATGGTCTGCCCAAACATTAGTTTCTATCTCAACTTCTTGTATCATCATTTTCAATTCCAAAGATGTCCATATTATATCGATTCTAGACCATGATTTATGTCTGTTTGAATAAAATGTGTATTGAAATTTCTTTGGATTTTTCTCTCTCCATATATCTTGAATGCAGAGTTCTTCTATCATTTTAAAGAACGCTTTAGGTAATATATTTCCTCCTTTTCTCCCTTCTTTGGTGCTTTTATAGTCCAAAGTTCCATCTACTATTGCATTAAAATCTCCCATTTTACAAAGATTTTGATAGTTTAAATCTAATATTTTATATCGTTTTTGATAGAATTGCTCTTGTTTATCATTAAGTGCATATATTACTACCATCAATGTCTGTTTTGATCCATCATTAATTCCACCATTAATATTCTCCCCTCTTCATCTGCGTAAATTTGTTTGGTGTTCATCTTTTCTTTAATATATAAAGCTATTCCTCTTTTCTTTTGAGATGCAATGCAAAGTAAAGTTTGCCAATTTTCGGTTGTTCTAACAATTTGTAATGTGTGTAATATGTGTTTCTTGAAGACAAATTATATCCATTTTTAACTTTTATAGTCATGAAAAGATTTTTCTCTTTTTTGAAGGAGAATTTAGTCCATTTATATTTACTGACAAAATCCCATTCTTCTCCATCTTTTTCAGTTATATCTAGGTCTTAGTCTTCTAGCTGATCTTATCTGTCTCTGGTCTCTTGGTCTTGCTCCTTCTTCTGCATATGTGTTTTTAATTTGTTCCTCCTCTCTTTGTTTAGCTGCTCCTTCTACTGCCATTTCATCTTGTTTCTTTGCTTCAGGGTCACCTCTTTCCAGAAATGCTCTGTGGTTATTGAAGAACCCCATTGCTTTAAGTGATGCGTCCAGTCTGTATCTTTTCATGTCCCAATAAATTAAGATCCCTTCTGGAATCATCCATCTGAAATTCACTCCTTTTTCAGTTAATTTCCTAGTTAGGAACTGATATTCTCTTCAAGACTCTCTTATTCTCCTAGGAATTTGTTTAAGGACAACAATTTCTTTTTCTTTGTACTTTACGGTTCATCTCTTACTTTTCTCAAAATCTTGTCTCTACAGAGACTTGCAGAGAGATAAAGAAAGTATTCTCACCCAGGTCAGCTGTTTGCTTTCACTTTGAAGTTCTTTGTCTCCAATGATCAGCTGCTAATGGCAGACTGCATGGATGTGGTCAGCCTTTCTTCCTGCCGGTCTGAGGGCTCTTTTGGATCCAGCGGGCCAGCTACCACTGACCCTCAATCTGCAAAGTTTTACCCTTTGGCCAGTCGCCTCTACGGGGTGACTTTCAGTCCGGTTGGACTCCTCAGCTGGTAGAAATCAGACTTGGGAAGAGGAGAATCATTCCCCAGAACCCATCTTGCAGTGATATCACCGGAAACTCCCCACGCTTCTTGAGTTGTTTCCCTTTAAGATGAAATTTATCCATGAAATTTTGCTTAGGATCTCTCTGAGATTTTAAAAACAGCTCTTTTAAAGTTTAAGATACTGGTTGGATTATATTCTATTGCTTGTGTTTGCATTATATTGAATTCCAGTATGATGTAGTCACTCTCGCCCAAGATTTTGGCAATTTCAACTCACTCTATGACTTCTTCTCATTTAGTAAGAAATGGGTCCAGTGTAGCTTTTCCTCTAGTTCCCTTCTCTATCTTTTGGATGATAAAGTTGTCAGCTAAATTTATTAGGAATCTCCCATTTGCTGCAGTTTGTCTCCCAATTGATATCAGGGTAGTTAAAGTCTCCCTTTACTACTATGGTATGTTTTCTACATAAATTTGTTAATTGATTAGCAAATAGTTCATCTATTTCTTCTGAATGGTTGGGTAGCCTGTAGTATATGCCTATATATATATATATATATATATATATATATATATATATATATATACCCTTTTATATTGACCCATATGGATATAGAGATGTAATAATAATAATAGAGATGTAACAACAACAACAGCAACAACAACAATAATAATAATGTTGGAAGGGACCTTGGAGGTCATCAGATCCAATCCCCTGCTCAGGCAGGTAACCCTATACCATTTTGGACAAATGGCTGTCCAGTCTCTTCTTAAAAACTTCCAGTGCTGGAGCATTCACCGCTTCTGGAGGCAGGTTGTTCCACTGGTTAATTGTTCTAACTGTCAGCAAGTTTCTCCTTAATTCTAGGTTGCTTCTCTCCTTGATTAGTTTCCATCTGTTGTTTCTTGTCCTGCCATTGGAGAATAGCAACTCCATCTTCTTTGTGGCAGCCCCTGAGATATTGGAACATTGCTATCATGTCCCCCTTCATCCTTCTCTTCATTAAACTAGACATACCCAATTTCAGCAACCGTTACTTATATGTTCCCCTAATCATCTTTGTTGCTGTTCTCTATACTCTTTCTAGAGTCTCAATATCTTTTTTACATCGTAGTGACCAAAACTATATGCAATATTCCAAGTGTGGCCTTACCAAGGCATTGTAAAGTGGTATTAATACTTCATGTGATCTTGATTCTATCCCTCTGTTAATGCAGCCTAGCACTGTGTTGGCTTTTTTGGCAGCAGCAGCACACTACTGGCTCATATTTAAATGATTGTCCTCTAGGACAAGGTATTGAGGTCAGGCTGATAGGTCTTTCCCAAAAAGATGTACTCTCTGTGCAGAATGATTTCCAGAACCTGGGGCAGCAACTTAGCAGAATAGGCTGTAGGCTTATTTTTTCTGAGGTCTTACCAGTGCATAAGGACCAAAATGGAAAAGGCCAGCGTATAGCACAATTTAATATGTGGCTAAAGGAGGGGGGAGGCTTTGGATATATTAGTCATGATATAAAGGGGAAGGCTTTGGATATATTAGTCATGATGTCAGCAGCTAGTCCAATGAAAAAATGTACAAAAGAGATGGTTTGTATCCATCAAAGAAAGGGACTGAGGCTATAAATTCACAGATTTTCTGAAGGAATATTTAAACTAAACAGTAGGGACAGTGAGCTAATTGATACAGAACATCTCTGTCCGTGGCAATGTAAAAATTATAGGGCTATCAGTGCATGTAACATAGATGTGTGTGTGGACAAGAACATCAAACTTGCTGTCAAGCAAAATCAAGCTCTTAATAGCGAGTCCCACACAAAGTGCACTAACCAAATAGGTGGTAAGACAAAAGGGGAAGTCAGGCACCACACGGGTTATGTAGAAAGTAAATACAGGGTCAGTCATAAAGGACTCAAATGTCTATACACCAATGCACAGAGTATGAACAGCAAACAGGGTGAACTAGAAATTCAGGTTAATGAGGGCAGATATGATATTGTTGCCATTACAGAAACATGGTGGGATGAAACCCACAAATGGAACACACAGCTAGAGTGATTTAAATTTTTAAAAGAAACAGACCAAATAAAAGAAGAAGTGGAGTAGCTCTCTATATAAGAAATAACTACATCTCTATAGAAATAGAGCACAATAATGATGAAAACTGTCTTAATGCATTTGGATCAATATAAAAGGGGGGGAAACGACATTGCCATAGGTGTATACTATAGGCCACCCAACCAAACACCAGAAATAGATGAACTTTTTGCTAGTTAGCTAACTAAGGTATGTAGGAAGCACATCACAATAGTAATGGGGGACTTTAACTACCCTGACATCAACTGGGAGACAAATTCTGCACCAAGTGGAAGATAAACAAATTCCTGACAAACCTAGCAGACAACTTTGTCTCCCAAAAAGTAGAGAAGGGAACTAGGGGATTAGCCATTTTGGATCTAATTCTCACTAACAGAGATGAAACGATAGAAGGTGTTGAAGCCATAGAAACCTTGGGAGGAAGTGATCATGCAATATTGGAATTCAATATTATGGAAGCACAAGCAATAGAACACAGTCAAACTAGAGTCTTGGACTTCAAGAGAGCTAATTTCAATAAACTTAGGGTTTGGAAAGGATTCCATGGATGAGAATCCTCCAGGGGAAAACAACTCAAGAAGCTTGGGAAATTTTGAAAATTGAGATAATAAAAGCCCAGTCTAGCACAATACCAACAAAGAGGAAAAATAACAGCTCTCAAAAGAAATCAGCATGGCTGCATAAAGAACTCTCTGATAAATTGAAAGATAAAAAGAACAAGTATAGAAAGTGGAAAGAGGGACACATAACTAAGTCAAAATATCAGCAAATAGCCCGAGTCTGCAAAGATGAAGTGAAGAAAGCTAAGGCTCAAAATGAACTAAGGCTTGCAACCAAAGTCAAAAATAACAAAAAAAAACACCTTCTTTCAACATGTAAAAAACAAGAAAAAAGTGAAGGAAACGATTGGTCCATTAGTGGGTGAAAGTGGCAAGAAGGTGACAAGCAACAGGGAGAAAACAGAACTATTTAACTTGTTTTTTGCAACTGTCTATACACAAAGGGAAAAAACAGACCAACCTATCAAAAATAGTGCCATAAAAAACAGAGTAGAAACACAAGTTAAGATAGGCAAGAAAATGGTAAGTGAGCACCTGTCCAGCCTAGACGAGTTCAAATCACCAGTATCAGATGGATTACACCCCAAGGTTCTCAAGGAACTGGCAGATGTGATCTCAGAACCACTGAACTATATTTTTCAAAGATCCTGGAGCACTAAGGAACTACCAGAGGACTGGAAAACACCTGATGTAGTTCCCATTTTCAAAAAAGGAAAAAAATGGATCCAGGAAATTACAGACCTATCAGCCTGACCTCAATACCTGGGAAGATTCTGGAAAAGATAATCAAACAACGAATCAGCGAACACCTACAGGCAAACAAAGTCATTACTAAAAGCCAACACAGGTTTGTCAAAAACAGATCATGCCAGACAAATTTTATTGCATTCTTTGACCAAGTGACAAAATTAGTGGACCAGAAGAATGCTGTGGATATAATTTACTTGGATTTCAGTAAGACATTTGACAAAGTAGATCACAATGTATTAATTGATAAGATAGAAAAATGCGGGTTAGACAGCATCGCCACCAGATGGATCCGTAGCTGGCTGACCGGCCCTACTCAGCATGTGGTCCTCAATGGAACTGCATTTACATGGAGGGAAGTGTGTAGTGGGGTGCCCCAGGGCTCTGTTCTGGGCCCAGTGCTGTTCAACATCTTCATCAACAATTTGGACGAGGAATAAATGGGGAACTCATCAAATTTGCAGACGACACCAAGCTGGCAGGAATAACCAACACTTCAGAAGATAGGCTTAGGATACAGGAGGATCTGGACAGACTTGAACATTAGGTGCTATCTAAAAAAATAAAATTCAATGGTGAAAAAAGTAAAGTTCTACATTTAGGCAAGAAAAACCAAATGTACAAGTATAGTATAGGGGATACCTTGCTCAATAGTAGTAACTGTGAGAGGGATTTCGGAGTCCTAGTGGACAATCATTTAAATATGAGCTAGCAGTATGCTTCAGGTTCCAAAAAAGCCAACACAGTGCTAGGCTGCTTTAACAGAGGGATAGAATCAAGATCACGTGAAGTATTAATACCACTTTACAATGCCTTAGTAAGGCCACATTGGAATACTGCATCCAGTTTTGGTCACCATGATGTAAAAAAGATATTGAGACTCTAGAAAGAGTGCAGAGAAGAGCAACAAAGATGATTAGGAGACTGGAGGCTAAAACATATAAGGAACGGTTACTGGAATTGGGTATGACTACTTTAATGAAGAGAAGGACAAGGGGGGACATGATAGCAGTGTTCCAACATCTCAGGGGCTGCCACAAAGAAGAGGGAGTCAAGCTATTTTCCAAAGCGCCTGAAGGCAGGACAAGAAGCAATGGATGGAAACTAACCAAAGAGAGAAGCAACATAGAATTAAGGAGAAACTTCCTGACAGAACAATTAGCCAGTGGAACAACCTGCCTCCAGAAGCGGTGAATGCACCAACACTGGAAGTTTTTACGAAGAAACTGGACAGCCATTTGTCCGAAATAGTATAGGGTTACCTGCCTGAGCAAGGGGTTAGACTTGATAACCTCCAAGGTCCCTCCAACTTTGTTGTTGTTGTTGTTGTTGTTGTTGTTGTTGTTGTTATTGTTGAGTTCTCGGTGAATGGCAATGATGGCACGAGACATTCTGTGATTTCAGGAACTCTTTATTGCTCTTCAGTAGCCCCCGTTACAACTCTGAGCAGAACAAACCTCTCAGCCTCTCTTAAAGACAATCCCCGGGCCAAAAAGCAACATTTAGGTGTGCGGCGCACCTCATGCATGAGTGCGGGCGCTGGCGCCAGCCAGTCTGGTCCCGGGCAGCTTGCAACTGCCCGGGACCATTGCAACGTCCCAAGCCTGCCTTTGCAGGCTCAGGACACAACACCCCTTCCCCCCCGCCTAAGACTACATGAATAATTTCACGCAACCTCAACACGAGCGTGGTGTGTCCACCCTTGCTCAATGGTACCATGCTATTGTTCTGGGGATTAATTCCCCAGTGTCCCCTTTTCTGGCTTCCACAGAAACACCCTCTTACTGTTTCTGCTTGGCCAGCAGAGTTATAAAATCTTCAAGATATTTGGGAGACCTCTTATCTCTCTGTGATCTGCGTAGGCCCTGATAATTCCCAGGTACACCTTGTCCAGAGGAGGCTATAGGTTCACCCCCTTTCTCAGACCTGGTGGCCCCCGTGGACCATGCCCCGTTGCCTGGCCTGCTTGCTTGCCCACCGGGCTCGTCAGATGCTTTCTCTCTAACCTGGTTGACCTGCCTAGTTGCAGGCGTTCTGTCCCCTCTAGAAGGCTGCCACTGTTGGGCAACTCTGAAAAGCCTCTCGAGCCCACACTGGACCTAGCATGTGGCTGCCTTCCTCCCCAGTTCCATAGTAGGACTGTCTGTAATTTCAGTACTGTCCCAAAACTCAATTGCCCCCTCCGTTGAGCCAGAGGGTTCAGGATCTGGATTTGGCCCTTCTATCACTTCCCTGTGGAAGTGTCCTTTTCTGGGGATGGTGGCGATGTTGGGCCAATTGCGTTGATTGTGTGCCAGCTCTCTTGCAATGTTTGAGTTATTAGGATGCTCCCGGTTATTCTCCCTGACTGGAGTGCTGAAAGGTGTAAGTGTGTAATATTATGCCCCCGGGGTGACTCCCTGGCTGGAGTATGCACTGTAGCCTGTGCGCTAGCTGGTTCCCCTGAATTCCTGTTCGGAACACTCGCGGAATCTTGTGATAGGCCATCTGTGGCCTCTCTGTTGGGGCCTGGTTGCTGCCAACACCCCTCCCTTTGCCTGTAGGGGTCCCCCTCCCCCCCTGGAAAAGAACCAGGAGTCTCTGAAGGTAAGTCCAGTCTTGTACGCAGCTGGTTGATATGCCGTCACAGGATACGACCGTCATCCAATGAGACCTCATAGGACAAAGGACCTGTAACCTTGCAAACTAGAGCAGAAACCCACAAGTGACCTGGCCCGTAGTTACGGGTCCATACAGGGGCACCCACTTGCAGTTGCCTCGGTGCCCTGGGTTGTGTACCCCTAGGAGGCAGTCTGTCCGGGTACAACCGGTCAAGTTTAGTAATCAGTTTGCGCCCCCAGCGAAGTTCAGCTGGGCTTCTCCCCATAGAAGTGGAAGGTGTAGTGCGGTAAGCAAGGAGGAAGTCAGCCAACCTATGATGCCAGTCCCCATAGGTCAGTTTCTTTAAAGCATCCTTGGTGATGCGGACCATCCGTTCAGCCATCCCATTGGTGGAAGGGTAGAAGGGCGCAGAGGTGGCGTGACGAATCATGTTGGCCTGTAAGAAAGCTTGGAATTCGGAAGAAGTGAATTGAGGGCCATTGTCAGACACCAAAACATCCGGAAGCCCATGTGCAGCAAAAAATCCCCCTCAGTACTTGGATAGTCTTTGCAGTGGTGACGGAAGAGACAGGTACAACCTTAAGCCATTTTGAATAGCTATCAACCAGGACCAAGAAGAATTGACCCTGAAAGGGCCCAGCATAATCGATGTGCACCCTAGACCATGGAGATTGTATTTCTTTCCATCTATGCACAAGAGCCTGACGCATTTCTGGGCGTGAGCACTGACAAAGGTGGCAAGCGTGCACCTTAGCCTCAATTTCCTTGTCTAACCCAGGCCACCATAAATGGCTGTGTGCAAGCACCTTCATTCGTACAATGCCAGGATGACTCCCGTGAAGGGAACCTAAGACCCTAGACCTCATTGAGATAGGAATGACAACTCTGCTGCCCTACAGCAGACAACCCTGGAAAGTGGATAACTCGTTCCTTTTCAGCCAGAAACTCTGCAACTCAGTACCTGGACAACTCTCTGGCCAACCAGACAAAACCCAGGATAAGACACGAGAAAGTGTGAGATCCGTGGCTGATTCAGCAGCCACATCCCTGGCGTTTAGAGGTGATTCAGGCAGTGCCTGAATTGAAAGGATGGTTGATTGCCGGGACAGGATCAGCCTCTACTACTTGTAAGGGTAATCTACTGAGGCCATCAGCATGGCCCATTTCCTTGCCAGGTTTGTGAATTAGAGAAAAGTCATAAGCTGACAGGAATATTGACCATCTGAGCATCCTGGGGGAGATGATGTGGGGAGTCTGTTTGTTAGTGGTAAACAACCCCAACAAAGGCTTATGATCAGTGTAGACCATGAAACGTCTGCCATACAAAAAAATCATGGAATTTTTTAATTCCAGCAACAACAGCTAGGGCCTCCCTGTCTATCTGGGCATAATTCCTTTCAGCAGAGAACAATGTTCTGGAGTAATATGCAACAGGAACCTGAGTTCCATCTGGTTTGAGATGACTGATTACTGCTCCTACTCCATAAGGAGAAGCATCGCAAGCGATGCACACAGGAAGAGTTTCATTGAAGTGTGCAAGCACATTGTTGGACGTTAGTAAGGCCTTAACCTCATTGAAGCTTGCTTCATGTGCCTGTGACCACTGCCACACTGCCTGTTTGTCCAGAAGCCTATGAAGTGATTCAGCTACATTAGCCTTATTAGGAATGAATGAATTATAAAAATTCAAAAGTCCCAGAAAAGCTTGCAGTTCAGCTTTGGACTTAGGTCTAGGAGCTTGCAAGATAGCTTTTAATTTGGACTCAGCAGGATGAATCCCATTGGCATCAATTTTGAATCCCAGAAAATCTGTAGAAGGCACCCCAATTTTACATTTGTCCTTTTTAAGCTTGAGTCCTGTTTTCCGGAACCGCAGCAGGACAGCCCTCAATCTCTCAGCTAGATTTTGGGTGGAGTCTCCAGCAATTAAGACATCATCAAATAGGGGCAAACCCCTGTTATGCCCCTCAAAGTATTTTCCATTACACTTTGGAAAATTCCAGGAGCTACATTTACTCCAAATTGTAGTCTCTTAACTTTGA
Organism: Crotalus tigris; assembly: GCF_016545835.1. NCBI lineage: Eukaryota > Metazoa > Chordata > Lepidosauria > Squamata > Viperidae > Crotalus > Crotalus tigris. The sequence continues at coordinate 199,150 of NW_024097524.1, forward strand.
ATGCCCCCCTATGAGTTACAATGGTTTGTGCTACAGCAGCAGCTTCATCAACAGGCAGCTGTTGATAAGCCTGTGCTAAGTCAAGCTTTGCAAAAACACGTCCCCCCTTGAGGGAGGCCAGAATATGGCTGACTACAGGTACAGGGTAGCATGTTGTTGCAATGCCTTATTGAGAGTGCATTTGTAATCTGCACAGATGCGAATGTCCCCATTAGCCTTAAGAGGCGTAACTATGGGAGTTTCCCAAGGACTGGAGTCAACAGGTTCTAAGATTCCTTGCTGAATTAATTTGTCCAATTCAGCATCAATTTTCCCTTTTAAAGCAAAAGGCACCCTTCTTGCTTTTACTCTGATAGGAGTGACAGTGGGGTCCAACTTCAAAGAGACTGGGGGCCCTTTGTATGTGCCCAGCTGTGGGCTGAAAACATCCGCAAATTCTTTGCAGACTTCCTGTAAATCTACTGTTTGCATGCTATTGAGCCCTGTAACTTGTATTCCCAAGGCCTCAAACCAATCGAGTCCTATGAGACTCGTGCGCTCACCCCCCATTATCAATACATCTAATGGACCTTCAAAATCCTTATACTGCACGTTAAGGGTGGCCTCCCCCTTAACACACACTTGGAGTTTTGGAAGTCTGTTAGCACTATATTAGAAGGCCTAAGCTTGGCCTGAAAACCACAACCAGAACAAATCTTTCTGAATGTGTGAATGGAAATGATTGAAACTGCAGACCCAGTGTCTAGTTCCATGACCAATGGAATCCCTTGCAACTTCACCTTAAGTGACAATTTCTTTTTAAGTGGCTTGTGTGTGCCTGTCCTATAAATGCTTCTTCGTGAAGCACAGAAACCCATCCTGTTTTGGCCGGGGACCCTGGTACCTTTCAGGCGCAATTCTTCTCGGGGTTGTACCCTCTGACGGCCCAGACACACAGCTGCTATGTGGCCTTGCTTCCCACATGCTCTACAGATTGCAGAACGGAACTTGCAGTCGGTCCTCTTGTGGCGACCTCCACACCCGAAGCACTTGGGTACAGGTGAAGACCTTTCTTTGCCTTCCCTCTGCTTCCTTTCTTTGGATGGGTAGAGATGATCTACTTCTTCATCAGGTTCCTCTTCCGAGCTTCCTTGGACTCCCTCGTGGTGCACGGAAACAGCTTCTGGAGTACTTCTGATAGGCCTCATATTCTTGATTGCCCCACTTGCTGCCTCTTCTGCAGTAACCTCTCTCAAGGCATCTTGGAACGATATGTCCTCTTCAGCGAAAAGTCTTTGCTGCACATCTCTGTTTCTCAGTCCACATACAAATCTGTCTCTCAGCCTTTCCTCTAAGTCTTTAAACTCACGATGCTTAGCTGCTCTTCTTAATGCAGCAATGTATTCTTTAGCTGATTCGCCAGCCCATTGATCCCTCTGTACAAAAGTATGTCTCCAAGCAATAACAGATAACTTGGGTTGAAAATGCTCTTTTAATAATTTCTTTAAATCTGTGTAGGTAACAGATTCAAGAGGTGCAGGGGCTACTAAATTTTCAGCGATTTCAAATGCATCTTGACCACAAACACACAGTAGGGTGGTGGCCTTTAAGCCATCTTCTCTTACTTGATTAACTCTGAAATAATTTTCTGCTCGGGCCACATAAGACTCCCATCTATCTGGATGTGTAACATCAAACTCAGAAAGTTTCCCTATCTTTGCCATCTTCAGTAAAACAGGAAGGGTCTATCAGCCAGCTTACCTCCAATAAAGCTGTATTGGCAGGCAGTTGCTGAATTTAACGCCGTTTCCTCGCTGTCTCAGGACTCCAGGTAAGCTTACAATTCTTTGTGTAATTGTAAGGCCATCCACCTTCGTCGCCAGTATTGAGTCCTCGGTGAATGGCAATGACGGCGCGAGACATTCTGTGGTTTCAGGAACTCTTTATTGCTCTTCAGTAGCCCCTGTTACAACTCTGAGCAGAACAAACCTCTCAGCCTCTCTTAAAGACAATCCCCGGGCCAAAAAGCAACATTTAGGCGTGCAGCGTGCCTCGCACATGTGCGCGGGCACTGGCGCCAGCCAGTCTGGTCCCGGGCAGCTTGCAACTGCCTGGGACCATTGCAACGTCCCGAGCCTGCCTTTGTAGGCTCAGGACACAACAATTATTATTATTATTATTATTATTATTATAAACTTCCAGGAAATACTGGACATGGAAAAAACAACCTATACATCAAGAATTCAAGAATTTGAGAGAAAAAAGGTGATGGGAGAAACTAAGAAAGAAAAAAAGAAAAAAGATTTCTGAGGAATATTTTACAAAAACACTTTAACTGACTTAGCTTTTGTACTGACAACAACATCTACAAAACCAGTGTGTTCAATGGAACATACTGACTAGGAAAAATGTTTGGCAAAAAAAGGGGGGGGCTAAAGTCAGAATTAAGAAATTAGATGATGGGATTCGTTTGATGGAATATTTAAAAATTAAACACTTGTTTTAATATGGTTAAAGAAATAACATTTTGAATACAAATGAATCTCAGCTTAGGAGGGATAGGATTCTTAAGCAATACAGTATTTTTGCCTATGATATGTGAAATATAAAAATGTGTCAGAAGATTTATGAGGGAAATGTATTAAATATTTAAATATAATGGATTTTGAAGATTTGAACATGTTTTTAAAAATGAAACATTGATTATTAAGGTATTTTAGTTTAAGAGAGATATGAGTTTTTTTTTAAGATAGTATATTATTTCTGTCCTTTCTTTTTATTTCAAGATATGAAAAATGTAAGTGTTGGGGTGGTTCATATGAGGAAAAAAATTTCAATATATAAGTGTAATTAACTCTAAAAAAGTTTTAACAAGTAAAAATGCTTTCTTTTGAATATTGTGAGGAAAATAAATTTAAATGAGAACTCTAAAACAGGATCTATGACAAGGTGATCTAGATTATTAATTAGAAAAGAAGCTTAATAATGAAGTGGAGGATATTTGTAGACATTTAATTTTGTTTTTAAAAAAGAATTACCAAGAAATGTTCTAATTTAAGGTTGATAAAAGAGAATATTATTGGAAGAAGAGAAAATCAAGGAAAAATACTATGTGGAATATGGAACCATAAAAATTAAATGTTATTGATTATTTGAAAATATAAACCTAGACAACAGACTGTTTACCAAATATTAATGGTGATATGAAAAAAACCCAATAATATATATATATTTTTTAAAAAAAAGAACCCTCAGTCCAACAACCAGTTTTAAGTTATGTGCAATATAATGAAGAATGCTAATAAAATTCATAGTATTCTACTAAAGAATTCTGGTAAAAATGTAAGAGGCATTCTGCATTCTGTCTCACATGATAAATATATACATTAGAAATCTAACTATACAAAGGATGGGATAAGTGTAATGTACATAGAACACCAAACAAAGAAGGAAATGTTTAAGTACTATAGAGTGTAAGAATAAAGCTCTAAATATAAATGAGTACATTTGTCAATATATTTGAGTTACAGTTATTGAAACCAAATCTGATCATTTTTTTTTTCTATTGGCTCAAGGTTATGCTTCATACAAATTTGCTTTATGCAGATTTTTTAAGGAAAGTAACTCTAGCATTAAGCAATGGAAGCAGTGCTTTTTTTGTTAAAAAAAAAAAAAAGAAAAGGTGCCAGGACTCATACACGTCATATAACTCACCTTGCCTATCCTACAAGGTTTACCTTTGTAGTTGAAAAACAACCCCTTCAATTTTTAGTGTATCTAAACGACTAGGATTTTGTTCAAGGTAAGTTAATACTATTAATGTTACCATGCACTGTGTGGCTTTAAATTACAAGAAGGCATTTTATTAATCTTTTGTGACATTTATCACTAGCATACCCATTTAGTTTAATGAGTGGAAACGTTAGTTTTCTATGTGGAATGAAATTGGCCCAATAAATAAAATTTAGTTGCTTGCAAAAGATTGAATTATTTTTAAGAAGTTGTCAAACAAGGTGGAAAAATTTACATTTGGAGTTTAATACAGATATTGACTTGAAACAAATTAAAGTTGAAACTTTGTCAGTGAACAGATTACTTTTAATTTATCTTTAAGTTAAACCCAATTTAATAAATAGATCTGATTAAACCTCATACTGTAGGTCTATCTTTACATCTGACCAATACATAATTAATATATTTTATTATTAATAATACCTCCAAATCACAAGACATTGGCTTTATTCTTATTCTTTATTCTTATTATATTCAAACTCTGCAGTTTGAATTTAAAGTATAAAAGACTAAAAAGAGATTTTTGAAGACATCCCAGCCTTTGAACTACCCAAGGAACTGAAGCAGCAAAGTTTCGCTGTTGGTCAAGCTTCCACACCAGCCACCTTTCTTTCTTCTCACTTCACCTCTTTTTAATCTCACACCCCATCTTCTGTAAGGGAAAGCAAAAGGTTCACTCACCCTCTCGTGAAAGATGGCCTCCATGTTTATGTATCTCCCACCGCCACCATCAGCTTCCACAACACATCATCCGACCCAGCCAATCAAGCCACACTCTGGCTCTGGAGCTCTGGTGCCTCATGGTTCCTCCTAGAGGAGGCAGACAGCACCAGACGGGACCCCGCTCAAACTGTACCACCAGCAGGGCATTTTCAAAAACAAACAAGGATAGGAAGGGCAACAATAGGAAAAGATCGCAACTCTGGAAAATCCATCAAAAAAAGGTGCCGGAACTCTGTTCCGGTGTGTTCTATGAACAAAAATCCTGAACGGAAGTATGCATTTTCCAACTCATCTATAATTCAATGTTCTCTTATCTATATACCTTTAGTTACTAGTGTCTGTCATTGAGCTTGCTATTAACCTATGGTCTTCCTTAAAACCTGTAGTGACTTGGAATGACTGGCAGTCCACATGGAAGTAAGGACATTCTACTGCCCAGTAAGTTTATTGCAAAATTGAGACCCTCCCTTTGGGAATTTCCTATGGATTGACTGAGTTCATTCTGGCCTTCTGGCATCTAATGCCATACTAGAAACTTTGTTATTTCATATTTCTATTTCTTTTATGCTTCTAATATTGAGTATTACAGTATTAATATTCAAGGTTATCTTAATTTTAGTTTTGGTCTAGATTGATACAAACTTTGAAAATAATAGAACCTAAATGTTATGCTTCACTTTACATCAGGTGCTGAACTTCCTTATAATGGTCAAGTAATAGGAAGTGGTGTTAACAGAAATTCAGCAATTATTGGAGGTAAGGAAGCAGTATATATATATATATTATATATATATGAACTGATAATAAGTATATTCAGTTAGTTTAATATAAGTTTCAGTATGAGTACATAGTTACCTAAGGTTGATCAAATTATTTTGGAAAATTTTATAACTTCTTTGAGTGATCATAATATGTGAACATTCTTTTCATAATATTCAAGTATAATCTAATAATTAAGATGCTGGGTTAGAATTAGGAACTATGTAAATTCACTTAACGAATTTACTAAGCCACTATCAGTCACCATGCTAGGGAGACTTTCTGTATATAAGGTGCTGATGAACAATTATTTGTGATTAAACTGAGAGGTAAAAAATTAAATAACATAATGAATTCATTTTGATTACTAAGTAAAAATATAACAGAATATTTAACCTCATTTGCCAAAAGAATGTAGTGTCCATATGGATAAACCTCATGACTGATTTTTGCTAGCTTGTCTCAAGTTAGAATGTTTCTGCAAAGTATACTCAGCAATAAGCCAATTTCAACCAATAATACAGTCTCAGATTCAGATCCTTTACCTTTTCATACATTGCTTTGAACAAATTTATCTTCATGCTTAAAGAGAAGCTAAACAAAGAATGAGAGCAAACAAACAGGTCCAGAGATTGTTTTCATTAGGCATATGTAAAACTAATTTGGGACAAAACAGTAATATCAGAATCTAAAATCAATTAAAGAAAAAAATAGAATACTTAAATCAAGCAGAAGGAATGTTAATAACAAATATTGCCTTGCTTTTGTCTAATCTACAATTTGTAATTCCAGGTTAACAATAATATAATCTAATTTAGGATGGAAATTCTATCCTATTCGTCCATCTGTATGGTGGTTATTTAATGTTCCTCCATTAAGTCCCATTTCTTGATAGTATCCATTTCCCCATACAAAGGCAGCCGGTAGAGTAGATTAAACTTTACTTGTGTGCCGGTTATGCACTTTCCTGAATCAGCAATCCTTGTGCTCAGTCACTCAAAGCCTGGTCATCTCCTGCTTCGACTATTCCAAAATATTCAGAAGCTATAACTGGTGCAAAATACAGTAACACAAACAATTCTTAGAGACACTGGGGTAGTTAATGTTACACCGCTGTTCCACAAACTACATTGATTTAACTTCTGGGTCCAATTCAATGTGTTGGTTCTTACCTTTAAAACCCTTCATGGTATGAGTCCAGGTTTTCTGAGGAATTATCTCACCGCAATGGTATTGGCCCATCTACCTGCATCACAAAAGCTGCATGCTGGAGAGCCAGTTGGTCAAAGAATTGTGGCTGTTGGGGTTCAGAAGAAGAATGTTTTCTGCTGTGGCTGCCATCCTCTGGAACCTGGTGCCATCTGAGATGATATCTGTACCCACACTTTTGGTCTTCTGAAAGGGCCTGAAGGACTCTGCCAACTGGTCTAGGGTCTAATGGGGATATGTCATTCTGGAGCTGATTAATGGACTAAGATAAGACTCCATCTCCTCCCCATATGCATTTTGTTCCCTTCCTTCCCTTCTTGTCAATTTTAACTCTGTGTTACTATTAATATTTATTGTTCAATGCTTTAATGTTTTATCTTCTGATTTTTCATAATTGTAAGCTACGTAGATTTACCCCTGGTTTTGATGGGTGAAATATAAGTTTAATAATAAATATAATTAAAGTTGTGCTGATATATAAACACAATATTCCTATCTCATCTGACATTTGTCTTTCTAATTTCTGTGATCATAGTTTAGCTCATTAATCACCACATTCTTTCTCTTTCCCCCTACATACACAGATATGTGCATGCATGCAACTTCAAATGTATGGCATTATGATTACAATTCATCAAGAGGCCTTTCAGGATGAGGCAAGATGACTATGGAGATTTGTATGAGAAATAAAAAAAAAGGTTGCAATGATGAAATGCAATTATTACCTTTCCCATTATGCCTCATTCTGAATGAGAACTATCCAGAACAATTGGGCCTATTGGTTTCATGTTGTGGTAACTGCTAGTGGACTTTCTAGTGCCTCAGTATGACAATTTTCAGACTGAGGTGGTGGGCAGTTGACAGCATGAGCAGTTAAAGTCATTGTTTTCAGCATAATCCATCTTTTCTAATGTTACAGGAAGGTGGCTGACATATAAAGAACTGGATTGGTTATATCAAAATATTAATATTGCACAATGAACATAATTCTCAGTGTGTGAAATAAAGAAATTATTAAAGTATATCTGAACCACAAAATCATATACATTTTGTCTAATTGCAGCTTAAAATATATTAATTTATTAATAAAAATAATTAAATCTCATTGGTGAGATTTTTCTTACTAAATGGTTTCATAAGGTGGCTTGACAAAATAAATATTTTAGCAATGTCAAATTTAGCAAAAATGTTTGAAAAATAACTGCAAGTATGTTTAATTACAATATATTATTGAATGAATTTTTCTTCCCCCCTTATTTTTAATTTGTTAAACTCTCACATTTCTCTTAGGTATTATTGCTGTTGTGATCTTCACCATTCTCTGCACCCTGGTGTTCCTCATTCGATATATGTTCCGCCACAAGGGAACCTACCATACCAATGAAGCCAAGGGGGCAGAATCTGCTGAGAGTGCAGATGCCGCTATTATGAACAATGATCCCAATTTTACAGAAACCATTGATGAGAGCAAAAAAGAGTGGCTTATCTAAAATGAGATGGGAGGAGGAAACAGCAGGGATTGGGATGGGGTTGCGGAACATTTTTTTCAACAAGCTCTCTAATGGACTCTTGAGCACATCTAATTTTAAAAAGGAGGAGATCAGCACAACTCAAAGTGCAAATGACAGACAAACACTGAGACTGCAAACCCAAGCAAGCAGAAAAGAATATTGATTTATCTTGATTTGCCCTTTTTGTACACATTCAATCCAAGAAAATAATCCAAGCAGTTCAGTAATTTAAGCAGTTCACCATTGCCAATAAATATTGTTGTCTATCTGTGCTTAGAGTTGTTTAAAAATACCTATCACTACAAGGATCACTTTTCTGTGTTTTTTAATCCCTTTAGAATACAAATATTTCTCTCTAAACAATAAGATTTCTGTTTTTGAAGGCTAGGAGCATTCTTGTCTAGCCTTTTAATATCATGTTCTAAAAAGGATGTGATAATAATTGAAACATACATTGTCATTTGATTTGATTTGAACATTAAAAGTATTAGATTGCAGGGTACTTTCAAATGGCTTTATAAATTCTCAGAATTCTCTGTAATTGTTTGAAAAAGCCAGGAATCCCAAGTATATCGTTTTTTTATTGATGTAAACATGTTAGTCTCATTTCCTATCTGAAATAAGATACAAAGTGCCAATAAACAGCATTGCTCCATTTTCTGAGAATAAGAATATTGGCGTTTCACAGAAAGCTTTTGTCCCACAGTAATCTCCAACATTACTGAATTACAAATTTCATAGAAAATAATATTTCAGTGGCTGTCAATCTATGGGGACAGCTCACAGAATTATTCTCTTTGGGAGAAGCCATAACTATGAAATTATCTTAAAAACCTACTTACAATAAATGGCCCTTCAGAAAGCAAGAACTCAGGCTTCAAGACATGCCTGGGATAAAACCAGATTTCCATATTTTTGACAGGCCATCAATCTGTTAGCATTTTGAAATCTCCACCTGATTTGGGTATATATAATAATATTGTGAGTAATGAAGACATACTGTTATTTTCATTCTTGTTGTCAGAAAGGCACACATTAATGCACAAAAAGCCTTATTAATTTCCTTGCTGTAGCTCTGTTACAACTCTTCTGACCTGAGATCACCATGTGACATTTGTTCCACTTGTGACATAACTGATTTATGTAGGTACATAAATACATTCTAGGGAATTAGAACCACATTTATATGTTCATTGAAAATGGATTCTCATAAATTCACAACATTATAGGCATATTACTATTTAACAAACAAATTTAATACACAATACATGCTTTTTTTGTTCTTTAAATCTTCATAAATCCTGATTTGAAATAGATTTTTGAAACAATTTTCCCTTTAGTACAGTGGTTCCCAACCTTTTCTATACCCCGCACCCCTAGAACACTTCTGATATATTTTCACACCCCTTACAAAAGTTCAAAATAACTGCAACAAATTATGCATATAGACTATAATTTTGAAAACTCAAGTTTTTGCACCCCCTGCAATATCGTCTCACACCCCCAGGGGGTGCAAGCACCCCTGGTTGGAACTGCTGCTTTAGTGGAAAAGCAAAAATGAAAGGACTGAATAATCCTGTCACCAGAGAGCTCAGAATTACATATTCCAAAGCATGACTTTTTCTTATGGGCAGGTTTGTTGAATCTGTTATTCAGGGATAAGAGTCACATTGCTGAATTGAAATGTACATATCCCTGAAAGAGAAAGCTCTGGAACCAATTCTCACAAGTCACATGCATCTATGTTTTAGCAGATATAGTTACAGTATGTGAAAGAATTGAACCAGATCTAATATTTTGGTATGAGCTTTCTTATAAATTGAACATAAACTGGGCCATTTTGGATTATCAAATTATGACAAAGGAGATTACTTTTATACAACAAATGTTAATCAATTTCTAATTGGTTTAATCAGCAAAACATAATTGTTGATACATAATTATAATTTTGCAAAAGCAAGTTCACTGAACTACAATTTCCTGGGTTTCTTGGAGGAGTTTCATAGCTGTTAAACTAGTATGAATCTAATTCAATATGGTGGCTTTTTTAAAAAATGCCATTGTTGATCAAGAAAGTCCTTCTCTAGCAGTCTTTGTAGAATTGTACTTTGCACCCAGTGAACATAATACAATTGTATAGTCTCTTGCTTATCATGTATTTTAAGAAAATGAATGGTGATAAGGTTCACGCATATGTCTGTGAATCCATGTAATATATCTGCTCACTATTTTGGTATGCATAGCTTTGAAACATTTCTATATCATCTTCTTGAGAAATATTGGTAATCCAAATTAACTGTAGTTCAACATACTAAAAAATCCTATTCTCTTTTATCTGAGTCTATAGTTTTTTTGGGGGGGGGAATGTATAGGAGACCGAATAAAATTACTTCCATATTTCAACACTCTTGCAAATTGGAGGGGTTAGAAATGTTATACATGCCTGTAGATCTGTCTGCCAGTCTGCCTTTTTCCATCCAATGAGCGAGGGATGTTCCTCAGTTTTAGAAAGCCATCAGTGCCTTTGTGAGAATAGCAGCCATTATGCCAGCTCCCTTTATTGTTTTAGCATTCCGCTAACCAGCATGGCTCTCACAAAGCATAGACTACCATGTTAAAAATGGATGTGAAGAGAACAATCAACAAATATGTTTTATGTAAACACTTACAATTTGATAGATATATAATGTTAATGACTTTTCTAATATTTCTTTTCTATATTTTTGAGACTTTTAAAAGTCTTTATCATATGTGAGGGTTTATTGTTTTGTTACATTAATTCTTTATAATATTCTCCTTCAACAAAAAAAGACTAGTGAAATAATTGCAGTCTGTTGTAATAATTATCTGACCATAATGTCACCTAAACAATACAAAACACATTCACATATAAAGCCACAGTAATGGTGATGATAATAGCAATGATGATATTTTTATTATTTATTTATTTATTTGTTTGTTTATATCCTGCCTTTTATTCCTTTTAGAATCCACATCTTCCTCCTTCTATTTTGCCAACCACAACAATAATCCTACGAGGTGATTTGATCTGAAAGAGAGTAATTGGTCCAAGTTCGCTCAATTGGTTTTCATAGTTAAGGCAGGACTTGAAGTCACAGTCTCTTGCTTTCTAGCCTGATGCCTTAACCCAGGCATATCAAACTCACGACATCACATGACATCACATGATGTATCATGACTTTTTCCACATTGTCAGCAATGGGATGGGTGCGGTTTTGTCGTTACGCATCTGGCCCGCCGGCTGACAGTTTGACATGCCTGCCTTAACCACTAAACCAGGGGTAGGCAACCTTGGCTCTTTTATGACTCACGGACTTCAACTCCCAGAATTTCTGAGCCAGCCATGCTGGCTCAGGAATTCTGGGATTTGAAGTCCACGAGTCATAAAAGAGCCAACGTGCCTACCTCTGCACTAAACCAAACTGGCTCCTATATAATTATATAGTCACAACTGCATAGTGAGTACACCAGATGGAGATCAGTTTGCCTAGAACCCTTTATGGAGGAATAGCAACATCTCAAAAGCAATTTTCAGCAGCTGTAACAAAATTAACAAAAGTCAGCTTATCGGAATTGTAGTTCAGCAGCAAACATTCACATACGTGAGCTAAAATAAACATGCTAAATTCCACATTTAGCATATTTACTATTTCTAAATTCTTATTTAGTCAGTTTTAGTATGTTATAGCACAGTAAAAGGAGAATTATTGTTGTGGTGATGTGGCCATCTTTTCCTTTCTGTGATTTAGTCTAATAAGTTACATGTTTAGTTCCCTACTAAACAAGCAAATGTCCAAATTATCTAGTTAGATCCAACCATCTGTACTACCAAAATTTACAGATAACATTAGCATGATCAATTTTTCCCTTATTCACAATATATGATATTTTCACAGAGCTTTTAGCTCTGAGGTAAAAATTGTCCACAAATAGCTATTATAGCTATTATAAATTGACTGTTGCATTACTAAGTTATTAAAATGCCTTTTTGATGAACATCAAGAATAGATGGCACTGAAAAATCTAAAATGTACTGCTATGTCTTGAAGTTCACTGAGTAACTTTGGGTTTAGGACAAAAAACAACCACAGCTATTGGTACCATATTTCAGTATAACACTGGGTGGGAGAGGTTCTAATGATGTCTATGAGGGATGGCACTTGAGCTGCTATGTCTTGCCACAGCATATGGCAGTGATGGCAAACCTTTTAGAGACTGAGTGCCCAAAAACTGCCCCACCCCCCACCCCGCCCACCCACAGGGCCACTCACCACTTCCACGGCTCGCAGCAGATCGCCCAGGTGGCCCAGCAGCGCCATGGTGGCTACGCCCTCCACACTCCACGCATCATCTGTGCGTGACAGGGCATGAGAGTGGAGTCTTGCACCCGCTGCCTGGCTGCCATTTGCTTGGTTGTGCTGCTCCACATCATCCACACTGGGGAGCAACTCTCCTTCAGGGAGGATACTGGTGAGGAGGGGGCTGCAGGGGGAGGTGGGGCTGGAGCAACAGCATGCGTGCCCACAGAGAGGCTCTGAGTACCGCCTCTGGCACGTGTGCCATAGGTTTGCCACCACTAGCATATGATGATCTGGTAGTTACAGAGAATTATCAACCACTGATATTCTTACTACTCACTGACACATTGCCTCCTTTAACAATAAGATATGGTACAGCCCACTTATGTGATCAGTTAAGACACACATATGTCTTCTGCACATACTTGTTTACTTATCTTTAGAAATTTCAACTGCTTCTGACATAGTTATAACACATTTAGGTGACTAATTTTGTTTTGTTTTATTTTGTTCAAGTAGGCACAGAGAATAGAGAATGAGTAGATTGAAACAAATTGCTCCATTTCTATAAAGCTGAGAACAGGAACTGACCTAGCTTTTATGGCTTTTCTATCCCTCATTTTAATCCTGAATATCAAAAAGGACAGCTATAATTTTATAGCTAAATTATACATGTGTGTGCCTGCTTCACATATTTGAAAGATCACATCTATCTATGTCCCAAGCATTACTAAACTGGAATGTGATTCACATTAATCCATTTTATGCACATTTTTAAAAATTTATACAAACATTACAAAGTGAGAGGAAGATTTCTATTTGTGATTGCAAAATATACTTGGTAACATCCATATATCACCTATGAAAACCTGGTAAAAGCCAGGAATGGCCATAGTGATATCTATTAGCACATCTACTGAAGACACATGGCTGGACTACTGACTTCAGTGGAACAGGAACAGAAAAAGATGGAGTCAAACAATGAATTAAGATGCATGTCCGTAGCACTGTGGGAGTTATTTAAGTTATGGCAATAAATGCTTTCTGTAGATTATGTCTTTAAAAAAGTATGAACTGTCCCAGCCTTAACCTAGTCAGTCTTCTCCTTTTTACTTTTTATTTACTTTTTATTATAAACTGTTTTATGGCACTGGCTCCATTACAAATATTGCTGGGAAACTAATTCTGCATTAGAGATTAGGAGGAAACAATTAGAAAAATGAAATCACCTACTATAAAATCTCCCAAGCTGATAAATAGGAAATAAATGTAACAGGGGCAACTGAAACAAATACAACAGAGCAGTGCACATTATAATTCTGTTTAAAGTATAGTAATTATTCCTAAACTTCCATCTGTGCTAGTAATTATGCATGTAACATTTTGTGAATATTTTAGATTTTGGGCAGGGGGAAAGGAAGGATTCCTAAGTGACCATTCTTTTATACCATCACAAACCTCTGAGTTTCTTAAGGGAAATAATGCCTTTTAAATCAGTGATAACACCTCTACCTCCTCTTTGAAGAAAAGGAAAATAGGAAAAAAATAGGCAATTAAGCCTAAAAGAAAAAGGGGGGGGGGAAGGCACTAAGAGTGATAATCACATAGACAATGATTTTTTCTCTGTAAAACTTGGTAAGATCAGGAATCGGGTATTTTTACAGTGTTGATTTTATATAATCAATCATTTCTTTAAAATGACTATGGAAATGGGAGAAAATGCACTGTACTATATTAACATCATGTCCTAATTTGGCAAAGTTAGGATGTTCTGGTAAATGGGATTTTAGGGCCATTGATCTTTTTATATCAAGTGGAATGCATGTATCATGAGTGCCTGATGCTAAATCTCAGAACCCACTTTGCCTTCACCTCCTGAGCAGAAGATCAATATAGTCAGACACTATCTGTTCATCTGAAAGTTCAAGATTAACATGCTTAGTATGTCATTTATTGTCAAAAACAAACTAAAAGTAGTTCTGTGGACAGAATGGGAGGACTTTGGACAGCTGAATGAAGAACAACACTAGGTGACAATGGGTAGGTCACTACAAAAATAACCCAGACTGTTGAAGCACCAAATAAGATAATCCCTAGACACCCTGTTCTAAACTCTCACAAATTGTAGATGGAATGTGATCATAAAATGGGGATTTGTTTTATTTATTATTTTTGTAAAAAGCATATTTAATATTACTTCCTCCTCCAATTTTCTCCTCCACAACAACCCTTTGAGGTGGGCTGGGCTGAGAGAGAGTAATTGGCACAAGATCACTCAACCATCTTTCATGCCTAAAGCAGGACAAGAACTCACAATCTCCCTGTTTCTAGACTGTAGCTTCAACTATTAGACTAAACTGGAATTTCATTTATTGAGAAAGGGGAAAAAAGTTTTAGATGTTGAGTTTCTTCAGGTGTAAAACTTAGTGAAAAATGGTCAACTCCTGCTGAATATTTTATGCAAAATAAATCCTTCCAGGAAAGATGATAATGCATGCTAAACCACTTCATTTCATTCAAAAATACACAGAAACTTTTATTAGTTTTTTGGTAATGAAAATAATTAGGACAAAGTGTTGGTAGAGAAGGAAGACTGCAAATATGCTGGCTTCCATTTTATTGCTAAATGTATAGATATTTTTATGGAAATGTTTATAAGTGTCCTTTGCATTGTTCTGTTCTAGCTTTTTATTTTGCACATTGACTAATCATAGTTATTTAGAAGTACAAAATAGCTGCAGACCAGACCATCAATTCTAGGCTACATGGGAAATATTTTCTTTGAGAAGGCAAGCTTGCTCATGCACCAGCAATTTGCATGTTCTGAATTTTTCTTTAAACTCAGTCTTTTCCTTTTTAAGTTAATGCCTGCCCCTCAGACTACCTTTCTGAGGAATCCAGAAATAAGATAACCTTATGTCTAGTGCAGAGGTAGTGTCACAATCCAGGATTCAGGTGTAGTAGATTCATTATAGAAGCTTTCTCAGGCATTCATTCTACACATTCATTCTATAGTTCCTTTTCATAATGAACTGGAATTTTGTGAGGCTAAGGTGCTTTTAATCTTTGCTTAGCATCACTATTTGCATAGAACTCTTGTTAGATAAGAATTTACTGGGGTTGAGTTAAAATGAGCAGTAGTCTATACTTGAAATAAGTATTTTTCTGAATGAGTTTTCAGGCAGCAAAAGTTTTCCATTTCAGTAGCCTTTTTACTTGCCCTCTTTTAGCCTTTTGATTTTCTCTTTTGTCCAGTATTTTCAGAACAATGGTGGGATTTTTAGAATTCTGTCATCTACTAGCTATAACATGGACTGTATATTAATCAGATGATACATATGTTGAAGTAGATTTGGATCAATTGTGCATGGAGTCTCTTAACTCTGATGAACATAGAATAATGAACACATTTAACACATTAGCTTAATTTTCCAGAAATGTTTGAGATTCAGTTGGTTTTTCAATGATACTGCCATGAAGAGCTGATAAAGAATTAAAAAAAAATTAACTCAAGATCTCACAGATTTTTTTAAAAAAGGAAAAACTTATCTCAAACCCCATGTTTTCAGCATTCTTCAATAAAAGATCTGATTAGTTCTTTTCTTTAAGGGAATAAATTCACATTGTGCAAAATTTATGCCTTTTTATCTATCAGAATGTGGCCTCTTCATACAACTAGATTTAAGAATATTAGATATCTTGGATTCCTCCAGTTCTGGGCATGTCTTCTATAAAATGTTTGTTCTATTATGCTATAATAATCATGCCTACTTCAGTACACAAGAATAATTTAAAAATATGTCTCTTTTAGGGGAATGGTTTGTAAATTTCTAAAGAGTGTAACTCTGTAAGGCCTTATCTGATATATGTAAAAGTACATTAAAGGAGCCTTGTCAGATTGAGCATGTTCTGTGGTGGTGTTTTATCTTTTCTTAAAAAGAAAGTTAAAATTGGTTGCCATAATATTTTTATTAAGTTTCAATAAAAAAATATAATACAAAAAACAAAAGTTAGAGAATTAAGAGAAAAGAAGGAAGAAGTGCTAAAAGAAAAAAGTTTGTAACTTCCAACTTTTTTCAGTACCATAAAATGCAAAAAAAGCACAGAAAAATACACTCTCAACCTTTTCCTTTACACTTCATAATATTTCAAGCTATTTCTAAAATAACAAAATCATTCTAATCGTCAACACCTAGAATCAAAGTTTCCTTTTTTTCAGTATGATGCAAAAAGTACAAAAGTGGTTTCCAAATGGAAAAAAAAACTATCTAAATTCTTCTTTTTAATCAAAACAGTTTTGCCATCTCTGCTTACTCATGGCTTAAAAAAAACCTTCTTGGATAACAACCAAAAAAGTATTTTAGAAGAAAGCCTTGTTTGTATTTAATTCAGAATCTTAGGATGGCACACTTACAAAAAAGAAAAAAGAAAAGAAAATCCATTCAATCTAGTAGTACGCAAAGCATAGTGAGGTGCTCATTTCTAGCTGTGACAATATGTGTATCCCACAAAGCAGCTTTTCTGGTCCACAGATTAGTATAATTTCAGTAAACATCAAGGGCCTGTCTGCATTTAAGAAACATTTGAGGAGATGGAACAACATTTAATTGAAGCCCAGGTACAGCTGCATCAATATTATTATAATAACCAGTTAAGACCAAATCCAGCAAAAACTCAGATACGTGCCTTTCATTTTCACAATAAGCAGGACAGGGACATTATTAGAATATTGCTACAGCCCTAAATATTTAGGGGTCACTCTAGATAGGACCCTAACATATAAGAAATGCTGTACCAACATTAAACTGAAGGTCAGTGGATGAAACAACATCCTCAGGAAATTAATGAGCTCTCCCTGGGGTTTGACCTGGGGTACAAAATAAAGGTCCTTAAAACAGCAGCTTTGACTCATTGACTGGGCGAATATGCCTGCCCAGTCAGAGATAAATCAGCATACATGCTGGGAAAATAGATGTTCTAAATGAAGCTAGCAGAATTATTACTGGATGCTTTAAAGCTATCTCACTAGTAACATCTACCACCTAGCCAACATTGCCCCATCTGCTATTTGCAAAGAAGAAGAAGCATATAGAGACAAACTTAGATCATCTATATCTAGGTAATCTCTCTATGGCAGGCATGTCAAACTGCCGGCTCACAGGCCAGATGTGTCATGCTGAAACTGCACCCACTCCATTGCCGGCAGATGTGTCATACCGAAACTGCACCCATTGCCGGCAATGGGGAAAATTCACGATACATCACGCGACATCTCATGATGTCGTGAGTTTGACATTCCTGCTCTATGGCCTACCACCAGCTCATCAGAGATTAAAATCCAGGAAAAAGTTTCTTAGATCGACAGAATACTTTGAAAAAATTGAAAGCAGAATGGACCTATGGAAAGCAACAAAGAACCAATGCTGGATGAAACTGTTGAAAGAAAAATCTTCAATGGGGTCCAGTCCAAGCCGGGAATAAACAAAATGAAGACTGCTTTAGAAAGAAGATTGTAGTTTATTGAAGAACAGAGCCAAACAGAAATGTGGCTCTGGGAAAGTTGACCACATGTAGCTGAGAGTGGTGGGTTTTTATACCTTCTTGAGCTTTTGTATTTGGAATTGTTTCCTGTTCCTATGGCATGAACTTTGACTTGAGCTTTTGAGCATGTCCTTTTGGTATTCTGATGGTGGTGGGTTAATCCTATTATGTCCTAAAGGTCATGTTTTTAGAGTTTGGGTGGGGGATGTAAATTTTAGGGGTCTTTGTCTTTCTAATCTCATCAGCTCCAAGCTTCCTGACTCCAACCTTTCTGAATAGGATTATCAAATCTGCATTTCTACAGACCTGGCCTCTGCCTAGCTTCTGCTTGGGGCTATTAAGAAAAACTGGGCCTGCTTTTCTGCCTTTCAGATCCTTTGGGGAAATATAATATTCTGCTTATTTAACATTCCCCAAATATTTCTTTCTTGGGGGGTGCTGTCCTCTCACAAAACCAATGGAAAAGTTGGTATCTGGGTCTGGCAAAAACTGGAAAATATGGAAATCATTGAATAGATTGTGCACAGAAACAACAGATCCAGAGACACTCTAAACAAATGAAGCTATCTGGTGACTTCTGCCATTTGTGATTATGGTAACATGCAAACAACAGCACATATTTATATCTGTCCCTTGTGTCCTGATCAGTGTACATTTGAAGACCCCATGGCAGCATGACAGAACACAATTAATGTTGCTAGTTTGTGAGCAAGATTGGTTTAACATCTACATATTTTAATCTTATATTTTAAATTTTATGTTGTATAGCAGTGATGGCGAACCTTTTAGAGACCAAGTGCCCAAACTGCAACCCAAAACCCACTTATGTATTGTTGGGTGCCGGGTGGGCATGGCCCATTGGGTGGGTGTGGCCCATTAGGAGAGCGTGGCTGCCGTGGTAATGGCAGACTGGGTGGGACTAAAAAGTTCAATCAATCAATTCCAACTTTGCGAGATCTTTTTTTTTCACAAGAAGTTGAAATTGAGTGATTGATTGAACCTTTTTTTTTTTTTTTTGCACACAGCGGCAGAGGCCTAAAGCGAAAAGGTTTTATAAAACCCAGCTGAAGGACTAGGACTGGGGTGATGGTGCGCATGCCCCAAGAGGGCTCTGCGTGCCACCTGTAGCATGTGTGCCATCTGTGGCACACATGCCATAGATTCGCCACCATTGCCCTATACCATTTCAGACAAATGGCTGTCCAGTCTCTACTTAAAAACTTCCAGTGTTGGAGCATTCACCACTTCTGGAGGCAGGTTGTTCCACTGGTTATTTATTCTAACTGTCAGGAAATTTCTCCTTAGTTCTAGGTTGCTTCTCTCTTTAGTTCGTTTCCATCCATTGCTTCTTGTCCTGCCTTCAGGTGCTTTGGAGAATAGCTTGACTCCCTCTTCTTTGGGGCAGCCCCTGAGATATTGGAACACTGCTATCATGTCCCCCCTCGTCCTTCTCTTCATTAAACTAGACATATCCAATTCCAGCAACCGTTCTTTATATGTTTTAGCCTCCAGTCCCCTAATCATCTTTGTTGCTCTTCTTTGCACTCTTTCTAGAGTCTCAACATCTTTTTTAAATCATGGTGACCAAAACTGGATGCAGTATTCCAAGTGTGGAATTAACACTTCACATGATCTTGATTCTATCCCTCTGTTAATGCAGCCCAGCACTGTGTTGGCTTTTTTGGTAGCTACAGCACACGGCTAGCTCATATTTAAGAGATTGTCCACTAGGACTTCAAGATCCCTCTCACAGTTACTACTATTGAGCAAGGTACTACCTATACCATTGATGGCAAATCTTTTAGCGGCCCAGTGCCCCAAAACCGCCCCCACCCCCACTCCGTATCCCACCCTGCCTGCTCCACCCCTGCCTGCCCCCTGCCCTGACCACCTGCAGGGCCACACACTGCCTCCATGGCCTGCTGCAGCAGATCGCCCAGGCAGCCCTGCAGTGCCATAGCAGCCACGCCCTCCATCCACACCCTGCAGCATCATCTTCATGCTATGGGACACGAGGGCAGAGTCTTGTCCCTACTGCTTGGCTATGTCCTTGGCTGCGCTGCTCCGTGCGGGCCATGCCAGGGGGCGACTCTCCTCCAGGGGGATGCTGGTGAGGAGGGGGCTATGAGGGAGGTGGGGCTGGGGCGATGGCATATGTGCCCACAGTGAGGGTTCCAAGTGCCACCTCTGGCATGCGTGCCATAGGTTCGCCACCACTCTTGTATAGTATGCCTTATTTTAATTGTGATGCTTCTGACACAAATAAACAAACTTAACAAAATTATTCTTAAAATCTGTATTCACTTTGGCTTTATCATACCAAACAAATCTCAAATCATGGTTCTCCAATCTAATACCCTCTTATTCTTCAAGGTCACCCTTTCTTCATCCAAACCAAAAGCAAATGTAAAAATATATGTTTATATTTGGTAGATCAATCTTCTACTTTCTGTAGCAGCCTAAAACAATTTATATTTAATTCTTGAGGGTTTTTACTATATAAACTTAGAAATATCTTTTTGCTATTGCTTAAATGGAACATTTGTGATCAATATGGATAACATCTGGAATAAAAACATACATCTTAATTATATAATTTTTTTCCAACAAAGATAGCTGTACCTTAATAGGTCTTTTTTAATGTCATTTCAAACAATCACATAATTGTCTTGAAATAACTTAGAATTTGTATTAATTAATATACCTCCAAAATATTTGATCTTTTTATCCACTTTAAAACCTGACTTTCTTATTTATGTTCTTAATTTTTGTTTTTGTTTATCTTAAAACCAGCCAGTGCATCAAAATCATTTAGTTTCTTCACTAAATATTCCAATTCATTTTTGGGTCTTGTAAAATCAAAATTAGGTTATCAGCGAAAGTTCTCAATCTGTATGTTTCTTTTTTAATCTTCAAACTCAATGTTTTCTTATCTTGTCTAATATCACTAGTAAAAACTTTCAAAACTACAGTAAAAAGTAACAGAGATAAAGGACATTCTTTTCTTGGAGCATTTTGAATCTCACATGACTTTGTCAAATCTCCATTAAAAATAATATAAGCCTACTGATTTGTATCAACTTTATCCCTTGAATAAAGTTATCACCGCAGTCTACATCTTGCAAAACTTTAAACATAAAGATCCAATTTAAATTGTTCAAAAGTTTACTCCATGTCCAAAAATATTAATGTCATTTGCTTCTCATTAAGTAAGATATTGTGAATATTTACTAACATCCAAGATAGTTCTCATATTGTCCTTTTCAGCAAAAATCCAGGCTGATCCTCGTGAATAAGAATTTGTAAAACCTTCTTCAGTGTTTCAGCCAATATTACAATAAAAAGTATATCATTTTTAACAATGAAACTGGTCTATAAATTTTGGTTAAAAAGTGTCCAGACCTTCTTTTGGCAGTAAAGCAATATTGGCTTCCTTCCAAGAATGTTGGCATCACAGATCCATGCAAGGTAGAATGCACTACAGCTTTAAATGGCTGTAAAAGCTGGTCCCCAAAACACTTATAATACTAATTCCAAAGTCCTGCTGCTTTACCTGCCTTTTTAATGGCATCTGATATTTCAAAAGTTGTTATAGGTTCATTCATTGTTTATCTTCGGACTTGTGCAAATTTTGGAATTGTTTTCATAGATAATCATCTATCATCTCCTAATTCACTTCCTGTTTTTATATGTTAGTATAAAAATTATGAAAGGACCTCTGAATAGTCTCACTATTTATTAACACAATGTCACCCTCATAAATTTTCTTTCTCAATTTCTTTTCTCTTCTTTTTTCAGTTTATTAGGAACTTTATGGACTTTTTTTTCTGAAAACAGATGTCCCTTATCCTTATCTATGGCACCAATTCTCTATTCAATTCCTTCTTTTGGCATGCAGGTACAACACTGAACTTACAGATGTTCTCTTGGTACCCATAAGGCTCTCCCTTCACTTGGGTGACTATATAATGTAACAATTTTTTAAAGGAAATCTGACCTGCTGCAAGGCATAACACCAGCCCTCCAGCATTAACTTTATTTTCAAAAATACCTCTGGCACCAAATGAGCTCCCTAAGGATGCTGGGTGGTTGTATCACAGATCTGAAGCCCCATTGGCATCTGCGGCTCCAGAAACAAATGGTGGGTGTGACTGGATGATTAAAACCTCACAACTTTTTAATTGCCTTGCAGATTGTCATGGTTCCGACAGATAAAAATGAATAAAGTAGAAATCCAAGGCTTAAAAATTCCTCAAAGAACATGTTTATTAAGTACAAAGTATCAGCACGGTCAAAAGTGAAACCAAGTCTGAATACACAAATAGCAATTACCCAATTACAAAGTTTAATGTCCTACCCACAAAACTATGCAAGCAATTATGTTCTGCAATATACTTATTTGTCGGGATTTTTTATGCAACCTCCAGACCTTGATCCCAGGAGCATTAGATGACCTTGGTTCCCACCGGACAGAAGATTATTTTGACTAATGAAGCACCTGGGCAACCCCCTTCTCTCTGTTCGATGTGGCAACCTAGAATGAGAAGAAAAAATGGCTGCAGACATGCTCATTGTAGAGTTGACAAAGATATTTAAAAAGGAAAGGGGCATAGATCTCCTGATCATGCCCAAAATTTTGAAGTTAGTGCCATGGTGTTGATGTCTCTTCCTAAACCCCTTCTTTTTCCATTATGACTTTTAATCAGTTTAGCATTTTATGTAATAATCAGTGCTCAGTCATTGCAGGGTGCAAATATGGCTGACCGCCTTCGCAGCGTTTATTCTTTTTATACAGTTTTACAAGCAGCAAAAGTTTAACATGGCAATAGCATAGCAATAGCATTTCATTGGTTAAATTCCTTACCAATCCTTAAGGATAGAAAGCCAGAGGCCCAAAACAGGGTGCAGTTTGTTGCAACATCCTGTTGGTGTAAGCTAGCTGATATCAGGCAGGTGAGGTCATTGTACCAGCCTGGGATATTTTCCCACATTGCCATGGTGATGTGAAGGGATGAGATAATGTAGAGAGAAGAGGCACACAGGCTTTGGAGGGGCACTTTGCTGCTCACGACCTCTACCTGGCCCCTATCTCTACATCTCACTCTTTTTTGTTTTGTTAGATGAAACATTGTCTAGTAAAAGGATCATAATCAGGAGAGGAACATCCTTGCAGTTGTTTATATAGGGCCAAAACTTGACCTTGATGCAATGTGGGAGAGAATTTGGGGTTAAAAGCTCTGATACATATATTGCAAAAGAAAGGAATATACTTGAACAAAACAACATCCACCAATCAAAATAGTACAATTTATGACCAAATAGCGTAGGATATTTCCCAGTAATCCTGTGGGCAACCAAGCCCAAAGGCTTTCCCACCAAGATCCTAAAGTATCAATTTTCAGATCAGAGGCCAAATTATGTAAAATATTAATCTGGTGCTGGATGGTTCGTGAATTATCAGAAATATTGAAACAACACATCCCCTCAAAACTTTCACAACCCAAATGCTGATGTAGAAGCAAATAATTGATAAAAGTGATTTTGCAAGATAGCTTTTCTCAAATCTTGCAGCTCATGGTTGATTGCTAACATAGCTGAAAAAGTAGAATTAATTGTTTTTGCTAAATTACAGGCAATAGCATTAATGTTGAGGTGAGCATGAAAGTCCTGGCACACCCACTAGAGACATAGCCAATGCTGCATATTCTGCTTTATTAAGTAAGGTTGTCTCAGAGTCACAAGTGCTGTCTAGCGTGACTTCACATCGAGAACGGTTCGAGTGAACTTGTTTGGAAAGCAAAACAGGAATCAGCCGGCTGAGGCAACATTGTGCTTCTCAAATCTTAGCAGGAATATAATTAAAAGTTTCTTGGCCACATGTAAAAAACCATCTTTGCAGTAGCCAAACATGTCCAAAATGAAAGGAAGTCTCTTCAAAAGCTGTGCAGTTTAAAACAGGTGAGCTAATGCGATGACAGTGAGGTTTTTAACTTAAAGAAGTACAATTAACTATTTTTGCACATGTTATATTTGCAGGGATAGCTACCACCGGGGTGTGCAAAGCAATAGCATCCGGGGGTGGATAATAAGCAGTAACCCCCCAGCTAGATATAGCCTTATAGTTAAAGTTCCCATTGAAATTGTGCTATAGTCAGTGAAGTTTTGAATTATTGCAAAAGGGGTGCAAACAAGGACTAAACATATAGAAAGCAAATTTTCCATGTCATATGCCACAGATAAACAAAAGACATCATTTTGTGTGATGTTAGATTTTGCTTCATTCGTTGCTCAAATGATTGTTTGGGTGGAATGACAGCTGCTGTTGCCAAAGGGCAAATGTTAACGATCAGACACAAACAAATGATGGATAAGGAATTTGCAGTTAAAACCGCAAAAATGGCAGCGCACAGGTTCTCGGGGGTTTGCTCTACTTGCTGCTGCTGCAGCACTGTCTGTGCTTTGGCGTTCAAGTTCTCTACATCTCCGCACATCACTGGCCAACTGGCATGTCAGGATCGGATTGGTTGCTGTGCGATCTGTAGTGTCACCCTTGCCATTTCTGGGACCAGGTCCAGGGACTGGTGCCACGACATCCCTGACTGGGTGAACGTAATGTGCTGGAATCCACAAAGATCCTGTAGGAGTAAGCACAGCAGCATAGCCTTGCCCCCAAGTGATCAGAGGGACCAGTCCCAACCATGCTTTGTCTGGTAATGCCCGATAATATATCAGAGGTGGAGACAAGCTTGTTTTCTGTTGAAAGTGTCTCTGATAAGCAGCTGAATTTTGAATGGAAATATTCAATTGGTGTAATGTAAATAATATTTTTTGAATCTGTTGTATTACCCACGACAAATTGGGTACCCTAGATCCGTCCTTTTTTATTTGTTTGTGAAGGCAGTTCTTAAAGGACCGATTAGCACGTTCCACGATGGCTTGACCCATGGAATTATAGGGAAGACCATGAATAAAAACAATATTCCAGGTTGTGCAAAATTGCAAAAAGGCCACTGAAGAATAGGCTGGCCCATTATCAGTTTTTAAGGAAGAGGGCTTACCTATGGCTGTAACGGCCAAAAAAAGATGAAAAATAACATATGAAGCTGTTTCCCCTTGTAGAGGTGGGGGAAATTGTTCCTGAATAGGTATCAATAGATAAATGAATATATTTCCAGGAAGCCAAAAAGAGAACATGGGTAACATCCATTTGTCATAGTTAATTAGAGGTAAAACCACAGGGATTAGAAAGACATAAACAAAGTTAGGCCCAGGAAGGGAGGAGTGACTGCGTATATGAGAAATAAAATTATAAATGTTTTCAGTCTTATAGCAACTATTGTCAAGGGAAAAACAAAGTCATAAGATTGGGGTCGATTCTGGGCATGATATAAGCACCTGGAAGATTAAAAATAAATTGACACACATAATGAGAATCAGAGATTAAGTTAAAAGGCTGTTGAGAAAAGGTGTGAAAAGCCAAGATAGCAGCAGCTAATTCTGAGCGTGGTGGTGAGGACTGCATTGCAGTGTAGGACACTTTCCAGGTATCATCATGAGGATCCTTGTAAGCAATTGCTCCTCTCGTTCTCTCTCCATCAGGAAAAACAATAGGAACTTGTGGCAAGGGAGGAGAAAGTAGTGAGCAGACAGGAAAGGAAAAAGTCATTAAACAAGCAAGTCAAGGATCTTTAGGCATATGATATGAAATACAGCCTATATAGTCAGTTAAAGCACACTGAAAAGATAAGTTATTCTTGAAAACAAAATTGAAAATCAGATTTTGAAATAGGAAGAACAATATTAATTAAATCCGTTCCATTTTGATGGCAAGCTCGTGTGCGTCCTAAGGTTATTATTTCAGCAACCACCTTGATAAAAAATAAAACATTTTGAGATGGGGTGTGGGGTAAGTAAAGTCATTCAATACAATATATTTTTTGCACTTCTATCACAGTTAATACTCCAGTAGATAATTTATTAGTAGGAAAAATCAAAAGTGTTACTGACAATTTTTATATGGAATTCTGTCCACAAATTGAATATTCAAGATGTCATTAATTTGTGCAACTGTGGTAAGTGCTACAGGTGGAACCACAATGAGATCTCCAGGTTGTTTTCCTTTGGTCAATAAAACAAATAGTGGACTGAGCAAATTTGTAGGCAAAGAAAAATATGGGTGAACCCAATTAAGGGTGCCTAATAATTGTTGTAAATTGATCAATGAAATAATTTGGGGTAGGCTCAAATGAGGAAAAGCTGGGGCAGAATAAGATTGCAACATTTTATGCTCTAAATAAAGATAGGGAGAATGCAACTGTATTTTTTCTGGGGCAACTTACAATCCTAAATCATTTTTTATTTCTGAAAGCCAATTAGATTGTATCTTTGCGTTTGTGAAAAGGAGCCAATGTTGCAGCACATAAAGCTGACATAATGTGGGACTGTTTAGTATTCCTTGTGGCAAAACTGTCCAGTGATAACATTTATTAGGTTCTGAATGATTCACTGCAGGCACAGTAAATGCAAACTTTGCCTGAGAGTGGGCATCCAATTTATCAAATTCCATTCAGATGGAAACAAATTTCCAAAAAATAAGTGAAACATTTACAAATCTAAGCAAAACAATTCAGAGTCAGTTCTTTTGGTTGTTGGATATCTAGGTCTAACAAAACAATTTAAACTCAACAATTTCCCCCCCCCCAAAAAAATATTGTCCAATAATTACTGTTTCCTCTTTCGAGTAAAAAATTTGCAAGCCAAAACTGCAAGAGTGGGTATCAAATTTCAGATTCATTCCACCCTTCTCAAATCGCAATTCTAAGCAGAGGGAAAAAAATTAAACAAACAGCTCCCCTTTCTTCTTTCTATCTCTCTTGCTCTGAAGCAACACAGCCATCGAAGAGACGAAAGAGACAGGAAAAAAAATCTCACCACCAAAAAAATAGTTTTCTCTCCTTCATATGTATTTTCCATAAATTCTCTCACACATCTTCCATGAAACTCTTCTCATGCAAACACTTACTATTTCTTTCACAGCCTGGGAGAGAGTGGGCGGGGGGTGGGGTTTGAGGGCTAACACACACTTAGGTATCAACAAATTAATTCATTCATGCTAACTGCTTGCATAAACAATTCCACGTATAAATATTTCATTTCATACTTTTCTCCAGGCAAACCATTTATTTTTAATAAGGCCTTTTGGTATGTTGTTATCAGCGAGGGTTTTGACCCTCTTCCAAGTCTTGGAAATAACACAGAACAACACAGACAAACATATATACACAAATAGTATTAAGACAACATTTATGTAAAGATATGACTTGTCCTGCAAGAAGCGAGAAAAATCATGAGGTGATTTCAGCCAAAAGTGGTTTTTTTAATAGGGCCCTTAATCATCTCCTATTTTTCTCACCATTCCAAGCCCAAGCATAATGTTCTGAGTGGCCACACACACACACACACACACACAATACAATACACATCAACACAAAGCACCACCAGACATTGTCTGACAGGGTTAAACTTAACAGCCACATGAAGTTTCAAAACATTCCAATTGTTCAAAACACATTGCAGAGGAGTACATTTTGAGTTAATTTATGTCTTTAAATTACTCTGATGATTCCCCTTATTATTTTTTTCTACTTCAAGATAGTTCCTCTAATATTTTCTTTGTGGGGGTATATGATGTCTGGGAAGAAGCAAAAGAATTAGCTTCTTCAGAAAGAGCTGGAAATCCAGTTAAAGATGCTTTATGAGGAATAAATTTTACTTGGTTGTAATCAAAAGGGGGGCTGGTAGTTAACTGCTGCCCTTCTGAAGCATCTGAGCCATATTTTTCCACTGCCTGATGGCACTGAATACCATCGATGTCTGTACTGAAGCCCAAGGTTCAAGATGTAAAGTATGTCCTATCTTTCCGAAGGGCAATGTTTCCCTACCTCATTCACCAGCTTCCTTACATCTGCTTCAGGCTCTGTCACGCCTGATTTATGTAACAGGAATCTGAGTTCCTGTGCCTGTTTCTGCTGGTGCTGAGATAACTTGCGACCCATACTTACCACTGACGGGTCTCAGAAGACGAAAGTGCACTTAGGGGTCTATTCCAGACGATGGTAAGTATGTTGATTATTGCTCTTCCCTGGAGGGGATCCCAAACTTCCCTGTTCAGGCAGCCAGCTGTAGTAATCAGTGCTCAGTCATTGCAGGGTGCAAATATG
Source organism: Crotalus tigris (assembly GCF_016545835.1). Taxonomy (NCBI): domain Eukaryota; kingdom Metazoa; phylum Chordata; class Lepidosauria; order Squamata; family Viperidae; genus Crotalus; species Crotalus tigris. The sequence goes on from NW_024097524.1 coordinate 227,203, forward strand.
GCTGACCGCCTTCACAGCGTTTATTCTTTTTATACAGTTTTCCAAGCAGCAAAAGTTTAACATGGCAATAGCGTAGCAATAGCATTTCATTGGTTAAACTCCTTACCAATCCTTAAGGATAGAAAGCCAGAGACCCAAAACAGGGTGTAGTTTGTTGCAACATCCTGTTGGTGTAAGCTAGCTGATATCAGGCAGGTGAGATCATTGTACCTGCCTGGGGTATTTTCCCACATTGCCATGGTGATGTGAAGGGATGAGATAATGTAGAGAGAAGAGGCACACAGGCTTTGGAGGGGCAGTTTGCTGCTCACGACCTCTACCTGGCCCCTATCTCTACAATTTCAAAATTCAGATATTTTATTCAAACCTTTCTTTCCAAGGCAACTTCCACAATTGGCAATACAGTGTATAGGTTAGGCAATTTCTCAACTCCATTCGACTGACAAATTATAAGGAAATGGAAGTCCCATCCATTTAATCTTTTGCCATATCATCTCAGCTTGTAAGGACCTACTCATATAAGCCTCCCAAGAAAGCAGAACTCTTGAAACAGGCATTGTTTCAAAAGGAACTTTTATTAGGGTCTAATGATAGCAGGGAAAACAAGGCGAGATCTGGAGAAAAACTAACACAAGCAGTATATTAAAAGCAATATTATTACTCCTCCCCCCAGAGTCCCAGGGTCCATTTGAATTCCAGTCAATCCACAAGTGGCATAATGTTTTGGTAACTGGCTCCATTGGTATCTCTCTCACTTTCGTTTCCTCTGTCTCCAAGCCCCAACCATCTCCTAGATAAGGGAGATGCATTCCTTCTCCTAGGGCAGTGGTTCTCAACCTTTCTAATGCCGTGACCCTATAATACAGTTCCCCGTGTTGTGGTGACCCCCAGGGGTGTGGCCAAGTGGGTGTGGCCACCAATAAGAGGGAGTAGGACAACTAGGGAAAAGGGGGAAAATGGCGGAGAGCGTGGTTTGGCGACCCCCGTGAAATGGTCATTCGACCCCAAATGGGGTCCCGACCCACAGGTTGAGAACCACTGTCCTAGGGGGAAATGGCAAGACAGTGTGAAGTATTCTCCCTCCCAACAGAATAATAGGCCCCAAAAATTGGTTACAAAGGCAGGGAAAATATAAAGAGGGAAACAATACATTTCTTTTGGGGACTTGACACAGCTTTTTTTGTATTTCCCCCCCCAGCCCAGATATATTGACTTCACTTTCCAGAATTCCCAGTTAGCACAGCTATTGATTCAGTTCTGAAAATCTGAATTGTTCAGATCAGGAAAAGTTATTTTCACATCAGCAAGAATTAATGCCTTGATTTCTGATGCAAGGTTTCTTATGCTAAATATTTTTCTATATCTTTCAGATCCTCAGCTGAACTAGTAGACTGTGTTTTTATTTGTTACCGCTCTCTAACTCACTTGGCATCTTTAGTCAACGTGGGCTGGTCCAAAATGAAAGTTAAATTAAAGGAGAAGAATACAGGTCTGCCTTACTCCTCTTTTGATAGTACTACAGTATATCAAGTTGTGCTAAGTTGGATATTTGCTGCTTAAACAGAGATAACTTTTTTCTCAGCAACAAGACTGCAAGTAGGAAATCAGGTTCTCTGCTTCTAAAATCACTTGAGAAATGAATTATTTATGCAAGGCCAGGCTCTGGGCTCCACAGTAATATGGCTCTTTTTCTTTGTTTTTGCAACATTTAAGAATGTCAATAATATATTTGCTATGATTTTGATTGTACTGCAGATTTCCTTGTTAGTGCTTTATTTCATTAGCTGCTGCTCATAAAGATTAAAGAAATAAATGCTATTAGGTTAAAAAAAACATCTTCTATGAGCCTTTTTTAGTTAACTATTCATAAACTCCAATGAATTTTTTTTGTTTTCAACTTAATTTTAATCTTTAAAGTTATTTATATCATTGTATGTATTTGGGTTCAGAATTTTCTAGCTCTTTTACAAGTCCACCATATGGGATAAAAATTACCCTTCATGTTTTCCACATTTCCAATGTAACGTCCCAAGGGTGCTTTTCCAAGAGGCAAATGGATTTTCTTGTTTTTCTTTGAAGATGTTTTGCTTCTCATCCAAGAAATGTCTTCAGCTTTGACTGGATGTAGGGAATGTAAGGATTTATATTTTTTGCAGACAACTAGTCATTTGTGTTGAGTTCTCCATTCACTTGCAAATGATGAAGAGTGTTAGAGAATTTTAATTTCTCTATTGGTGAAAAAATAAATCAGAAGCTCTCAAAGTTGACTGCATTTAGCTGATTCAAAATAACTTCTTTATATTTATATCAAAATATTTACAATACCATACATTCTTCTTTATAGCAACATGGCACAAATGAAGACTTCTTACAGAGAGACACAGAGACAAACCTGAGACTGAAAATTCAGCTTCTAACTCAATACCTTTTGCACAGACTCAGTAGCACTTTCTTCACATTGGCTGACTGAGTTACCACATGACTCTTCCTGCTCATGAATATTCCAACACTCCTCCCTTCATGACAGGAAGAGACATCAGACCTATTGACTTAATACATTCTCCATAGTGAACACTACCCAATGGTTTAGTCATCATGTTTGCCAAATTATCCTCAGAAGAACAATTATGTAAACTAATCAATTTTCCTTTTACAGTTTCCCTGACATTACAATACTTAATGTCTACATGTTTACTTCTGTTCTTCACCCTGTCACCAGTTGCCATTTTTATACAGACAGCATTGTCTTCAAATACCTTTACAGATTCTTTTACATTAATATTTAAATCTTGCAACAACTGTACATACCATGTTACTTCAGAACACAATTCAGATAAAGCAATAAACTCTGCTTCTGCTGTTGAAATAGCAACAGTTGTTTGTTTTCTGGACTTCCATCCAATCAGAGTCCTCCAAACAATATAATAATCCCAGAATTTGATTTCCTTGTGTTTATGTCATTTGCATAGTCACTATCAACATAACACTTCAATTTCAATTCCTCAGTAATCTGTATTTGAAGACCCAAATTTATAATTCCCTTTAAATATCTGAGAACCCTTTTTACACCCATCCAATGTAACTTTGTAGGTGCAGCAGTAAAATGACTCAAAATGATTACTGCACAAGCTATGTCTGGTCTGGACCACTGTGATAGATATAACAAACGCCCTATTGCTGAGTGATATATCTCTTGATCACAGGTTTCACCTTTGTCCACACTTAAACTATTATAAAAATCCATACTCATGAGTGTGGGAGCAGTATTGCAATCTTTCATATTATATTTCTCCAATAACTGCTCAATTTTTCTTCTTTCACTGAGAATATAACCACCTTTTTCATTATATACCCACTTACAACCCACAGCTTTGGTTCCCTGTGGCAAAGTCACTGATTTAAATACTTCATGGTCTCCCATGGATTTCTTCTCTTTATCCATGGCCTCCTTCCATCTTTCTTGTTCAGCTTTTGATAATGCCAACACTTCCTTATAACTTCTTGGCTCATACCACACATTGCAAACCTTTACCTTGCTGGCAGAATACCTGTCAGTTGGAATTCCTTTATTACATCGCTCTGACCTACGTGGTATTAACTGCTCCTGTGTCTCAAGTCTTTCTGGTTTCATGTCTTATTCAGCCTCTCCTCCCTGAACATTGACATCTTCAATCATCAATTTTTTATCATTAGATGAGTTATTGTCATTAAATAGATCACTGTCATTAAGTGAGACATACCCAGAATTTGCATTAATTCTGTCCCAATTTTGTTCTGCAAAATTAGGAGACCTTGAAATTACAATTCTTTTACTTCCATCGCTAAAGCGATATCCTTTTGACCCTGGCTCATAGCCCACAAACCTGAGCTTTCTTGCCTTTTGCTGTCCCTTTCTTCTGATTGCTTTTGGAATATATACTCATGTAGTACTTCCAAAAATTCTCAAATGTGTCAGTGATGGCTTTCTCCCATATAGAATGGCATATGGAGTATTATTAATGGAGGAACTCCACAGCCTGTTAACTATATAATTGGCAGTCAATATGGCTTCTCCCCAATATGACCTACTCATATCAGAATCCTCTAATAATGAATCTTTCATTGTTTGCAAAACATCATTCCTTCTTTCAGCTACACCGTTCTCTGCTGCTGTGTAAGGATTTGTATGTCTGTGTCTTATCCCCAACTGCCCCAACCATTGTTGGAATTTAGTTGACATAAATTCAATACCTCTGTCAGTTTGCAACTGACACACTTGTTGTCTGTACCTTCTCTCTACAAAACTGACCCACTGTTTGAACTGTTGTAGCACCTCTGACTTACCTCTAAGCAAGTAGCAAAACGAATACCTGCTATAATCATCAACAATTACCAGTGCATATTTTGCTCCTCCCAAACTGGCTTGCATAGGTCCCACCAGATCTGCATGGACCAGCTCTAGAGCTCTTTTTGTTTGTCTTGTGCTATATTTACTAACTGGGAATGCCTTTGACTTCGGTGCTTTGCATACTGCACAGTCCAAATATGTTTTGCATCCCTTCAAATTTAGCCCTTCTGCAAAATCTTGCATTTGCTGCAAAACTTTAAAGCTTGCATGGCCAAGTCTTCTATGTAATAGATGAACACACGAATCATGCTGTGCAGCATTCTTAAATATATGGGAACATTGAACCTTTTGTCCCTACAATACATATAGATTATCTTCCTTTATGCCTTCTGCACAAATATTCCCATTCCTTTTGATGAGACACTTCCCATTTACAAAAATGACCTCAAAACCTTGTTTGTCTAAATTAGACACACTTAACAAATTATGTTCCATCTCAGGTACACAAAGCACATTGGTAAACTTTGATTCCAAATATGGAATTTTTACATCGCCTCTTCTGATGACTTTTGCTTTCTGGCCATTTACCAAAGCAACAGCTTCTTGTGTTACTGGAACAAACCTGCAAAATAATTCAGAATCATTAACAATTGTTTGACTTGCCCCACTATCTATTAGCCACTTGTTTCTGTTGTTGCTATAGCAATTTTTTTCAACACCAAAATGTTCCTTTTGTAAATCAGTCTCTTTTTGCTTGCACAAATATCCTTTGCTGCAAATTGTTCCTCTGCAAACAGTTCCTTTTCAGATATGTGTTTGCTCCACAAATGTAGCAATTCTTTTCTTGTTGAGCCCTCTGCTTGCAAAATGTTTCTTCTTCGGAGACTTGCAGTCTGGACTCCCTCCTCAGGAATTTCACCTCCTAGTGGCTGCTTCTAAAATGTTGCTTTTGTTCTTCATTAAGCAAACATGCCTTTAAAGCCTCAAAATTTAAGTCTTGCTCTTCTTTACACTCAAATATCGCAGAAACTGTGTCCCAGGTTTTATCTAAACTGTTCAACACTAATAAAACCTTCTGGGACTCAAGGAATTTAATCCCACATTGTTCTAAGTCCAAAAATAAACTTTGCATTTTATTTAAATGCTGTTCCACAGATTCATCTGGTTGCAAACAGGCCCTGTAAAGTTTTCTTGATAATTGCACTATATTGCATGCAGAAACATTCATGTGCACAGCTCTCAACTTCAACCAAATCTCCTTTGCAGTCTTTAAATTGCAACATTTAGAAATTGTTCATCATCTAAATTCAAGATGAGATAAGCCATTGCTTGATCATGACTTTTCTGATCAGCAGCTGCAAACACTTGTGTTGGATTTTCTACAATATATCACAGCTCTTTAGCCTTGAGCAAACATTCCATTTTAGCAGCCCATATAATGTAATTCTTCTAGCCCAAACAAGGCACAGAGCTTTCCTTAAATTCCATTGCAGCCATTCTGCTAATTCTGTCTTGTTCTTATACTTTCTAAACACAGGCAATTTCTTCCAGATTTAAATTACAATGCAGTCCTTAATAAGCTTTGGGCCCATAACCTGTTAGACAATTTTAATTTCTCTACTGGTGAAAAAATAAGTCAGAAGCTCTCACAGTTGACCGCATTTAGCTGATTCAAAATAACTTCTTTATATTTATATCAAAATATTTACAATACCATATATTCTTCTTTACAGCAACATAGCACAAATGAAGACTTCTTACAGCAAGATACAGAGACAAACCTGAGACTGAAAATTCAGCTTCTAACTCAATACCTTTTGCATAGACTCAATAGGACTTTCTTCACATTGGCTGACTGAGTTACCACATGACTCTTCCTGCTCATGAATATTCCAACAAAGAGACATGGTGGCAATAATCAATGCTTTATTCTCCTACTCCAACTCCAAGCAAAGTACAAAAGGCATGCAGGCCTTTTTATAGGGCTTGAACCCCAGACAGCGTGAACCAATAAGAATTCTTCTTTCTTCGTGCCTTGCACATGTGCACAAAGGTGGCGCCGCTCTGTCTGGTCCCGGGCAGCTTTTAGAATCCCCCAGACCATTTGCAACAATTCTGGGCCTGCTGCGTTTCCTCATCAGGCCCAGGACACAACATCCCTCCTCCTGGATAGAACACATACAATTCCAATTTCTTTACAATCATAATAAAATAAATCAAAAGAAAATAATAGTTTGCTCCCATGCAGACACCCTTCTTCTACTAACAGAGTTAGTCAACCAACCCACTTTCTAATATGGAATTTGTGTGTCTATCTTCTACCCCGCAAAGATCACATCTCCTCAACCTAGACCTGTAAGGTCCCTTTTACTGACCTCACATATTCACCTAGATGCTTAGGAGGGGCCTTAGCCATTGTGACCTATGCAAGGTTAGGGAGAGTGCCTAGCCTGTCAGCTCACCTGCCCGGCTAGGCAGACCAGGACTTGTTCTTAAGGGCGCCTGGCCTACTGGCCCATCTGTTGAGCTCGCTAGACCAGGACTTTTATGCACACGTTTTGCAGGTGGCTCCTGGTGAGGCGTGCTGGCAGAATTGCAAGAGCTCTCCCCGTGAGAGCAGCTGAAATTCCCCAACCCTCTGAATTGGCTGAGGATTCCCCAACTACTCTGGATGGCTCCAGGAAACTTAGTCCCTCGAGCCCATGACCAGTCTCGGACGTGACCTGCATTGCAGGTATGCCCCAATACTCCCAATCCCCTGTGGCCGAGGTGCCAGAGTCAGGAGCTGCCTCCATGGCAAACCCCGCCTCAGGTGAATTCCTGTTTGGAGCTCTTGTGGATACGCATGACTCCCTGTTCGGCGCAATAGCTGAACTTTGAGGATGTCCTTGCACCTCCCCCGGGAAATCCCTAGCGACCTGCGGTATGTCCCAGGAACGGTGAGATTGTGTCTCGGGAGGTTGCCCTGAAGTGTGAAATTGTGTCTCAGGAGGTTGACCTGAAGTGCGACTTAATTCCTGGGCCCCCTCCCCCCCCAAGAGCAGAGGCAGGGGTGGAATCCACAAGGGACAACCGCCAATGCAGTTGATCTCAACTTTTAATTTTTTATTATTTTTCACCATATACCATACACCAAAACAAACTTAAAATACATAAACATAAATCTTTTCTTTTCACAGAACAGTACTCTACATTTTAAGCATTCTTTACATCTTATTTACATTTTATGTACATCAATAATTATGTCTTTTTCTTTCTCTGTTCTAGCCAATTATAACATTTATTCCAAATTTCATAAAATTCTGTCGCCTCCTTGTCTTTTAATTCTAACATAAGTTTGTTTATTTCTGCGCATTCCAAGATTTTGTATATAATTATATCATTTGTGGGAATATTTTCACCCTTCCAACATTGAGCATATGCTATATGAGCTGCAATCAATATGTGTATAATGATGTGTTGGAGTTGTTTTTCCATCTTTAAATTTATTATGCCCAAAAGAAATAACTTTGGTTTGAAATCCATTTGTATCTCAATTATCTCCTGTATCCAATCTCTTATTCGTTCCCAATAATTTTTTGCTTGGGGCACAGCCACCACATGTGATAAAATGTTCCTTTTCTGATTTTACATTTCCAACACTTCGGGTCTATGTTTTTATACATTTTAGCCAATCTCATCGGTGTTAAATGCCATCTGTAAATCATTTTATATTGATTCTCTCTATATGCAGTTGATAGAGTCAATTTGCAATTTATGTTCCATAATCTTTCCCATTCTTCTAAATTTATATTTCGCCCCACATTTTGTGCCCACGCTATCATTGGCCCCTTCACTATTTCTTCCTCTAACTCTATCTTTAATAAGTATTTATAAATTTTTGATAATAGTTTTCCTTCCTTACTTATTAGAATTTTATCAAGTTGGTGTGGGGTCTGACTAATTCCATGTTCTTTCCTATCCCTATTGTATCTAGATTGAATTTGTAAATACGGCCACCAATCTATGGGTATTCTTTGTTCCTCCAACTCTTCTCTTGACTTGAGATTTCCTCGGTTATCCAGTAATTCTTTATACCTATCTTTTCTTTCTCTAATGTATTGGGATGAATCACTGCCTCCATCGGCGAGAACCAATTTGAAATTTTCCCATAGTGTCTTTTTTTTTATTTTTTCCCATATCCTGATCAATGCTCCTCTTATCTGATGTTGCTGGAAATATGTTGATGTTTTCTTCTGTTTCCCCCATAGAAATTCATGCCAACCTGCATGTAGATCATGTCCTTCAATCATTAATATCCTTTCATTATCCAAGTTTATCTAGTCTTTAATCCATAATAATCCTGCCGCATAATAATAGATTTCCCATTTAGGGAGTCCAAGACCACCTCTACTCTTATTGTCTTGTAATGCTTTGGTATTTATCCTAGATTTTTTGCCTGCCCAAATAAATTTATTTATTATTTTATCCAATTCTTTAAAAAAAGCTTTCTCTAATTTTATTGGAATTGTTTGAAATAAATACAATAATCTTGGTAGAATATTCATTTTAGTCAACGCGATTCTGCCTAATAATGATAATTGGAAATTCCCTCAAGTCTCAAGATCTTGTTTCATTTTTAATATCAATTTTGTATAATTGTCTTCTTTTATTGAGGAACACCTTGAGGTTATCCAAATTCCTAAATATTTAATCTTTTTTGCTACTTGTAATCCCAAATTCTCTTCCAATTTTCTTTTTTGTTTATCAGTTAAATTTTTTGCTAACATTTAGTCTTTTCTCTGTTAATTTTTAATCCTGCCATTTCAAATTTTTCTATTTCACCCATAAGAATATTTCCTCTCTCTATAGGTTCCTCAGTAAAGAAAACCAGATCATCAGCGAATGCCTGTAACTTATATTACTCTACTTTGACCTGTACTCCTTTTATTTCTTTATTTGCTCTAATTTGAACTAATAATACTTCAAGCGTCAAAATGAAAAGTAAAGGTGAAATTGGGCATCCCTGTCTTATCCCTTTGTTTATTTCAAAACTTTTTGTATTCTCTTCATTGATTATCACACTAGCTCTCTGTGTTCTATATATTGCCTTTATTATGTTACTAAATTTCTCACCAAATTTCATATCCTCAATCTGTTGGAACATAAATTGCCAATTGAGGCTATCAAATGCTTTCTGCGTGTCTAAAAAAAATCAAAGCTGCCTGTTTTCCTAAATGTATTTCGTAATACTCTAGGACATTTAACACCGTTCTAATATTGTTTCTGATTTGTCTTTGGGGTAAAAAAACATTTTGGCTTGGATGTATTATATTTTGTAAAATTAACTTTAATCTTTCAGCCATTATATTAGTAAAAATTTTGTAATCCGTATTTAGCAACGAGATTGGCCTATAGTTTTTAATCTGTTTGGGGTCTGTGCCTTCTTTTGGGATAAGAGATATGATGGCATCTATCCAGGAGTCTGGTAGATTAGATTTCTCCAACACATCATTATACACCTCTAGTAATATCTTTTCAAAATCTTCGTGGAAGATTTTATATAGCTCCCCTGAAGGCCATCCGGTCCCGGGGTCTTATTATTTTTTTTTGTTTTTGCACCGCCCTTTTTAATTCCATAGCTGTTATTTTCCCATTCAGTATATATCTTTGTCCTTCTTTTAATTCTGGCAGATCATTAACTTTCAAATATTGTTTAATCTTTTCCCCGTCTATTTCATCTTTTTTATATAATGACTCAAAGTAGGTTTGAATTATTTCTTTCTTTTGTCCATTTTATATTGTAACTCTCCATTTCTATCATAAAGTTCCTGAATTATTTTTCCCTCTTTCTCTTTTTTTAATTTGTAAGAAAGCCATCTCCCAGGTTTATTTGCATGTTCAAAAAAATTTTGTTTTGCTAATTTCAATTCTTTAACTCTTTCTTCTTGCTCCAACACATTTAATTTATGTTTGGCTAATGCCATTCCCATTTTAATTGATTCATCCTGGGGCTCTTTTTGTAGTTTGGATTCAAATTTTTTAATCTCCTCCTGTATATAAGCTATTGCTAGCCTCCTTAAATACGCCTTCACTGTGTCCCAAATAATTTGTACTGATGTTTATTTTTTTGTGTGTTTTCTTTAAAGACCATTTCCCTTTTAGTCTGTACAATAAATTCTTTTTCCTTCAAAATATAAGAATTCATTACCCATCTTTTTCTTACTTTTTCACGACCTTTCCAAACTATTTCCAGCAGATTATGATCTGCCCATACATTTGGTTTTATTTCTATAGTCTCTGTATCCTGTCCCAATTCTTCATTTACCCATACCATATCTATTCGAGACCATGACTTATGTGGGTTTGAAAAGAATGTATATCCTTTTTCCCCCTTGATTTCTCTTTCTCCACTGATCCGATAGATTAAGTTCATGTGCCAGATCAAAGAAGGTCTTTGGTAATATTTTCCTTTTCTTTTTATTTTTCTTATCACTAATGTAATCTTTTTTTGCATCCACCACCGCATTATAATCACCCACAATACAACTATATAAATGACCCAATTCTACCAATTTCTCATGTAATTTATAATAAAAATCATATTGATTCTCATTCAGTGCATATATTACTTACTAACAACCAGGTTTTCTGTTCACTTTGTATTTCTATTATCAATACCCTTCCATCTGTATCTTGATATTTTAAGTTTGCATTTATCTCTTTTTTAATATAAACTGCTATTCCTCTTTGCTTTTGTTCAGCTAATGCTGTATATAGTGATCCTAATTTGGGAAACTCTAAATATTTCTTAGGTTGCTGTTTAATATGTACTTCTTGTAAGCAGACAATGTCTATGTGTTGTTTGGCTAGTTTTGTTAATATTTGTTTTCTCTTTACTGGTGCATTTAATCCATTAATATTAATAGATAATAACCTAATTTCCTTTTCTATTTTCTACTTGTGTGTTTTACTTGTGAGCTTTTCTTGTTCTAGGGCCTGTTCCTTTCTCCTCCCTCTGTCCGTTTTCTCCCTTACTTTCTGTTCCTCGTTCTCTTTCCCTAACTTCTTGTTGTCGGTCTTCCTGGCTTTTGGATTCCAATTCTTCCTTACTACTATTCTCTTCCTCAGTTCCTTCCAATTGATCAAAAAATTCCCAGTCTTTCTCTAGATTATCTATTTTAATCTTCCTCTCTCTCCATGTTATCAACACTCCTTCTGGAATTAACCATCTAAAGCAGAAGTTCTCAACCTGTGGGTCACGACCCTTTTGGGGGTCGAACGACGTTTTCACAGGGGTCACCTTAGAAACCAAGACACCGCTCCTCTATCCGGCCACCACAGCTGCCCTCCTCCTCCACCGGCTCCTCCGCCTCCAGGGCACCCTTCTCCGACAGCACCTGCTCCTGCTGCCACAGCACCATCGCACTTGCCCCCGACATTGCCCCGGGCCGGCTCAGCTGCGTGGGCAGCCAGGCCAAGCCGAACCAAATCTGGGCCACTTCTGGCACTGCCTCTGGGCTGCTCCACTGCTGCCGCTAGCTAACCTGAGGCACCAAACTGGTCCCCACGCCTCCTGGTTGCCCAGCCGTGCTCCACCCCTGGCTGCCCTCCATGCTGCGCCGGTACCTCCCCCTGCCATCCGGCCCGCCTCCCTTGCCGTCGGAGGCCGCCTCGGCCCTCTGGTGCCCGACGCGGTTCTGGGGCTGGTGGGCAAGAGCATCTCCTTCCTGGCTCGCTGGGCTCCGGGCCTCGGAAGCGGCCAGGTGGTGGGGAAGAGGGCAAGGTGGAGGTGATGCCCATATGTGCGTCAGAGGCCAGCCGGCCGGGCCGGGAGGGGAGAAGTGGTGCCTTCTGAGTGGGAGCTGGTGCTCTGGCCACACCCCTTGCATGCAATGAGTCAGGGAAGGGTCGTGGCAGTAAAGGGCTGTGCAGCGTGGAAAGGGGCTCCCGTGACCCCACCGCTGCGATGGCACAGGAGGCTGGAGGGGCAGGCAGGTCCTGGGGGCAGCTGGGAGAGGGCAAGAGGTGCCAGGATGAGGATGGGGGGCTCCAGGTTGGCAGGTGTGAGAGGGCGGCCAGCAGCTCTGAGGCACGCGGATCCTCCGCGCGGCTTCCGAGGCCCCGGAGGTGCCGCTGCTTGGCTGTCCGCCAGGCTGTGCGCCAGAGCCTCCCCCCTCCTCAGACAATTATGCGGAGCTGCTTGTGCGTCCTTGCCTGTGGGCAAGGCTGTGTGTCCAGGCCAAAATGCAGCGCTTTTCCTACCGCTTCTCCTCCCATTGGTCAAAGAGGCAGATGCAATTTCCCTTTCCCTGGTTCTTTTCATCTGCACTGGAAAGGACAATTTGGGCTATTTTATTACTGGTACCTGTTGCTTGTTTTATTACTTGTTGCCTTTGCTGAACCAGGGAAAATTGGTTAAAGTGATTTTCAGGAGCTCCACGTAAAGCCGCAGCAATTACCCGGCCAATTTTCCCTGCTAGGGCATCTATATGTGTCTCCAGACCTTACTGGACTACCATCCCCAGAAGCCCTAAAAAGCACTGTGGAAGAGTGGGGAATGCTGGGAGTTGCAGTTCATCACCATCTGGGAAAACATGACTCTCCAAAGATCAATCCTTCCTTCCATCCATCCATCTCCTTCCCTTCCCCTTCAATCTCTCCTTCTTTCCTTCCTTCCTTCCTTCCTTCCTTCCTTCCCCCTTCAATCACCTTCCTTCTCCATCTTCTTCCTTTCCCTTCAATCTTCCTTCCTTCCTTCCATCTCCATCTCCATCCCTTCCCCTTCAATCTCTGTCTCCTTCCTTCCTTCCTTCCTTCCTTCCTTCCTTCCTTCCTTTCCCCTTCAATCTCCTTCCTTCTCCATCTCCTTCCTTTCCCCTTCAATCCCTTCTCCATCTCCTTCCTTCCGTCTCCATCCCTTCTCTTTCAATCTTTCTCCTTCCTTCCTTTCCCCTTCAATCTCCTTCCTTCTCCATCTCCTTTATTTCCCCTTCAATCTTCCTTCCTTCCTTCCATCTCCATCTCCATCCCTTCATTCTCTCTCCCTTCGTTCCTTCCCCCTTCAATCTCCTTCCTTCTCCATCTCCTTCCTTTCCCCTTCAATCTTCCTTTCTTCCTTCCATCTCCATCCCTTCCCCTTCAATCTCTCTCTCCTTCCTTCCTTCCTTTCCCCTTCAATCTCCTTCCTTCTCCATCTCCTTCCTTTCCCCTTCAATCTCCTTCCTTCTCCATCTCCTTCCTTTCCCCTTCAATCTTCCTTCCTTCCTTCCTTCCATCTCCATCCCTTCCCCTTCAATCTCTTTCTCCTTCCTTCCTTTCCCCTTCAATCTCCTTCCTTCTCCATCGCCTTCCTTTCCCCTTCAATCTTCCTTCCTTCCTTCCATCTCCATCCCTTCCCCTTCAATCTCTCTCCTTCCTTCCTTCCTTCCTTCCTTCCTTCCTTCCTTCCTTCCTTCCTTCCTTCCTTCCTTCCTTCCCCTTCAATCTCCTTCCTTCTCCATCTCCTTCCTTTCCCCTTCAATCTTCCTTCCTTCCTTCCTTCCCATCTCCATCCCTTCCCCTTCAATCTCTTTCTCCTTCCTTCCTTCCTCCCCTTCAATCTCCTTCCTTCTCCATTCCTTCCTTTCCCCTTCAATCTTCCTTCCTTCCTTCCCCTTCCCTCCCTCCCAACATTTTTGAGCAAGGAAGAGTAAGCTTCTCCAGCGAGCATTGCTATATTGTTTTTGTGATTAATCACTATGCTTTAATTATGTTCAATTCGTAACAATAAAAATACACCCTGCATATCAGATATTTACATTACGATTCATAACAGTAGCAAAATTACAGTTATGAAGTAGCAACAAAAATAATTTTATGGCTGGGCGTCACCACAACATGAGGAACTGTATTAAAGGGTCACGGCATTAGGAAGGTTGAGAACCACTGATCTAAAGGGTATACTTTTTTCATTAAATAGGAACTGAGGAATCTATAATCCCTTCTTCGATCTCTTATCCTTTTCGGTATCTGTTTTAAAGTTTGTATTTCTACACCTTTATTGATCATTGGCTCTTCCCTTGTAATTTTATAAATTATATCTCTCACCCTTTTTCTGGCAAACCTAATGTGTACCTCTCATGGGAGTCTATTATGTCTAGCATAATTTGTCTGAATTCTATATGTTTCATCTATCTCTTTTAGAATTTCTTGCTTGTCCCTTTGCAATGCATCAGAAATCAAATCTGCCATAATATCCCCCAGATCTTCTTCCGTCTCCTCTATCACATTTTGCAAGTGTAGATAAAATGCCGCCTTATCCATTTCCAAATAAATAATTGCTTCCTCCATTTTTTTATTGGAAGCTATCATTTCTGTGTCTAATATGTCAACTTTTTTCACAACATTATCTAATCCCACTTCTACTGATTGAATTCTTGCTTCATTTTTTTCCATCATTTGTTGTATCATTTCAATTCTATTGTCCAATTTATTTATATCACCTCTCATTTCCACATGATTTTTCGATATAGTCTCTTGCATTTTTAACATTGTTTCTTGGATACGGAGGAGTGTAGATTGCATAGTTTGCATATTAGCTATTGCATTTTGTTTATCTGTGCCAAACATTCCTTCTATTGATCTTTGGCCAGGTGGGGATGAAGGTGTCAATGTTAAACTTGATACCGTTTTTTTTCCTGTCCTCAATGTTGCCATAATTATCTCCTACTTCTCTAGAGTTCTAAATATTCCTTTAATTAACCAAAAGCTTAATTAACTTTATTTTAATTTTAAACTTCTCTTTCCTCAACTTCTCTGAACTTTCCTCCACTACCCCAATTACTCCAACCTCTCTCTACCTTCACAAACTTTCTTCACTTTCTTATTCTTTCTTACTTATTTAACCAACAATTTTTCACAGTTATATAGTCCATTTTTTTATTGAAAGTTTTTGAATTTTACAAAATAAATCCCTTCCCCAAACCCCCCACCCTCCCATACCCTCCCCCTTCTCCCCAAACCTCCCATACCCTCCCTCAACCTTCCCAGAGCTGAGTACAGGCTTAATTAAAATTTTTCAAAAAAGATAAGAGATAAAAAAACTTAAAACACATATAAATCCTGAACAAATCTAAATACCTTAAATTAAACAAATTGTCTTCTCTAAAAGATAATAATTACAAGCTTTAGACACATATTATGGTATACTCTAAATCTTTTCTAATATTGTAGTTATATTATTACCCATCATTCTATAAAGAATCACCAAAACACCAATTTAAACATTACTTTCTTTAAATATCTATACCTACACTATAAAATCTAATCTAATCTCCCTCTTTCTTTACTCTAAAACACAAAAATAAGCATATAAACATTCATTATACCATTAGGACTGGATACTCATTTAATTAATTAAACTAAATACTTATATTTAAACTTCTTATCTAAAATTTAATTAAACAAATTAACTTCTCTTAAGAATAATAATAATAATAATAATAATAATAATAATAAAAAACAAAACCAATCTTTAAACAAACTATGGTATACTCTAGACTCTTTTCATATCATTTATATTATTATCCATCATTTTATAATATACTCTAAACCTTTTCATGTCATACTTATATTATTATCCCAGAACACATATTTAAACATTACTTAAGACATTTTTCAAAAACATTATAAATCTTACTTCTCCCGCAATCTCAATAATCTTCGAAATACCTAAACAAAATACTTAAACTTAAACTTCTTATCTAAAATTTTCATTCAGTCTCCATAATCTTCTGTCCAATAGCCGGTTGCGTCCACTATAAACACAATCCTTATCAGTCTCTCTTGCCCATAAGCATCGAAAGAAATGCATTAAAATCTGCCCTTGAAGGTCCCTCCAAAAAATTTGTAACTCCTAGTTCTCCCACAAACTCAGGAACCAATACCTGTGAAGTTTCCTCAACCTCCTTCTTCTGTTGGTCTTTCTCTTTACATTTATATGTTACTTTTTCTTTACATTTATATGTTGCACAAGTCTCAGGAACCAATACCTGTGAAGCTTCCTCAACCTCCTTTTCTTTACGTTTAAAAAGAAAGGAGTCCCAAAAAAAAGAAAAAAGAGAAGAAAAAAAAATTAAATAGAAAAAATCCATTCCATTTTTTAAAAATACCGAAAAGTACAAAAAACAAAACACGAAAATTAAACAAAAATAATAATGCTAACACTCCATTCCAATCATAAAAAAAAACAAAAAAGAAAAAAGGAAAGGGAAAAAAAGAAACACCAAAAAGCCTGCCGGTCACCATTCTAGCTTCCAAAAAAAAAAAAAACCACCGAGAGGCTTGCCGATCGCCATTTTACTTTCCCTTTCAACAAAGGGGAAAAAAAATAAAAAGAGGGAGTATAAAAGTAAAAACAAGTCTTGAAACTTAAAATCCAAATAAATCAAAGAAAGCAAAAACTAAATCCTCTACTCAGCTCTGTCCGTTTATAAAAAAAAACTCACCAGTTCACTTTAATCACGGAGGTGGTTGCAGCGGCTCGTTTTGTCCCTAAGGACAAAAGCAACTGGGAAGCGGAGACAGTCTGAACTCCGTGGGAGCACTCTTTTCACCCCCCCTCCCCCAAAAAAACTTGGGGGGTGCATAAGAGGCTCTACCACTATTCAGACAACTCTCTCCCCCCCTTTGCCCGGGAGGGGGTTTTGAACCACTGAACAGCTGATGTCTGCTGTTCATAGCGATTCTTACACTTATTCAGGAGGATGGCTACAAAGTAGCCACCATCGCGCGGCAGATCCACCCGAAGCCACCAGTTATATAGTCCATTTTTATCTCTTCTCAAACCTCGTCTACTCTCCTGATACTCCCAACATCGTCTTCCATTGTCTCCTTCCCTTCCGTTCACACTGTCTTAATTAAAAGCACCATCCCTGTCAAGCTATAAATCTTCCAGCCTTGTCTTTCTCAGTGTCAGCCCATCTTTTTCAGCTTCATCTCCTGTCACTTTATCCAATCGTCACTCCGCTCCTTCACTCTCATCTCCTTCCTTGTTTCTTTTGAGTGGGATCTCTCAAGCTCCAGGTTTTCCTTCCAACCTCAGTCCGTTCTTTCACTTTCCTTTGGTATCGTGTCCTCTTGATCTCTCTTTCCACCTTCGGATTTTTACAGCAGACCACACTTTTCCATAACTGGCAGCACCTTACTTGAGTTTCCCGATCTTCAGAGCCATCAGGTTTGTCTCAAGCTTTTCTCCAACCGCTTTTTGATCGCTGCTTCGTTCTTTCTAAACCACCATTTTCTTTCAACTCACAATCTTCTCTATCCAGTTCTCTCGATCCACAGGCTCTACCAGCTTCAACTTTATCACGATCTCTCAGCTCCCAGCTTCTTCCTCAAATCTCTTCGTCTTCTGAGCTCACAGATTTAATACACTATCTTTCTTTGTGTCTTCCTTCTATTATTTAATCTTCTGGTTCTTTAGATCTATCGACTCACAGCTCCCCCACCAGGTCGCTGCTTGCGTTGAGGATTCCCTCACCGATTGAGCTTCCTTTCAACGCCCGTCCTAATAGACACTTAAATCTTGTTAGACTCTCCTCATATTCTTTACTATTAGAAATATTATAGGCTATTAGAGCTTACTACTTAGCACCATCTGTTAGAATTCTTCTTGCTTCCGCATCATCTGTGGCTTTATCAGGGCCTCAGATCCGCCATCAGCTGATGGCAGAAGTTTCCATGTTGAATTTAGGAGGTTTCCTTCGTCCTAACGGGAGATCGCCTTTCGCCTCGTTATTCCTCCGGCATCCCCCTTTCTCACGCGCTGTCCTCCAGACTTCCCCACACCCCCAAAGGGTCTCCAAACATGGAAAAATCAGAGGTAGGTGACAGAGGTTGTCTCCTTTCCTCCACACCACCCTGATGTCACCATCGGAAGTCCCAACACAGTTGATCGATGTGACACCACAGGACGCAGCCATCTCCTAAGGTCACTTCATATGATAGAGGTCCAGAGATCTTACAGATGATAGCAGGAACCCACAGATGACCAGGAGCGTAGTTCCTAGCCCAGACTGGATCACCCAACTGTAGTCTCCTTGGTGCCTGCGGATGTGACACCTGTGAAGCCACCCAGTCTGGGTGCAACCTGTCCAATTTAGTAATGAGTCTGCGACCCCAGCGGAGTTCATCTGGGCTCTTCCCTGTGGACGTGCAAGATGTGGTGCAGTGTGCAAGAAGAAAGTCAGCTAACCTATGATGCCAGTTACCGTAAGTCAGTTTCTTGAGGGCATCTTTGGTGGTGCGCACCATTCTCTCTGCCAGTCCATTGGAGAATGGATGGAAAGGAGCCGATGGCGCATACCAGCTCAGGTTGGCCTGAAGAAAAGCCTGGAACTCAGAAGAGGTAAATTGAAGGCCATTATCTGAAACCAGAACATCTGGAAGACTGTGTGATGCAAAAATTCCTCTCAGTACCTGGATGGTCCTGGCAGTAGTAGTGGAGGAAACAGGAACAATCTCTAGCCACTTGGAATGGTTATCAACCACAACCAGGAAGAATTGCCCCTGAAAGGGCCCAGCGTAATCTATATGCACCCTAGACCATGGGGTTTGAGTTTCCTCCCACCTATGAACTGGTGCCTGAGGCATTTCAGGCCGAGACTGTTGGCACACTTGGCACCCGTGCACCTGGGCCTCGATGGCTTTATCGAGTCCAGGCCACCAAAGATGGCTGCGCACAAGCGCTTTCATCCTGACTATCGTTGGATGTCCCTCATGCAGAGAGATCAAGATTCTAGACCTCAATGAGGCTGGAATGACTACCCTGCTACCCCATAAAAGGCACGCATTAAAAGTAGACAGTGCACGTCTCCTTTGCCAAAAATTTTGAAATGTCGCATCTGAACACGAGTCAGGCCATCCTGACAACACCCATGTCAGCACGCATGCAAGCGTGTGATCAGTGGCAGTTTCAGCAGCCACGTCCCTAGCATTGAAGGGAGATTCAGGCAACTCCTGAATGAAAAGAATATTTATGGCAGGAGCGGTCTGCTTCTTCCTGAGTTAAAGGCAATCTGCTTAGGCCATCTGCATGGCCCATTTCTTTTCCAGGTTTGTGAACTAGAGTGTAGTCATATGCTAACAGGAAAATGGACCATTTCAGCATACAAGGAGAAATGATATGTGGAGTCTGTTTGTTAGTAGTAAATAACCCTAGCAGAGGCTGTATAGACCATGAAATGGCGGCCATATAAGAACTCATGAAATTTCTTTATGCCAGCTACTATGGCCAAGGCTTCTCTGTCAATCTGAGCATAATTCCATTCTGCAGATGACAGAGTCCTTGAATAATAGGCCAAAGGGACTTGTGTCCCATCAGCCTTCAGATGGCTAAGTACTGCTCCCACCCCATAAAGAGATGCATCACATGCGATGCAAACATGCAGTTGCTCATTGAAATGTGCTAAAACAGCATTAGAAGTGAGCAAAGACTTAATCTCATTGAAGCTCTTGTCATGGACTTTAGTCCACTGCCAAGGAGCCTGCTTGTCTAAGAGCCTATGTAACGGCTCTGCCACTGCAGCTTTATGTGGGAGAAATGCATGGTAAAAATTTAATAGCCCCAAGAAGGCTTGCAGCTCACTCTTGGACTTGGGGCTTGGGTCCTGTTGAATAGCTTGTAGTTTAACTTCAGCAGGGTGAATGCCTTGGGCATCAATCCTGAAACCTAAGAAGTCAGTGGAAGTGACTCCTATCTTGCATTTATCCTGCTTTAGCTTAAGGCCTGCTTTTTTAAAACGAAGCAAGACAGCCCTTAATCTTTCTGCTAAATTTTGAGATGACTCCCCAGCAATGAGGACGTCATCAAAGTAGGGACAGACCCCAGGAATACCTCTAAGTGTGCTCTCCATGACACATTGGAATATGCCAGGGGCTACGTTTACCCCAAATTGTAGTCTCTTGACCTTGAATGCCCCTCTGTGAGTTACAATAGTCTGGGCCTCTGCAGCTGCCTCATCAACAGGTACCTGTTGATAGGCCTGTGCCAGGTGAAGTTTCACAAAAATGCACCCCCCCCCCTTGAGGGAAGTCAGGATGTGGCTTACAACAGGGACTGGATAAGCGTGCTGTTGCAATGCCTTATTCAGTGTACACTTGTAGTCTGCACATATATGTATTTCCCCATTAGCCTTTAGAGACGTTACTATGGGAATGTCCCATGGACTAGAATGCCCTGCTGGAGCAATTTGTCCAGTTCAGCATCTATCTTGCCTTTGAGGGCAAAAGGTACCCTCCTAGGTTTAACCCTGATGGGCGTGATGTTTGGATCTAATCGTAGTGAAATTGGGGGCCCCTAACTCTGAGCTAAACACATCTGCAAATTCCTTGCAGACTTCTGCAAGACTTAATGTTTGCAAATGGTGCAGCCCCGTGACCTGGATTCCCAGGGTCTCGAACCAATCAAGTCCAATAAGACTCGTGCGTTCACCCCCAACAACCATCACATCTAGAGAACCTTCAAAATCACTTGTGGTGTCCTTCGCACCCAAAGCATTGAAGAGATGCTGGGACCCTGTCCGGATGTTCCTTCTGCCTCTTTCCAGTTGACTGGTGAAGCTTATCCACCTCTTCTTCAGGATCCGCTTCCGATTCTTCTCGAGTGTCCTCTTGATGGACTATAGCTGTTTCTGGAGAGTTCCTGGTGGGCCGTAAGGCCTTCACAGCCCTGCCTACTGCTTCCTCAGCTGTCACCTCTCGCAGGGCATCTTGGAAAGAGACATCTTCTTTTGCGAAAATCTTCTGCTGTAAGTCTCTGCTCCTCAAACCACATACGAAGCAATCTCACAGCCTCTCTTCCAGATCCTTGAACTCACAAGGTCTGGCTGCTTGCCTTAATGCCGCAATAAAGTCCGCAGCAGATTCACCCGGCCTTTGGTCTCTCTGCTGGAACACGTGCCTCCAAGCAATGATGGCTGAAAGTGTTCCTTCAACATTTTCTTTAAATCAGCATATGTTACTGACTCCAGAGGACCAGGGGCCACCAGATTTTCTGCGATGTCAAAAGCTTCTTGTCCACAGGCCCACAAAAGAGTTTCTGCCTTCAGGCTGTCTTCTCTTATCTGATTTGCTCTGAAGTAATTCTCAACCCGTGTTATGTATGAAGCCCATCTCTCAGGGTGTGAGACATCAAAAATCAGATAAGCGGCCAATCTTCGCCATCCTCTAGTTTACAACCTTCGCCACTCGCTCCTCTGCAAACTTCTATTGGGGAAAGGGTCTTGTAGCCGAGCTCACTCTCCAGCGACGCTATACTGGCACGCTGGGACACTGATTCAGATGCCGTCTTCCCCTCTTCAGGACTTTTTGATGAGTCCTTAAAACTTTTTTTTTTCAGCTTGCAAAGGATCCCACCTTCGTTGCCAGTGTTGAGTTCTCCGTTCACTTTGAATGATGAAGAGACATGGTGGCAATAATCAATGCTTTATTCTCCTATTCCAACTCCAAGCAAAGCACAAAAGGCACGCAGGCCTTTTTATAGGGCTTGAACCCCGGACAGCATGAACCAATAAGAGTTCTTCTTTCTTCACGCCTTGCGCATGCGCACAAGGCTGGCGCCACTCTGTCTGGTCCTGGGCAGCTTTTAGAATGCCCGGGACCATTTGCAACAATTCTGGGCCTGCTGAGTTTCCTCATCAGGCCCAGAACACAACAATTTGCATTTTTAGAGAATCATTGAGGCCACTTGGAGGTTTATTTGTGTTGTCAGGGTCAGCTGAGTAAGGCAAATAGGTGTAAGGTCTCACTTCAGCTATTCCCTCAAGAAAGTCAAACTCTTGAAACAAGCAGCATTTCAAAAGGATCTTTTATGGAGAGATAGTGATTGTAGAGAAGACAGGCATGATGTAAAATTCCCACGCAAAAACATTAGATTAAATTCCCATTGTTCAGACCCCTCCCAACTGCCCAATCCAGAGGTATGAAGGTGTTGTGAGAACTCCAAACTGAGATGGTGATAAGAAATTGTTCTCAGGAGCCACGACCTTA
Source organism: Crotalus tigris (assembly GCF_016545835.1). Classification (NCBI taxonomy): domain Eukaryota; kingdom Metazoa; phylum Chordata; class Lepidosauria; order Squamata; family Viperidae; genus Crotalus; species Crotalus tigris. Next base: position 249,539 of record NW_024097524.1, read on the forward strand.
GTTGTCCAGAGACGAGACAAAGCAAATGGCCTCAGGCTCATCCCTTCCCCCTCCCATTTCCAAGGAAAATACATCAAAGCAAAAGAGGAACAAAGTAAAATGGATACATCACAGAAAGACTTGAGGTTTCCCACCACCACCACCACCACCACCACCAGAAAGGCAGCATCCTGATAGGGATCTACAGTATGCGGACCTGACATGAGCCTTCTTGGAACTGCTGAAAGGACTGTGTTGTAGACTGGTACTTTCTATATAATGAATAGATGCAATAAAATTTATAATTAACTACAATGTTAAATGTAGTTAAAATTGATCAATGTGCATAGAAAATATTATATCAACTGCTTTTAACCATTATATTTAGAATTAACATACAAAAATACAGTATATTTTAAAATTCAAATCTGTTGAAAACAGAATTTCAAACCAAGTCATCATTTGAAACAATTCACTGACAATTCCTACATGCCATTTTTTTCTTGTTTTATTTATTTATTTATTCAATGTGCTACTCCTGATCTCAATAGAGACCACTATTATGCTGTCTTGTAATCAGAAATATAATATTGTATCAGGCAATGCAACATCTACATGTATTACTTCTGCTTTATTAGAATTCCCTTATTTATTTAGGGGTAAGTTTTTTAATTTGGTCAGCAAAGAAATTGCTAGGCATGTATAGCACACCAGTTTGATCTTTGTTTTATTCAGTATTCTACATAATATTCTGTAATTCTTTTAGGTTTAAAAATTAGAACATTCCTTTATTTTTTTATTTAAATTGTATGACACCCAACTTTCAACAACTTTCAGTGCCTCACATAGTCAAAATAAAGACATTATAATAAAACCAGCTAAAAAGAAAAAAATAGATAAACAATGACAAAAGGACAGACTGGAAGGAAATAAAGCAAGAATCCCAATCTTCTTCACCAAACAACTTAATGAACAGCCATGTCTTCAACATTCTTCCAACCAACAGCAGTGTGGAGGTCATCTAGATTAGAGGGAATCTCATTCCAAGAGCCAAGCACTTCTATAGAGAAGCTGCACTTTCAAGGTTGCCATCGATGACATTGGTTAATCAATAGAACCCAGACTGCATTAACTCTATGGCCAGAGAAATATTATAGGAGGAACTTCTGCTCTTGCATCATAACGATGCGACTGAGGGATTGCGGAGCTCCATATCCCATGATTGTTTTTGCCCTACCAGGGGACCCTGTTGTTGTTAGTTGCGAAGTCGTGTCCAACCCATCGCGACCTCATGGACAACATTCCTCCAGACCTTCCTGTCCTCTACCATCTTCTGGAGTCCATTTAAGCTCACGCCTATTGCTTCAGTGACTCCATCCAGCCACCTCATTCTCTGTCATCCCCTTCTTCTATTGCCCTCAATCTTTCCCAACATTAGGCTCTTCTCCAGTGAGTCCTTCCTTCTCATTAGGTGGCCAAAGTATTTGTGTTTCAACTTCAGGATCTGGCCTTCCAAAGAGCAGTCAGGGTTGACCTCCTCTAGGACTGATCGGTTTGATCGCCTTGCAGTCCAGGGGACTCGCAGGAGTGTTCTCCAGCACTATAGTTCAAAGGCCTCAATTCTTTGGCACTCAGCCTTTCTTATGGTCCAACTTTCACAGCCATACATTGCAACTGGGAAAACCATGGCCTTGACTATACATATTTTTGTTGGCATGGTGATATCTCTGCTTTTTAGTATGCTGTCTAGATTTGCCATAGCTTTCCTCCACAGGAGCAAGCGTCTTTTAATTTCCTGGCTGCAGTCCCCATCTGCAGTTATCTTGGAGCCCAAGAAGATAAAATCTGTCACTACCTCCATTTCTTCCCCATCTATTTGCCAGGAATTGAGAGGGCCGGATGCCATGATCTTGGTTTTCTTAATGTTGAGTTTCAAGCCAACTTTTGCACTCTCCTTCTTCACCCGCATCAAGAGGCTCTTTAGTTCCTCTTCACTTTCTGCCATTAGAGTGGTATCATCTGCATATCTTAGGTTGTTGATATTTCTCCCGACAATCTTAATTCCAACTTTTGATTCATCTAGCCTTGCCTTTCTCATGATGTGCTCTGCATATAAGTTAAATAGGTGGGTTGACAGAATACAGGCTTGCCAGACTCCTTTCCCAATTTTGAACCAATCAGTGGTTCCGTGTCCAGCTCGCACTGTTGCTTCTTGACCCGCATATAGATTTCTCAAGGGACAAATAAGATGGACTGGTACTCCCATCTCTTTAAGAACTTGCCACAATTTGTTGTGATCCACACAATCAAAGGCTTTAGCATAGTCAACGAAGCAGAAGTAGATGTTTTTCTGGAACTCTTTAGCTTTCTCCGTGATCCAGCGTATGTTGGCAATTTGATCTCTAGTTCCTCTGCCTCTTCGAAATCCTGCCTGTACTTCTGGAAGTTCTCAATCCACATGCTGCTGTAGTCTAACTTGTAGGATTTTAAGCATAACTTTACTTGCATGTGAAATGAGTGCAATGGTGCGATAGTTTGAACATCCTTTGGCATTGCCTTTCTTTGGAATTGGAATGTAGACCTTTTCCAATCCTGTGGCCACTGTTGAGTTTTCCAAATTTGTTGGCAAATTGAGTCTAACACTTTTATTGCATTGTCTTTTAAGATTTTGAAATAACTCAGCTGGAACACTGTCACCTCCACTAACTTTGTTGTTGCTCAGATTTCCTAAGGCCCATTCACATTCTAGGATGTCTGGCTCGAGGTCAGTGACCACCCCATTGTGGTTATCAGGGATGCTAAGCTCGTTTTTGTATTGTTCTTCTGTGTAATTTTGCCACCTCTTCTTAATCTCTTCTGCTTCTGCTAGGTCCCTGCCATTTTGGTCCTTTATCATGCCCATCTTTGCATGAAATGTTCCCTTCATATCTCCAATTTTCTTGAAGAGATCTCTGGTCCTCCCTATTCTATTGTTTTCTTCTATTTCTTCGCACTGTTCATTTAAGAGGGCATTCTTATCTCTTCTAGCTGTTCTCTGGAATTCTTCATTCAATTGTGTGTATCTGTCAGAATCCAATTATATTTCATCTTTAATTATCAGATATAGAAGCTCCCAATTCTGCCTTCTCTGGATTCTGCCATCAGAGGGAGAGAAGGGGGAGAACAAAGGGGCTTTATGGCCCTCACTTCCTTCAGTACACTTCAAAGAGCTGAATGCTGAATGTGTGTTTATTGTAACAAAGAAGGGTATTTGCCTTTCATGTAGTTATCTGAAGTCTCCATACAGACGGAAGAAAGAAGAAAGGGGATGGAATTGTGATACTTGAAACTATCACTGGAAGGGGGGTTGATTGGGTGGGACTACTGGGGAACCCCTTAAAACCTTGAATGGGAGAGCTTGAACCCCAAGTCCTGTATAGCATGCCTGCAACCATTTTCTCTTAATAAAGGATTCCTGTTGGAAGAATTATTCCAAGAGTTCTGTCTTCTTAAGATGCAAAGTGGGGTGGGTCCTTACAGTATCTTTCTCTTTCTCCCTTGCCTTTTACTTCCCTTCTTTCCACAGCTATTTGCAAAGCTTCCTCAGCCAGCCATTTTGCTTTCTTGCATTTCTTTTTATTTGGGATGGTTTTAGTTGCTACCTCTTGTACAATGTTGTGAACCTCCATCCATAGTTCTTCAAGCACTCTGTCTATCAGATCTAATTCCTTAAATCTATTTGTCACCTCTACTGTATATTCATCAGGGATATGATTTAGTCACCCCCGAGAGGCAACAAAGGAGGGCCTCCCCCGCTTATCACGGAATGATAGTAGTCAATCCATTTGATCTGGGGGAAGCCCTCCAACCCAACAGGAGAAAGACTAGCCACACCTCATTGACTAGCCCAAGCTACCAGCAGCTGAAGTCCAAAAGCACTAACCAGAACAACTGTGAACAGCGTGCTTAGAACTGGGTGAGAATATCGATCTTCTCTCTGCTATTTTGTAAGATCTCCAAGAAGCAAAAAATCCTCCAAAAGTAAGAAGGTAGGGGATCAGGTAGGCAGAAGCAGCGACTTAATGTTTATGGGGGACAGAAATACATTGAAATGAAGTTAATAATACTACAGTCTGAATAAATCTAAAAGTTATGAAAACTATTAAGATTTCACATCTCAAAGAGAATTGATAAAATTATAAGAAAATAATTCTTAGTCTTAAAAGTTGGAAAATGAATAACTACTGATATCTAGTGGAGGATTAGAATATAAAACTATAGCTGCATTGACTCAGAAATTGGCAAGACATCCAGAAATAAAGAAAAACTTGTTCTTTTGAACCTCAGTGACTTTTAGTCAAATAAAAAACAGCTGTACAGAGGAAAGAAAATAAACTGAGCTATCTACTACAGAGTGAGAATTACATTTGTTTTAAAAACTGCTGACCTTCAGGGATTATAAATATTTACTGAGCTGTGATTTGTAAACTCAAGAACTGTTTGCAGAGAAAAAAACTTTGACTTTTGGCTAATCTTCTTGGGGGGAATTTACTGGAAAACTCTTAGGTGGCTAAATATTCTGGATTGCAATTTTGACTGATTTGATTGATAATTGTAAGACCCCTGAACGGAAGAATTGTTATAAAGTACTGCCTTCGATGGTGCTTTGACAATTGGCAACACATTGGATTACAAAAACCATATATAAAGATAAGAACTACATAAGATTTAATTGTTTGGATTTTAAAATTGGCTGGTTTAACCAAGCTAATTACAGAGACTATGGTACTGGTAAAAGACTATCTGGAGGGGGGGGGGAGACAAAATGGATGTTGCATACCTAACTAAAAGTGACAGGACACCACACCTAACATTCCCTTCTAAAGGCCCCAGCCTGCAACATCGGGTATCTGCAGAAGCAATATTCCAAGACAAGGCAAATACTTTCCAGGAGGAAATGTAGGTAATGCTGCGACAGATTCAAATGACAATTTGTCATGTTTCAAACCACGATGAGATTAAAAACATCTTTGATGATATAAATGAGCACATCTCCAACCTAAACTTACAATTAAAAAACTCTCAAAAAATAACAATAAAGAATGAACAAACAAATCAGATAACAGAACATAAACCAGAGGAAAGTGGGGAAGCTACAAATGAAGAGAACTACAGCTTAATACAAACAAAAGAAAATTTGTAAGATTTTGCCACAACAATGAAAACGAAAAAGATATTTTATCTTTCAGATCTTCAAAACAAATTTAAGGTTAAGAAAGAAGATCTAACAAAATGGATTATAGAGCTGCCACAAGAATCATTAGAATTTGGAAAACAAAAAACCTACATTCTACTTAACTTGTCTTTCCTATTCCCAACAATATTCACAAAAATACAGGAACAATTCCCTGGCAAGCAGAAAGCTACATGGCAAAAGAAGGCTAGAGTTATATTTAAGAGACCAGATGGAGTACTATATGATTAAACTCTTGTTTGAATATGGTTAAAAGAACAGATAAATTTTGAATATAAAAGGGCCTTACAGTAAGAGGGATAAGATATATAAGTAGTATAATATTTTTATAATATATGAGATGTAAAACTATTGGGATGGTGTATGTGAATGAAAAGTTTGGATATTTAAAGGTAATTAATTTTGAGAAAATTATGACTGATAACAATGGTCTGAATACTGAGGGGAAATTAAGGTTAAATAAGAATCTTGAAACAGGACACATAGTGACTTAATAAGATGACTTTTATCAATACAATTGAAACATAAGCCAATCAGAAAAGATGTTATAAGTGGATGTTACTGTTATTTATGCAAACACAAGAAAAATGTTTACATCTAAAATATTAAAAAATATATTTGCTTAATGTTCACAAAGGAGAATATTACTGGAAGAAGAGAAGATCAAAGAAATATCATTAACTAATTATTGATTATGGAATTATAGAAATTATTATTGATTGTTTTTAAATATATGAACCCAGACAACACACTGTTTATTAAGCGCTAAAGATTGTTATTGTAAAAAATCAATAAAATATATTATATATAAAAATATATTTTATTGATTTTATATATATATGAAATATTATAGGAGATAGATATTCCATTAAGTAGCCAGGTCTTTTGCAATGTAAAGCTTTAAGCATTCCCTGCTCTGACCCTGACTGATAATCTTTAGAAATGAATTTAGAGGGCACATCAGGCTTGATTGCCTATTTGTTGAATATATTCTGTTTATCAGGAAACAAAATGCAAGAAATAACCCTTAACAAAAAAAATAATTTGAATCTGCTCTTATTATCAACCATTATTTTGGCATATAAAATCCCCCTTCTAGGCCAGGAGACTCAATAATCATCTTCAGGGCCAAGGAGGAGAATTTGATGAACGCCTATTGTATAAAATCACTTGGATTTAATCCCAGTTAGAAGCATTGCGACGTGCTAATCTTATAAGATGTTTAGGATTCTGTCTTGCCAAGTAATTTAGGAGTGATTTGACTTTGCTGGACCTAAACAAGTGGACAGGGTTCTCTGCACTGATAATGCAACCATCTTCAATTAGACCCTTGTCCCTCCTGGCTGATGAAAGCCTCCAGGATAATGACCAGCAGGTGGATTCATGCAATGATAAATTTCTCACTTCAAGACAGGACATGCCTGGAACTTTTTAAGGAGGCTCTGATTTGTCCTCACTTGACTTCACCTACCTAGACAATTTTTATCCAGTCTTCCATCTTCCCTTTTTGGGAAAAGTGGTAGAAAATGTGGTTGCTCAACAGCTCCAGGGGATCCTGAATGAAACAGATTTCTTGAATGTCTTTCAGTTAGAATTCAGGCCTGGCTATTCAACAACCTTGGTTGCACTCATGCATGATCTCTGGTGGGAGCAGGATGAGGGTAGTGCAAGCTTTCTGACTCTCCTTGATCTCTCAGTGTCTTCAGTACCATCAGTCATGATATCTTTTGGGGCCAATCATGTGTGTTGGGACTGGGTGACAGTTTTAGACACCAAAATTGGTCCCAATCGATGTTGGTAGGGAATGTGAGATTCAGTACCCAACCACTTGCTGATGGTGTCCCACAGAGCTTGAGACTCTTTCTTCTCTTGTTTAATATCTACCATACATGAACCATTGAGTGAGATTATTCATCACCATGGCCGAAATTCATCAAATTTAATTCGCCATTTCCGTGTGTGGGAGGGTAGAGCAAAAATCCCCCTCCTCTCACTTTCAGAGGATTTTTGCTTCTTGAGGTGTTTTTCTTTCAGGAAATCAATCAGGTAGAAGAGAGAATCAATATTCTTACCCTGTTCCAAACACATTTTTTACTATCAAGCTTGACTTAGTGGTTTTTGACTTCAGCTGCTTGTAGCTTGGGCTAGACCATGGGTCAGCAACCCATGGCTCTGGAGCAGCATGTGGCTCTTTCAGCCTTCTCCTGCAGCTCCAGGCTCAAGTCCCCCTCTACCATTTTCAGAGAGACGGAGACAGAGAGAGGCACTTGCGCTTCGCCTCTCTCTCTCTCTCTCTCTCTCTCTCTCTCTCTCTCTCTCTCCAATCTTCTGCTCACCTGGCCAGCCAGTGACCAGACTCCCCGCTCCCTCCGAGAAGTGTGGCCAGGAAATCCCTTTCCCAGGCTGGCCCTATCCGAGGTGCACGTGGTCAGGGAGCCACATGGGGCAGCCCCGGGATCCCTCCTGGGAGCAGCCCACCGGACCCTCCACTGGGCAAGCCAGCCCTCCAGCAAGCCACAGCCCTGAGGGAGCGCAGCCCCTGCAATCCTCAGTCGGTGTTACCATTGGCCCCACTTGCCGGTAAAGGGTCCGGAGTCCCCTCTGACTTAATGCCTCATGTACTGAAATAGATAACAGACTTAGTTCCTTCTTCTATCTTCCTGTCTTTGTTAGTTCCTTCTACTTTGATCCTTATCTAGTTGTTGACCATATAATATGTAACTGGAAAATAGTTGGTTAGATGAAAGAATTGTACAATGAATAAACAATTGTCAATCACTGAATGATTAAAGAAGCTTGTGCATGTAACAAGGAATATAAAAGCAATAAACACGACAGAGGTAGCCAGCTTCTGCTCAGGACATGCTTGTGACTAGATCTTAGTGCCAATGAGAGAGAGAGAGACAGAGAGAGGGGGGGGCGCAAGTGCCTCTCTGTCTCTGTCTCTCTCTAACACACACACACACACACACACACACACACACACACACACACACACAAAAAGATGCTCAGTTTCAGATTACCATCTCTTGGATGGTAAATCTTCTTCCATAAATCAACAAGCCGGGGGGGGAGGTTGGGGGCAGAGGGGGCAGGAATGAGCCCTGCCAATTAAATGTGCAAATTCCACTGGAACAACTGAGCAACCTATTTAGCATGGAGAATGCTGGTGCAAAGCAGAGGAAGGTTTGCAAAATGGAAAGCTTGTTTCCTCCACCAAGGTTTAGAGCTGGTGGGAAGACCATCCTGGTGATGCCCTGAGAGCTTTCATTGCTCAGCCAACCTGCCCCCAGCATCGCACTGCCCGGCAATTGCAATTGCCCAAAGTCTGGACAGGGTCAGGAATCAAAGTGGGGTAAGGTGGGGTAGAGAGAGTTGTTGAACTGAAGCAAGTGCTCTACAAAAGATTCAACCCCCCCCCAAAGAACGCCCCCCCTTATTCGGGGTGCAAAATTTGTCCAGTTCATGCCATGAGCATTTTCAAGACTTTGATGGATAGACGCTTGGCTTGGCACAAAGGGTCTGAAGGGGGAATGGCATGGAGGAAAGCTTTGCCACCGCCGCCACCACCAGTAAGGTTCTCAGCAAGTCTGCTTTGCCAAGGTAGCTCAACTCCATTGCTGCTTCTGCCATTGCTGAGCTCTGGGTGTCTCCTCCTCCTGCTCCTCCTCCTCCTCTGCACTGAATACTTCTTACAGCAGAAAGCATGGGGCTGTAATCATGACCCAAAGCCTAGCATGAAAACTCACAGAGGGGGTGGGAACACCGGGCACTGCTGCTGCTCAGGAACCAAAACATCAACTGCTTCCAAGTGCGACTTCAGGGCGGGACCAAGGGAGGGAGGGAGAGAGAGATAAAAAAGGGAAGCACAAGTGCCTCTTGCTATCTCTCTCTCTCTCTCTCTCTCTCTCTCTCTCTCTCTCTCTCTCTCACACACACACACACACACACACACACACACACACACACAAAACACACACTGAGTGAAGGAAGAGGGCAGGAGAGAAGCGCCAGGGGAGACCCAGTTGAATAAGAATGTCTATGGTATGTCAGCCATAGTGGGGTGCCTGAGATGCAGCAGGCGTCTTAAGGCAGCCATGTTCATTTGTCCCATTCCGTTTGGGCTGGTTCCTCCTCCTCTCAATTCTCGCGAGAGCAAGATAGAAAAACTTGTTTGTGTGGGTGCGTGCAGGCAGTTGGACAGGATTAATGAATGAATAGACAGAAAGAGAGAGAGAGAGAGAGAGAGAGAGAGAGAGAGAGAGAGAGAGAGGGAAAGAAAGAGAGTGAGAGAGAAAGAGAGGGAGAGGAAAGAGAGAGAGAGAGAACTCATGCACAGCAGCCTCTATTTCTTTTTAATTAAACTCTTCAATCAAGCTCCCCCTCTCTCGTGCAGGTGTGCACAGGTTTTGCGGCTCCCAGTGTTTTGTTTTCTCTGGGAAACGGGTTCAAGTGGCTGCTTGAGTGTTTAAGTTTGCAGACCCCTGGGCTAGACTCTGGAGTGATGCTAGCCTTTCTGGAGGGCTTCCTTCCTTCTTTGCTGCCTCTTCAGAGTGACTTTTGGCCCATTTAAGGTCCCCAAACAGAAAAGAATTGGCCGTAGGGTGCAGAGCCCCACGATCCCTTGGCTACTTGCATTACTGTACAAAACCAGAAGCCCTATGCAAGTATAATTCTTACTGCTATTAATATCTATACAATTAAATATAAACATCTTCATCACATGTTTCTAATGTTATACATAGTGATAGTGTCAATAATACCAGTTTATAATATCTTCTCTGGCTAAAACATATCTCAAATGTATTTGCAATCAGAGTTCCCTTATCCAATCCATATCCTGTTTTTTTCTCTTTTTTTAACTTTAATTTCCCATCAATATTCAAAATAACTTTATCAATGATCACTTTTCTCATAATTAATTACATTTGGGTAACTAAAAGCTTTCCTTGTACCAATCCTCTTAGTATTTTCATATTTCCTATCTTATAGAAAATTATGTTTTCCTAGTTATAAATCACATCTTTCTAATTTATAATAGTTCTTTTATTTCTAACAATTGTCTATTCTTTTAATCATATTCAAACATCCTTTAGATCAGAGGCCCCCAACCTTTTGGGCACAGGGGACTGGCTCTGTGGAGAAAGATTTTTCCATTGACCAGAGAGGGCATTGTTTTGTGTGCTGCCTGCATCCCATGGATGGGGCTTCACTTATTTATGTGGCCCAGTTGCTGGCATGCTGCAGCCCGGTGCCAGTCTGCAGACTAGGGGTTGGGGATCTCTGCATTAGATGGTATAATACCTCATCTAATTAGTTAGGACCTCTATTTTCTTCAGTCTTACTCTAGCTTTCTTCCTTTGCCAAATAACTTTGCAAGTCAGTGCATTTAGGTCACTAAGTATTTCTCCCTCTGTTTCTGTATATATTATTTAGAATAAAAAAGACAATTTAATTAAAATGTTTTTTAAAAACATTTTAATCCATTTATATTCATTAAACAGCCTCTATTTTCTTTCTTCTTCAGTTTCTCTTTTAGTTTCTTGTTCCCCAGTTTTCAGCATTTATCCTATTAGCTCTGTCATCCATTCTATCAATTCTTCTTCCTTGTCCTCAAATATGATCTGAAGTTTTGAAAAATAAAATATCTTTCCCATTTCTGGGGTTATATCTGGGTCTTCCAAATTTTTATTTATCTGTGCCTATCTGTTGATTTCTTCTTTCGAATCCTCTATCTTTATGTCAGTTTCCTTTTTTTTTTTCTTCTGGTTTCTGAGTTGCTAGTTCATTCTTTATGGTCATTTTCTGAACATTTTTTGCTTGTAAGTTTAAGTTGGAGAGTTGCTCATTTATGTTATTTAAATTATTTTTAGTCTTCTCATAATTTAAAACAATTGTCTCTTGAATTGATTTCATCATGGAAAGAATTTCTTTCTGAAGTCCCTTTACATTTTCTTGTTGGTTGTCCATGTTTCTTCCAAAGAGAAATAGTCCAGAAGCAACTTTCCCACTGTTTCTTAATATTTCTTGACAATTCTTGAAACTAAAAGTCAGACAATATTTGTAATCCAGGCTGGCCAATTTAGAATGGTTTATTGTCTCCTTCATACAGATAAAGCAGCCCAAGGATTCCCCCCCCCCTTTACTCAGCTGCAATTCTGCAAAAGTGAAAGTTTCCAGGAACCACAAAGGGCCTTATCTATGCCCAGGCTTCATGCCAAATTTTCTTTAAGCATAATAAATTGTAAAGCCACTAGATGTCGTTACCATCGATCTCCCAGCTTTTAAATCCAATCCTATTTCACCAACTTTCCAAATATCTTTTTGAAAAGAAAATCTTAAAAATACTTTTAGTCCCCAAATTTGTCAAAGCTATGCCTCTATATTAAATCCAAATTAATCTTGTAGTTTTCTCTAATTTTCCCCCAAAGAAAGTTATTCACCGCTTCTCTTTTCCTGAGAGAATGGGGTGGAAATTCCTCTTCTGTCTATCATCTGGGGGATTCTTTGCTTTGGTATTTTTTTTTCAAGGAAGAGGTTTTAAAATTTTAAAGAGAGGATCGTTCTCATCCAGTTCCATCTGTGTTGTTCAGAGGTTGCTAGTTAGTGCTTATCTTGGGTTGTTGGTGGCTTCTGGTAGGCCACATAAATGTGGCCAGTCTTTCTTCTGCCAGTTTGAAGGGCTTCCTTGGATCAAACGGAAGGGCCACTGCCCCTCTGCGATCAACGAGGGTCCCCTTCTTCTTCATCACCTCTCTGGGGCAACTTTAGACCCTTTTTAGGATCCCCAGCAGAGCGAAATCAGATGTGAAAAATGAAGCCCTGTTTTCCTGGGCCGGTCACACCACATCTAACCCAGAAGTCACTAATGAGAAGAGATATATTAAATGTATGAGGGAACTATGGATGGACAGAAGACCTATATCCACACTAAATGACGAAAATTTTCCCAATGCTTCAATACAGTGGAAAGGAAACTCTCTCACAAGTTGAGAAAGACCAACTATGCATTACATCCCAGAATAAAGAAGACCCAGAAAAATAATTGGGTGTGTAGTCAATACCTGAAGTTGGCATGTCATTACTCTCTCCATTATAGAGAACAACTGCTGAAATGAGGCATAAGATCATAGATAAACTAGATAAAATTAACCCTCAAAGCCTGTTACCAAGGTTCAGTGGAGAAATACCAAACAGTATACTAGAAAATGCCAATATAGCTTTCACGACAATCCCTATTACCACCGTAATTCAAATAACAAGGTGATATACATTATAGTTGCTATAATTTTGGAGATGTTTGACTACACAATCAAGAAGAACAGCAATACATACCACCCCACTACCCGCACTCCTATGTGTAAAATGAAGTTAGAAGTGAAAGTCATCAACTTGGAGAGAGGTTAGTCAATTGCTAAAAATACAGAAGGGTGTAAAAGTTGGGAATAAGGCTTGGCTACTGAAAAAAAAATACAAGGGTCCAACTTCATCTGAAGCCCAAGAGACTACTAAACAAAACTTAGAATACTGGCCAGAAGGCTAAGGTACAGTAGAGAAGCAGAGGTCATGAAGAGAAATGCCTTGCTCTCCAAATAACCATCCAAGGTGCAGTGCAACAACACTGTAACATTTGAACCAACAACAGCAGAAACTGAATAGATTTGGAAGAACATATGGCAGAAAAGCTATGTGCCTGGAGCTCAAAGCATTGTTAGAGACTCCACACACCCACTTTATGGTCTGTTGCTCCCCTCTGGGAGGAGGTTTTGAAGTATTTCTAGCGGGACTATCCAATTCTGTAATAGCTTTGTTCCCTATGTCATCCATCTGGTAAACTCGCAAGATTCGTTTTTCTCGCCATGCACTTGTATACCTAATCTGAACTAGACTGTTCTTTCTCTGTGTCATTTATGTGGGCACATGCATAATTCTGTATTTATTTATTTATTTTTGTCATATTTATGTAGTGTATATTGGAAGTGGTGACCCTTTGAGAGCTGTATGCAACAAAATTTCATTTTAATGTATGCCGATTTGTAAGGACCACCTCAGCTAATCACACAAGAAAGCAGAACTCTTGAAACAGGCATTGTCTCAAAAGGAAACTTTTATTAGGGGATAACAGCAGTTCATGAATGCCTACCAGCACAAGTGAACCAGATACTAGGAGCAGGCACCCACCCAGACTGGTTAAAATAAGGAAAGACAATGTTGTCTTGTGTATATTTGTTTCAATGTATAGACCACTGAAATCAAAGGACTGCCAGTGGTTTACACAATGAAATACACAACAAGCATTATACAATAAATATATACAAATAAAAGGACATATCAAATTGAAAAAGAATAACATTAAGTAACAATGACAAATTGTAACACATTCACATTAAAACCATAGTCCCAAATGCCTTCCAATGAAGCTTAGTTTTGAACTGCTTCTAGATCAGTGGTTCTCAACCTTTCTAATGCCGCGACCCCATAATACAGTTCCCCATGTTGTGGTGACCCCCAACTACTTATACATCACCGGGTGCCAGGGGTGTGGCCAAAGAAAAGGGGGGAAAAATGGCAGACTGCATTGTTTGGTGACCCCCGTGAAATGGTCGTTCGACCCCAAATGAGGTCCCGACCCACAGGTTGAGAACCACTGTTCTAGATGGTAATAGAATGAGAGCCAACTAGGTGTTCATTGGGAGACTTTACTAAAGGACCAAAATAACTATTGAAAAGCAGCAATACTGAATTCCTGCCCGTATTACTTCCCCAGAATGAGGACTCACTAGTAGCTTCTCCACTGTAGACCAAATTGGCTGAGCAAGACAAAGTTATTGTTTGTCCATCAGAATTTTCTTTTTGCAGTCCTTTACAATCTGACAGTACTGGTATAGTGCATTCCCACAACGATGTTGATAAGAATATGACCTAAGCGCTCTAAATCACCTGCAGCCTCTCAGGGGTCTCCAAATGTAGTTCCAAGCATAGCATGTTACAGTAATAGGAAAAGATAAGGCCATGAATCACTACAGCAAGGTCCTCCAATTCCAGATAGAAAACCAGCTGAAACTGGGCAAAGTTCCTCCTGATTGCTGAGTTCATCTGTTGCTCTAGAACATAGGTTCCCCCCCTTGCACTAGCACAGCTGGGCCCAAAAATGGGCCACTACTGCCACGCCGTAGAGCGTAAAAACGGGCCACTACCGCCATGCCTCAGGGCATGAAAACAGGCTGCCGCTGCCATACCTCGGGGTGCGGAAAGGAGTCACCGCTGCATGTGGGGTGCAGAAACAAGGTGCTGCGTCACGCAGGAACAGGGCAGGGCTAGTATCATGTGGGTGCTAGCCCCGCCCAATTTGTGGCACGCATGTATTCTCTGCCCCGTATGCGCATGCATGCACACATGTAAATTGCTTCCCCCTCCTTTTTCCTCCAGTCTGCCAACTGACAAAGGTTGGTGATCTTTGTTCTAGAACACAGGTGTCAAACTTGATCGCATCACGTGATGTATCATGACATATTATATTTTTTGCCTTTGCGGAACTAGGGTGGGCATGGCCTACACATGACGCATCTGGCCTGCAGATCACCAGTTTGACACCCCTGCTCTAGAGGGAGCAAACTAGTTCCTTTATGAGTAATGCTATCACTGGAAAAGATATAGAACTTTTGCAGACAAACAAGAATTCCATTTTGCTAGCATTCAGTTTAAGATTGTTATCTAGATCCTTACAGCCTCCAGGCACCAAGACAATGGCATCACCAGTCTGGCCACTTCCACCAATTTGGTAGCAACACAAAGATGGATACTATTAGCATATTGATGATACTGAACACCAAACCATTGTATGACTTTTCCCAAAAGGTTCATGTAATTGTAAAATAAAAGTGGGCAGATGATCAGCCCCTGTGGCATGACATAAAGATGTAACCATCACGCTGCTCTCTATTATTCCCATCACTGAAGCAATTACGGTAATAAAGTCAATTGGAATAAATTACAGAGCATTTCACTGGCAAAGTCAGAGATTTCTTAAGTGTGATTCCGTGTCAACAGGGTCTAGACTCTAGAATGATTACCATGATATTTTCTTGCTTGTTTATCTGAGTTCTTTTGGGCCTATAACTCTCAATGAAATGGATAGAATATTTTCTAGAATGTTGTCACTGCCAATCAGAACCTTATCTTTCCTGGCTTCTGTATATACCTGGAAGGATCCTGCCCATATGAAGTAAAAACTTAAATAATCTTGAAACTTTGTCAGTAAAATGCATTGATTGATCACAGGATCCAGACATGAGCTTTTGATGTTAGCTCTTCCCTAAAAGGGAATTAACAGCTTAAAATATAGCCACTGCACAACAATCTGCAAATACAGTAAGACGGGTGATGTAACAGTGTTTCTCCTTTAATTCATGGTCCATAATGTAAAATAATACCTCACTTCTCCTGTACCATCTTTTTTTTTTTAATTGAAAATTTTTAAAATTTTTGCAGTAAAATCCCCTTCCCCAGTCCCTCCCAACCCACCCCAAAACCCTTCCCCAATCTTCCCAGAGCTGAATACAGGCTTAACTAGAACTTAAAAGAAAAAAAAGAAAAAGAAAGAAAAAAATTTTTTTAAACCCAAATAAACCTTAAACAAATATAATTACAATCAATAAACAAATTGTAAAATACTTTAACTCCATTATATATAAAGAACAGAAAGAGGAAAATTAAATGTAAATTATTCAAAAGCTAGATGGTATTCTCTTATATCATACTTATATTGTATAAAATTTATCCATATCTATAATTCAAAACTTCCGTTTCTTTCACAATTAATAAACCAATCATCTCTCTAAGTTAATAACATTACAAAATATCATGTTGCATATAAAGTGAATTAGTTAGAATCTAATCCACCATTAAAATATTATAAACTTTAAGTATAAATTATTCAAAAAGCTAAACAATATTTTCCATTATCATACCTATATTATATAAAGTTTATCCATCTTTCTTTATTATCACCATCAAAAACACATATATAAACATTGTTTGTACCATTAAAATTCCCTTATACGTATTTAAAACAAAATATTCCTTTAAATGCTCCTTAAGTTTCTAAACATGCACTACTTATCTAAAATTTTCATTCAATCTCCCTAATATCATACATATATTATATAAAATTTATCCCTCTTTCTTTATCATCACAATCCAAAATACACATATAAACATTAATTGTACCATTGAAATTCCCTTATACATATTTAAAACAAAACATTCCTTTAAATGCTCATTGAATTTCTAAACATATACTTCTTATCTAAAGTTTTCATTCTCCATAATCTTCTCTCCTCTTTTCCAATGATCAGTTCCATCCGCAATGGACTATAAATAACTTTGAAGCAATCTGTACATTCTTTACCCATCTCTCTTAACCAGTAACCTCGAAAAAACTGCTTGAAGATCTACCATTGAAAATTGTGCCAAAGAACTCTTAGGTCTTGCTTCTCCCACAGACTCAGAAACAAATTCTTGTAAAACATCCTTAACCTCCTTCTTCTGTTGTTCCTCTTCCTTGTGTTTATATGCTGCCCGAGTCATTCTCTGCTCCTTCATCTCCACTTGTTGAGACCCCTCAGTCTGTGATTTTCCAACTTTCATCAATACAGCTTCTTCAGGCTGCAATTCTACCTTCTTCTCTTCCAAGACTTTAAACGTTATAGGTGACGATGAGCATGCTCCCAGGACCGAAGTATAAAACTCCTTTGCTTTAAAAACAGTATTAAGTCTATAACATGTCCTCGCATAGCTCACCACTATTCCAATCGGGATATCCCATCTGAACGGCATCTGCCTCTTTTTAAGTTCATCTGCTAAAAAAGCAAACTCCTTTCTTCTTCTTAAAATTTTAGATGGAATCTCCTTTAAAATTATAACATCTTGTGCTGCAATCTGAAACCTCTTATTATAAAAAACTTGCATAATTTCACTGCGTAGGGATCTTTTCCCAAAGTAAATTACCACATCTCTTGGCAGATTTCTTTGCTTTGCAACCCAAGAGTTAACTCTAAATATTTTTTCAATTTCTCTGAATATTTCCTCTTTTTCTCTGTCCAAAATCACAGCAAAATCATTTGCAACCATCTCTCTCAGATCTCCTTGCAGATGTTCACTCAAGCCTCTGATTCTTAAAGCGAATTCCATCTCTCTATATTGAAACATAAGAATCTCATCTTGAAAATTTTCCATCTTTTTTTCCATGCCATCAAATTTTCCCTCCAAGACCTCCACTTTATCTGCAACTTCTTCAACACGAAAATCCAACTTTTCAACAACAGAGGCAAGTCCTTTTAAAGCCAAAACTATATCTTGCCTCAAGATCCTGTTATTTTCCACTAAAATCTCTTTCAGTTCTCCCCTAATTTGAGATATAGCATTTCCCATTACATCTTGCAAATCTTTTACCGTTAGTGACTATACAGAAGAAGAGGGTAATAATATTGATTTAGGTTGTTGCACTGGTAATATCACCGAAGAAGAAACCACCTTAGGAATTGTAGAAATTACTGGGGGTTTTGAAGCCATCTTAAAAGAAAAAAAAATATTTTCCTCTTTCCTCCTTCTTAAAAAATAAAAAAAAAAAGAAAAAAAGAGTTAAATAAAAGAGAGGGAGATTAACTCCAAAAACCCAAATCCTCCTTCAAAAAAAATCATTGTAATAAGAAAAAGAGAAATAGGAAAAGAAAAAAAATAATAATAATTAAATAGACACAATCCATTCCGTCTCCTTAAAAGAAAAAACTTCAAATCGCCATTTTACTTTCCCTCTCAACAAAGGGAAAAAAAGGAAAATGAAAGTAACTCTTTATACTTGAAATCCAAACTTAAAATCCAAGTAAAATCAAAAAATAAAATCCTCTAATCAGCTCTGTCCGCTTTTTAAATAACTCACCAGTTCTCTTTAAACGCGGAGGTGGGAGCGGTGTCTTGCTTTGTCCCAAACAACAAGGGACAAAGGCACCTGAGAAGCGGAGACACCCTGAACTCTGTGGGAGCACTCCTTTCACCCCAAAAGAAACTCCTTTGGGGATCTCAGAGGCTCAACCACTATTCAGGGTGAAACTCCCCCTCCCTCCCTTGGCCCGGGAAGGAGGTTTCAAACCGCGGAACAGCTGATGCCTGCTGTTCTCAGCGGTTTTAACGCTGTCTCAGGAGGACGGCTACAAAGTAGCCACCATCGCCAGCACTACACCACCGGAAGTTCCCCCTGTACCATCCTTTTCATCTACAAATCACAATTAATAACAAAAGAAAACTCTAGGCATATCTACTCTGAAATAAACACATTAAATTCAATATGGCTTACTTTCAGATAACAGTATATTAAAGTCTTACAGCATAATGACACATCTAGTTAGAACTAAAGTTGTGAAAGATTTATGATCAGTACAACTCTGAGCAGTACACTGCCTCAGTTATAGACCATTTGATTCATGCTGTAACCTATCGCCCTGATGCTATTTTCCTACAATATTCCATTTTCTTACACTCAGGTAATCATAAGTTTAATGTATAGCCAAACACAGTGTATTCAAAAGTTGTAAGATTCTCAAGTTTATTTATGATCAACTACATTTTACTAAATGTAGAATTCACATTCAGCATTCAGCAATATAGAACTCACATTCAGCATTCAACATTCAGCATCCTCACATGCTCAATGCAGTTTCTCCACTCTTCCCCTTGTGCAGTATTGTCAACACATTCCCCAAACTTTGAAAGGAAACTCATTTAAAAAATGAGAATGGAGGCTTTGTGCAATTGGAGGGTGTTTCCTCCTCCTCTTTTTCGCCTTTCCCTTCCTTCTCTTTTTCTCTTTCTCCTTCCCCAGTTCTGTGGATTTATGAAAATAAATGTAGAATTCACATTCAGAACTCAGCATCCTCACATGCTCAATGTGTTTCTTCATTCTTCCCTTTGTGCAGTATTATGAACCCATCTCTCAAACTTTGAAAGGAAACCCCTCAATTTGGAAAATGGAGAAGGGAGTATTTATTGAAATCATAAATATCAGGGGAAGGAAAGCACAAACATTTATGCAACTGGGGGAGCACCTCCTTCTCTCTGTCTCAAGACAAGGAATACATGGGTTGTTGTTTCTTTGTAGGAGATGCTGCAGGTAGAGGGACAACCCATTCATGGAGCTCTCTGGCTGACATCTCGAGCAGTCATCCCCAGAATGGCAGCAGCAGGTCCACAATCTGGAAGTGGATGGAGGCTCACCATGGTGTGCAGCCCAGGTACTTGCCAGGCTAGGCTTACCATCCTGGGAGTTGGGAAGACATTTGCTGGGATAAGCCAGCTCTAATTATGAGCTCCACAAGCCCACTGCACCTTGGGCCCAGAATGGGACAATGTCTTTTCTGGTGGGGGAGGAAATGTCTCTTCCCTGCCCATTTGGTTTGATTGTCCCACAGCGATGATTCCCCTCATCACAAAATGTCCTTGTCCCCACATCCTGTCAGCTAGCATATGAAGGTGTTCTTCTGGTGGGGCGCCAAATTCCCCCCACATCCAGTTGGCTGGGGTGACTTGTTATGTGCTGACCAAGCTGTGCCCACTTGGCCATGTGCACCCTTCGTGCCAAGCTGGCTGTGCTGAGCCATCTGTGCCAAGTCATCTGCATTGATCCAGCTAGATCAGTAGTTCTCAACCTTTTTAATGCCGCGACCCCCAACCGGTCATAAGTCGAGGACTACTCAACTGGTCGTAAGTCGAGGACTACTCAACTGGTGCAGCACCGTTTGCAGAATGGGACTTTTGGCGGGCTCGGCAGGGCAGAGACAGCCTGGACAATTCCTATTGGCTTTTGAAAGCCAATAGAATTAGACTCTATTCAAGACAGTCTATTCTATTGGCTTTCAAAAGCCAATAGAATAAAAGGGAATAGCACAGCTAAGGAAAAGGGGAAAAAAATGGCGGACTGCGTTGTTTGGCGACCCCCGTGAAATGGTCATTCGACCCCAAATGGGGTCCCGACCCACAGGTTGAGAACCACTGAGCTAGATCCATTCTCTGTGCTGACCCAGCACGCAGTCCAGCTGGCCATATCCACCTGGCAGCAGTAAGTTGTCCTAGACCAGGGGTAGGAAACCCAAAACACTCAAAGAGCCACTTGGACCCATTTCCCACCGAAAACAAAACACTGGGAGCCGCAAAACCCTTTTGATATCTAAAATGAAGATAACACTGCATATATCCTTTTTTACCAATATGTGTGTGTGTGTGTGTGTGTGTGTGTGTGTGTGTGTGTGTGTGTGTGCGTGCATGCATACATACATCTCTCTCTCTTTCTGCCCTTGGTCTGACAGTCCTTTTCCCCCACTTTCTTTCTTTCTCTCTCTCTTTCCTCTCTCTCTCTTTCTCTCTCTCCCTCTCTCTTTCTCTCTCTCTCTTTCTCCCCTCCTCTCTCTTTCTCCCCCCCCCTCCAATCTTCTGCTCACCTGGCAAGATGGCTTCAAACTGTTCTCCAACAAGCTCAGGGGTAGGCAACCCTGGCTCTTTTATGACTCATGGACTTCAACTCCCAGAATTCCTGAGCCAGCATAGCTGGGCTAGCTAGCTCTCTCCTGCCCTTCCTGCTTCCTGCTTCCTGCAGAGACGCAGCAAAGGGAGGAGGTCTGCCCAATAAGTTTTTCAGCTTTTGGAGAACATCATGAGTCCACTCTCTTTTTTTTTACACACACACACACACACACAGAGAGAGAGAGAGAGAGAGAGAGAGAGAGAGAGAGAGAGAGAAGGGAAGCGCAAGTGCCTTTCTCTGTCTCTGTCTCTGCAAAATGGCAGAGGAGGCTGGGAGCCGCATGGAAGGCTCAAAGAGCCACATGCGGCTCCGGAGCCGCAGGTTGCCGACCTGTGTCCTAGACCCTGTGGGAAGGAAAAGAACTCATTAATGAACCTACAATTTTTCCTACTGAACATTATGATAGAGGTGGGTCTTATGTTACATTATAATTGGAGACAAAAGATTACAGGTGTGTATTTGAAGCAGTTGTTCTTTGTTGGATGTGCATCCAAGGAAAGCTGATTTTGAATTGCAGGGATTGGGAAGGATAATTGAAATGGGGGAAAATGAACGATGTTAAGGAAATCTATGCATAAAGCATGCATTTCTTTTACCTGACATGTCCAAAAGCAGAGAGAAACCAGAATATGAAAATGGCACCAGAATAATACATTAAAAGTGTCATACCTCTTTTCGCCTCTGATAGTGCAGGTCACATTCCCCAATTAAGTGTCAGACATTTGTTATGAGGAAAATCTTCAGTTCCCAGCCAAACAGTTCTCCCATGACCTTGGTTCCCAGACTGGACCATTTACAGGTGTGCTGAGCACTCCAAACATCCCCCTCCCCCCTGCATCTGTAGACAAGCTAAGAAAGAATAATGGCTGAAGCAGAATAATGTTTCTTTGATGTTTGACAGGATGGCCTCTAGAAATCAGAAGGAACCTTAAAAACAATAAGTACACATTACTTCTGTTATGAGGGCCCCAGTTTCCAGGGATATTTATTATGGAACTTCTCTATTAAGCGATCTGTTATGAGCTTTTGTCCATCTAGCCTCCGCTATCGGATAGCCCTTCCACTGCATTAGATACTGCAACTTCCCCTTGTTGACTTCATAATGTGTCTCCCCCTTCACACATACACTATTATTGAGCTGGGGACTTCTTTATCAACTAGCCTCATCCTAGAGCCCTGAAAAAGTTTCAGCACGCTGCAATGGAACACCGGATGTACTTTACCCAATATTCTGGGGCGCTTTACCTCTACTGTGACCGGAGTGATGACCAATTGGAAAAGGCCCTATGTACTTCGGACTAGCTTTTTGCAAGATAGTTTCAACTTCAGATATTTTGCAGATAGATACATTTTTATTTCCTACAAAGAATAGCCTTTGCGGAGTTCACCTTTTATCTGCCTGTTTCTTCTGACTCTTGGTTGCTTTGTCTAAGTCTTTCTTTGCATTGCTCCAGACATTTTAGAACAAATCTACCTACTCGGCTAAAGTGCCCGAGGACGGAGGCTCCTGAGGGTATTCTGGCATAGGTGTGAATTCTAGCCCTGTGCTAATGTATACTGCATTATTATATGCCACCTCAACGAATGGTAGGAGTCCTGCCCATTTAGTTTGCTGGTAGTTTACATAACAATGCAGGTATTGTACCACCACTGCATTGACTTGTTCTGTGGCCCCATCCATACTTGGATGGGCTTGCTTAGAAAACAGGTCCATGACAGTCCAAATCACAGTGTTCCCCCCATTCACTAGTAGTTCCATGCTGAAGTCCATGGCTATCTCCTCCCAGGATCTGGTCGGTTGACAACTTGCTGAAGCAACCCCAGGCTCTTCCCTGGCATTCTCTTGCTATCTGTGCATACAAGCACAGCTTTTCTCATAGCTCTCAATGTCCTTTTTCATTTTTGGCCACCAGAACTGATGGTTGGCTAAATGCAAAATCTTTAGAAATCCAAAGTGACTCGCTTGCTTGGCATCGTGGCTATGTTGCAAAACATGTAGCTGCAAGTTGTCTGGGGCATACAGCTTGTCCCCCTTCCATGCCAATTCCTCCCTTAGGGTTAGCTCTCTCTGATGAGCCCCAAACCATGCATCAGTTTGTAGCTCCAGTTTTAGTTGCTGGATAAAAGCATATGTAGGAGGTGAGCGTCTTTTCTTCTCTTATCACTGGTGATGGCTTACGCCATTCACTGCCTCGTGGGAATGATGGACTTCACCACCATCTCTCAATTACTTTTATAGTGAGGCATGCAGGACAAGATATCCACTAGGAAATTCTTCCTCCCTGGAATGTACTTCAACTCAAAGTCAAATCGGTAAAAATACTGAGCCCACTGTATTCGCTTGGGGGAAAGATTGCGGGGGGGGGTGTTTCAAAGCCTCAAATGGGATTTTACTCCCCTCAAGGAATTGCCTGCAAGTTAAGAGCACCCATCTCAGTTGGCTTTCTCTGCCCCCATTAGTACTTGGATGGAACCCAGAACTAAGTCCCTGTGAGGACCCTATTAATTTGATAAATTCCTGCCAGAACTTTGCGGTAAACTGCACCCCCTGGTCAGATATGATGGACCTTGGGACTCCATGCAGCCTATTTATATGTTGCAGAAACAATGTGGCTAAGATCCAAGCTGATGCGATCTTTGGGCATGCCTCAAAATGTGCTTGCTTCGAAAACAGGTCAACCATAGTCCAGATTATGGTATTCCCAGAACTCTCAGGCAGTTCCACAATGAAGTCCATGGCTATCTCTTCCCATGGGTAGTGAGCGTTAGCCACCAGCTGCAACAATCCAGGAGGCTTTCCTGGCAGTCTCCTCATAGAAGCGCAGGTCAGGCACCGTGCAACGTAATTCTCTAAGTCTTTATTCATCTTGGGCCATCAAAATTGCCTCCTGGCTAGATGGAGAATCTTCAAAAACCCAAAATGGCCAGTTGGCTTCACATCGTGACACCTTTGCAAAATTTGGGTTCTTAGGTAAAGCGGCATGTACTGTTTGAAACCCTTCCAAGCCAGACTGTCAGAATCCAATTATATTTCATCTCTACTTATCGACTATGGAAAATCCCATTTCTGCCCTCTCTGGATTCTGTCATACAATGAAGGGGAAGGGGGGTGAACAAAGGGGTTTTATGGCCCTCATTTCCTTCGGTACAACTTCAAAAGAGAGTGAATGTGGATACCACCAAAAGGACTAACCATAACAAAAGGGCCCATCAGCTTTCATCTACTCTCCTCTGAAGTCTCCCTTCCACCGGCAGTGAGGAAAAAGGGGGTGGAAATGTAATGCCTGAGATTGTTGCTGGAAAGATGGTGGGGTGGGGTGGGGCTGCTGGGGACCCCTTAAAACCTTGAACCATAGGGCTTGGGCCCCAGGTCCTGTCTAGAATGCCTGCAACCATTTTCTCTTAATAAAGGATGCGTGTTGGAAGAAACATTCCAAGAGTTCTGTCTTCTTAAGTGGGGTGGGTCCTTACATTAGACAGGACCTGCAGAATTAGTCCACCTGGAAGGGAGAACCTTGCTGGGGGACTTTGCAAAAATTACCATGTCAGACTATGGAGCAAGCAAGGGAGAAAACTCGCCGGAAAGGGAGCCGCTGCCCCAACTGAAATCCTGCCAGATGTCGGGATCTGAGAGGTCAGATTCCTCAGAAGAAGAGGTCATGGAGACACGGGACCACAAACCTCAGTGGTCAATGGGCGTTGGAAAGAAAGGCGAGTGGGAAAAGAAATCAAGAAAGGTGACCCTGAGACAGGGGGCCAACCAACCAGAATGGAAGCAGGAGATGGAGAAATCCCTGCACGCAAGTGAAGAGGAAGGGAGCTGGGCACCGTACTCGGGCTGGATCCTAGAGAAAGCTATCGACCTGATGAAGAGAACTCTCAGCTCCCTAGGAGAGGAGAATTCTGAGCCCTACGGCCGCCCCAGCTCCTGAAGCCACAAAGGGAGAGTCACCGAGGGGGAAGTGGAACCTGAGCCCCGGGGAAATCTACTGATCCCCACTCCCCGCCAACCCACAGATGGCGATCTGGATGGAAGATACTACCACCGACAACAAAGGCACCGGTCCATTCAAAGACTCCCGCCACTGGACTTGAAATTCAAGGGGGAGCCAACATGCTTGGGGTTTTTCCTAACCCAAGTCCTCATGGAGAAATACGGGCGGGACATCCCCAGCGACAAAGCCCATATCCGGATCGTGCAATCTGCCCTGGACGGGCTGGCCGCAGAATGGGTCGTGAACTTGCATGACTCCAATGCCCCAGAGCTCAATGACTTCAACCGTTTCATGTCCTCTCTGAGAAGGTGATTTGAGGACCCCCTGGCTGATCGCAAAGCCCACGAAAGGATAAAAACAATGAGTCAAGGCAAACGCCCGTTAGCCGAATATATGCAAGAATTCTGGGCCATTGACATCCTCCTTAGCCATTTCAAAGGCGGACTAAATTATGACCTATATGACGCTTGCCTGCCCTGAGGGGACCCACATCAACTTGAGGAATGGTACAGTCTTGGCAGAGGAAGCAGAGATTGACATATTGAAGAGGCACCGCCGAAGAAAACAATGGAGCCGCTTACCGCCTGAGTTGACACGCGAACCAGTGAAACCATCGGGTACGGCCAAGAAGCAAATGGGGTGTTTCAAGTGCAGGAGAGAAGGGCATCGGGCTGTAGAATGCCACTCAAAAGCCCCCCAGCACAACCCAGACAGATCACCGGCCAGAAAATCCGGAAAGTCTCCAGCTAAGCCAAAAGAACCTGCCATGAGAATGGAGGAGGCAGTGGAATCCCCCACCTCTGCTCATCAGGGGGAAAGAACACCAGCCTACACCACAGGGCTGGTGGATGCCTCAGACAACAGCTCAGAGGGCGAACTCCTGGTAAGTGGACACATCACACCCATCCTCAAGACAGTGACTATATTAATTCCCCCCTTGCCCGAAGCTGTGGAGGTGAAAGCCTTAATAGACTCTGGCTGCATCCGCTGCCTCATTAGCCCGACGCTAGTGGGGAATCTGGGCATTCTGTCTAGGAGACTGGAACAACCAATCTCATTTGGCCAGTTAGATGGGTCCATAGCAGGGGGGGTGCCAGCTACCCTAGCCACTTTACCAATACATCTCTCCCTGGGCAAATATGAGGAAGACATAATGTTTGTGGTGACCCCAGGCATGGAATGCCCAATGATCCTAGGGATGGAATGGTTAAAAAAAATGGAACCCCTGGGTGAATTGGAGGACGGCAGAAATCAAATTCCTGAAGGGGAACCCTATGGACTTAAAATCCTAAGGGGGCCTACCAGAATCAAGAACAGACAAAGCATCCATGGGAGAGGAAAAGAGACTACCAGAAAAACCAGAGGAATACAGAGACCTTGCTGAGGTTTTCAGTGAGGAGAGGGTGGATGAGCTCCCCCCCACCGACCCACAGACTGTGCCATTGAATTCAAGCCTGGGGCAAAACTCCCGAAGCCCAGATTATACTCCATGAGCCCAAAGGAGAAGGAGGAAATGGAAAGATTAATAAAGAAAAACCTAGAAAGGGGGTTCTTTGAGCCAGCCAAGCCTAAAGTGGCTGCCCCAGTCCTCTTTAGAGAGAAGGATGGCTCTCTACACTTATGTGTGGATTATAGTGCCCTGAATACAATCAGTGAAAGCAACCTATACCCTCTGCCCCTTATGAAGGACATGTTGTCACACCTCTTGAAAGGGATTTTTTTTTCTAAACTAGATCTAAGGGAAGCTTACTATCGTGTAAGAATTAAGGAAGGGGATAAATGGAAGACTGCATTTAACTGCCCCATGGGGTGCTACCAATTCAAAGTCTTGCCATTTGGATTACAAGGGGCCCCCGCAGTATTTATGCGATTAATCAATGACGTTCTAAGGGAGCACCTATTTAAGGGAGTTTACTTAGACGATATTCTTATCTTCACCAAATCAAAAGAGGAACATGTCAACCTAGTCAGAGCAGTTTTAAAGTAACTGCGAGTTGCCCACCTATATGCCAAACTCTCGAAATGCAAATTCCACCAGGAAAGGATGGTCTACCTAGGTTATTGCATATCCCCACAGGGCATTGAAATGGACCCAGAGATGGTCAGAGCAGTATTAGAATGGGCATCACCCCGCACAAGAAAGCAACTGCAAAGTTTCCTGGGCTTCACAAACTTTTTCTGCCAATTCATCCCCTCATTTGCCCAGATAGCCCTGCCCCTCAAAAACTTACTAAAAACGAAGGGAGCATCCTCAGTAAAACCTCAGCCACTAACATGGACAATGGAGTGCCGAGCAGCGTTTGAGAGATTAAAGAGACTTTTCTCTGCTGAACCAGTACTGAGGCACCCAGACATGGATAAGCCCTTCATAATACAGGTAAATGCAAGTGATGTGGCAGTGGGGGCTGTACTATTACAAGAAAATGATGGATATTGCAACCCTGTGCATATACATCCAAGAAACTCACGGAAACAGAACAGCGCTGGCCTGTATGGGAGAAAGAGGCATACGGGATACGTTGGTCATTACTCACGTGGCGCCAGTTCCTTGAAGGCAACAAAATCCCCTTCCAAGTGTGGACTGACCACAAAAATTTTGAAGCCCTGAAAACACCCAGGAAGCTCAACCCCAAGCAAGCCCGCTGGTCCCAGCATTTTCACCAGTTCCAATTTATGCTCAAGCATTTGCCGGGGGGGGGGAGAACTTCCTGGCAGATGCACTATCTCGCATGCCCCAATATAACAGCACGCGAGCCACAGACTCTAAACCGATGATAGTAGAATCACAACTGGCAGCGCCAATAACCACCAGAGCCCAAGCTAAATTAAAACCACAGCTGGGCAGCCAAACCGGAATTGAATTCTGGAAAAGTTTGGAAACAGATGAATGGTTCCAGAAAAAAAAATGTTTGCACAATGAGAGATGGGCTGCCTTGGGTGGGGGAAAAGTTATATATACCAACAATCCAAAGAGTCACATTCATGCAGCTTTGCCACGACACAAAATCAGCAGGGCATTTTGGATTTGTAAAAACATTACACTTAATCAAACAGCAATTTTGGTGGCCATCCATAAAAAAGGACATAGAAAGTTACGGGGCCAGCTGCCCAAAGTGTGCAACTGCAAAGAGGTTGCAAGGGAAATTGCCCGGACTATTACAAACAGTGGCAAATCCCTCAGTCCCCTGGAGGGAAATAGCCATGGATTTTATAGTGGAATTATCAGAAAGCAATGGGAATACTGTTGTCTGGACGGTCATGGACTTGTTTTCCAAACAGGTGCACTTTATCCCTTGCCAAAAGATTCCCACCACAAAAGCCTTAGCGAAACTTTTCATCCAGCACATTTACAGATTGCATGGGGCACCCTAATGCATCATCTCTGATAGGGGAGAGCAATTTACGTCTGCATTTTGGAAGGAATTTTTATCCCTCTTAGGGACCACTCAGGGACTGACATCTAGCCATCACCCTCAGTTGGACAGACAAACAGAACGCTATCACTCAGTACTTGAGCAATATTTAAGATGTTTTATTAATTTCCAGCAAACAAATTGGACGGACCTACTCCCTTTTGCAGAAGTTGCCTACAATAATGCAGTCCACTCCAGCACAGGTTACACTCCTTTTCAAATAGCCAACAGTCAAAGTTGTCACAATTAATTCCAAACGAACCAGGGATCCCATCACTGAAAGAATGGATGGAACAATTACAAAACACCTGGCCAATAGTTAGAAAAGCAATAGATGAAGCTAGGCAGGCATACAAAGCACAAGCCGATTTAAAAAAGGGTTGAGCTTACACCATTCATTATAGGAGAAATGATGTACTTATCTACAAAATACCTAAAGTCCCTACAACCCTGTAAAAAACTTGGATCAAAATATATAGGGTCTTTTCTAATTAAAAGAATCATAAACCCAGTAACAGTAGAATTAGAATTACCCAAAAATCCAATTTTTCATTGCAGCTTGCTGAAAAGAGAGCATCAGTCATCGTTACAGCCAAAAATCCCCCCACCACCACCTCCATTCATGGTGGAAGGCGAACGAAATAAAGGAAATCCTAGACTCTAGGAGATATTATGGAACGACTCAGTACCTAGTTGCATGGAAACACCTCCCTGTCTCACAAAACGAGTGGGTCCATAAACGTCATGTCAGAGCCCCGAAGCTATTAAAGAAGTTTCACACAGAGTATCCTAACAAGCCTGACTAACTTTTATACCTGTTTTGTTTTCTTTCAGGTGGATCTATCTTATTTTTAAGGGGGCAGGATGTCAGAATCCAATTATATTTAATCTCTAGTTATTGACTATGGAAAACCCCATTTCTGCCCTCTCTGAATTCTGTCATACGATGAAGGGGAAGAGAGGTGAACAAAGGGGTTTTATGGCCCTCACTTCCTTCAGACAACTTCAAAGGGATTGAATGTGGATACCACCAAAAGGACTAAATCATAACAATGGGGCCATCAGCTTTCATCCATTCCTCTCTGAAGTCTCCCTTCCACCAGTAATGAGGAAAAAGGGGGTGGAAATGTAACGCCTGGGATTATTGCTGGAAAGATGGTGGGGTGGGTGGGGCTGCTGGGAACCTCTTAAAACCTTGAACCGTAGGGCTTGGATCCCAGGTCCTGTCTAGAACACCTGCAACCATTTTATGTTAATAAATGATGCCTGTTGGAAGAAATATTCCAAGAGTTCTGTCTTCTTAAGATGCAAAGTGGGGTGGGTTCTTACACAGATCCTCTTTCATCATCATCATGTCCCCTTTATGGTTCCTAATCCATTCATCTCCCTCCAGGGCCTCTTTCAGCTTTTGGGTGACTTCATTATCAGCTAGCTGAGGGGGAGACGGCAGAACTAGCCTCATAAAGCCTTGCACTGCTAGCTGCCCTGAGAGAATGATCAAGTTAAATAATTCATTCCTGGATCTTTTCCCTGGCAGATACTAAAGAGTAAAATTAAATTGATAGAAGTACTGAGTCCATTGGACCTCTTTAGATCTTCAGGGCTTCCAAATTCTTGTGGTCCATCCACACCTTGAAAGAGATTTTACTACCCTCCAAGAACTGCCTCCAGGTAAGTAACAGACCGCATAAGCATCCTTTCCCCATACTGCCCAGTGCCTCTCGGTGTCATTTAACTTGTGAGAGGTGTAGGCACATGGCTGGAGCTTCCCTTCTAAATTCTTTTGTAGAAGGACCATCCCCATGGCTACATCGCTACGTCTGCTTGGATTACATAGGGCATTATTGGGTCTGGGTGCTTAAGGGTTGGCTCAGTCGCAAAAAGTTGCTTACGTTTTTCAAAAGCTCTTGACAGTCCATAGTCCAGTTGAGCGGCTGGCTCGCCTTGGTCTTCAGGCTTCCCCCTCCCATCTTTAACAGCTCTGAAATAGGCAAAGCTATCTGTGCAAAGGAGGGGATGAATTGTTGGTAGAAGTTGGCAAACCCCAGAAAGCTCTGTAGTTGCCTCTGAGTTCATGGGGGTTTCCACTCTAATATAGCTTTCACTTTTCCAGGGCCCATTTCCACCCCCTTGCTTGATATGTGGTAGCTTGATATAGTAGCTTGATATAGTCCAAGCTACTTTTATGGATGTTGCACTTGGATAGTTTAGCATAGAATTTGGCTCTCAGTAGCTTCTGCAGCACTTCCCTCATTACCATGTTTCCCCGAAAGACCTACTCAAAAATAAGCCCTAGCCTGATTTTTGGGGGTGGACCTAATATAAGCCCTACCCCAAAAATAAGCCCTAGTTCTGGGGTGAGGCGCATGCCTAAAAATCAAGGTAGGGTGGGATGGGAGTGGAGCTTACAATTGTAGCAAGGCCTCGCATGGATCGACATTTGCCTTGCCTCGCTGGCCCACTTCTTCTGCAGCTGAAGGAGCAGCTTCATTCTGCAGCTGACAATGAAGCTCTGGCCCGTATTTTGTCAGAGGCCTTTCCTGAAGGCCTCTTGAGCCAAGAATCGAGCTATGGATTCAATCCATAGCTCGGTTCTTGGCTGGAGAGGCCTTTCCAGAAGGCCTCTGACTTCAAAATACAAGCCAGAGCTCCATTCTCACCTGCAGAATGAAGCTGTTCCTTCAGTTGCAGAAGTGGGCCAGCTGGACAGGGCTGTCAGTGTCACCACCGTGAGTTGAGTGGAAAAGCCCCCGCCCTGAAAATAAGACCTGATGCCTTTTTTGAAGGCAAAAAAAAAAGACCAGGTTTTATTTTCGTAGAAACATGGTCATTTCAAGTACTCTTTCATTGTCTCTGAATAGATGAGGATATAATTCAAGTAAACCAGCATCCTCTTGTACAGGTGATCATGCAGCACTTCGTTAATCAGCTACATGAATACTGCTGGCATTGTCTGCAGTCCAAAAGGCATCACCCTGAACTGGTAGCATCTTAAGGGGCAGTTAAAAGCAGTCTTCCTTCATCTCCCTTTCTGATCCTCACCCAATAATACATCTCTCTTAAATCCAACTTGGTGAATACCTTCCCCTTGGACAGGTGCCCCAGCATGTCTGTCATGAGGAAGAGGGGTACATATTCTCCATGCACACACCATTAATCCCCCTAAAATCCATGCACAATCTCAGCAATCCATGTTTTTCTCCTTAAAGAGCATTGGTGTTGCCACCTTGGATTTTGCTGGCTAGATGAAGCCCCTCGTTAAATTTTTTTCCATAAAGGCTCAAAGTTCCTCCATCTCCCCTAGGGTTATGGAGTATATCTTTTGCCCCAGGTAGCAACTCAATGGCACAGTCTGTGGAGCGATGAGGAGGCAGCGCATCTGACTCCCACTCGCTAAAGACTTCCACCTTTGGAATACTTGGCTCTACTAAAGTGATCTCAGCTAACATGCTGATTGTCTCTTCTTTCACTTTCATAACTGATCTTGCTCACCTAACCTTCGATGGCTTTTCCACCCAGTCCTTTCTCATATTTAATCTTTAGCCACCACTTGTTGCTTTGCCAGTCAATTGATGGATTTCATTTTTTTCATCCATGACAATCCCAATATCATTGCCTCAGTCATCTTTGGGGCTACAATAAACCGGATAGTCTTTTCATGGCCCCTGTGACACTGATTCTGTACAGGTGAAGATTGTTAAGACGCTTGGAACTTGCCTGATGAACTTTAAAAAGAATCTTTATGAACTTTGGACTTCTGGTTCCGGTATGCAGCGACGTGGGTCACATCTGGGGACATCTCCAACCCGGATGGGTTTTCTGCATCGGTAGACCCCCCAGTGGGTCAAAAGTTGCCCTGGAGGGGCAACCACTAAGAAGGAGGCTTGCTGGTGGCTGCAGGAGAGCGGCAGCTTTTCCCGTGGCTCCAGCTATTTCCTTAGGGCCAACGGAGCAACAATCGTCCTGCAAGAGGGCCGATCATCCTGCTGCACCAGCCGAAGTCACAATTACAGCTAAATGATATTAGACCCACCATGGAGGATCTGGGTGAGACCCCTTTAGCCCCTCTCTTTCCCTTATTTGGTTTTTTTTTTGCCTGAAAAAACTTGGTTGGAATTATTTCCCCATTTGGAAAGGGCGGCTTCTGTATGTGTGGGAAGAGAGGCGTTGAGAATAAAAACTTAAAGATTATACTTTATTTTTACTCATTTTGGGATATAGAAAAAAACAACCCCCCCCAAAAAAACGCTCTTTTGAATTTTATTAAGAGCTAACATTGGAAGAATATTTCTTTCTCCACTCTTTCCTTTAAGAGAAAAAAAAAAGGAAAAAAATGGTGTCTGGAAAAGTTTCTTTTTTATTTACTATGGACATCTAGTGATGAAAAGCTAATGTTGCAACTATTTTTTGGATTGAAATCTGACCTTCAAAATATTCCTGGAAGAGATAAGCTGGAGCAGATGTGGGAACTAAGGGGGTGGACACTGTTTAATTACAGCCCTCATTAAATAATAATAATAATAATAATAATAATAATAATAACAACAACAACAACAATAATGGAGTTTGGCTTGGACAAATGTGCCACACTTACTATCAAACAAGGAAAAATAGTCAAAACTGAAGGAATCAAGATGCCCCACGAAAATAACATTAAGAGTCTGGATGAGGAAGAGTACTACAAATACTTGGGTATCCTTCAAGCTGACAACATCAAGCACACTGAAGTCAAGAAAAAGATTAGAGGTGAATACATCAAGAGAGTGAAGAAGATCTTAAAGTCCAAACTCAATGGAGGAAATACCATAAAGGCAATCAACACCTGGGCAATCCCAGTCATTAGGTACACAGCTGGAATAGTGGACTGGATTCAAGCAGAACTAAAAGCAATGGATAGGAAGACCAGAAAAATAATGACAATGAATCATGCCCTTCATCCACGCAGTGACATTGATAGACTTTATCTACCAAGGCAAATAGGTGGGCGTGGAATGCTACAAGTATATCAGATGGTTGAAGAAGAAAAAATGGCTTTGGAAGAATATCTGAAGAACAATGATGAAGATGCACTGAAATTAGTATATCAGGAAGGCTTACTAACTACTGGAGAGACCAAACTGGCCTACAAGAAAGACCAAATGAAGAACAGAATAGAGGCATGGGAAGACAAAGCACTACATGGCCAATACATGAAAAAAATAGCTGGGAAAGCAGATAATAATAAAACCTGGCAATGGCTAAGAGCAGGAAAATTGAAGAAAGAGACCGAGGGACTAATTCTGGCTGCACAAGACCAAGCCTTAAGGACAAATGCATACAAAGTCAAAATTGAGAAGACAGCAACAGACAGTAAGTGCCGCCTATGCAAAGAAGCTGAAGAAACAGTGGACCACCTGGTAAACTGTTGCAAGAAGATTGCACAGACTGACTACAAGCAGCGGCATGACAAAGTAGCAACAATGGTGCATTGGAAGATCTGCAAAAAATATCATTTGCCTGTAAGCAAAAACTGGTGGGATCATAAAATAGAGAAAGTCATAGAAAATGATAAAATTAAACTGCTCTGGGACTTCAGAATTCAAACAGACAAGCACCTGCAACATAACACCCCTTTTTTGTCGATAAGAAAGACAAAAAAGTCTGGATAGTGGACGTGGCAGTGCCTGGAGACAGCAGAATAGACGAGAAAGAACTGGAGAAGATAAAAAAATACAAAGACCTACAAATAGAAAGACTGTGGCAAAAGCAAGCAAGGGTAGTACCAATAGTAATAGGCTCCTTGGGTGCAATCCCAAAACAACTGGAACACCACTTGAACACCATTGACATTGACAAATTCACTATTAGTCAATTGCAAAAGGCGGCCTTACTGGGAACTGCTTCCATCTTGCGAAGATATCTGTAATACCATCAAACATCCACATCTGCCTATCCCAGGTCCTGGGTAAGGACTCGATAGGTAGACAAAATGCCAAATCCAGTCTGAACATCTGGCTGACTATGCGATGATCCATAATAATAATAATAGCTCCTTGGGTGCAATCCCAAAACAATTGGAGCACCACTTGAACACCATTGGCATTGACAAATTCACTATTAGTCAATTGCAAAAGGTGGCCTTACTAGGAACTGCTTCCATCCTGCGACGATATCTGTAATACCATCAAACATCCACATCTGCCTATCCAAGTCCTGGGTAAGGACTCGACAGGTAGACAAAATGCCAAATCCAGTCTGAACATCTGGCTGACTGCAATGATCCATAATAATAATAATAATAATAATAATGAAAATACTTTCTTTGATTACTTTTAAAATGGAGAAACTCCATTCTCATTTAAATTGCAAGCTTATACTGGAAAAGATTTATGAGGTTTCTGAAAAAATATGTGCTATAAGGAAAAGGATTACTACAGAATGAAGAGTTGATGCTACTCCAAACTTTCAAACTGATCTTCAGATTACATCTGTTTATGCTATAAACCAAAACATACCAGAAGAGGAATTAAAGGAAATTAAAGAGGAATTTGTTACAATGAAAGAGATCACCACAGAACTAAGAATCACAGATTCAAATTTTAAAAGTAATTTTCAGATTATGCCTGACTATTCTACAAACCAAAAATACATTAAAAGATGACTTCATTGAGGATACAGAGGAACTTATTTCATCCTACAAGCATTTTATCTATATTTGTGAGGACCAGAAAAAACAAAGAACCTTTGTTTGAACCTTTAATGCAGCGAGGCTTCAAGAATAAGAGAAATGGAGGTCCAGTCCAGACAACAGGAAGCTTATTACTGCCTCAAATAACCCTACAAGCAACAAAGAGAGATTTACCGGTTGGAAGGGAAGTATTGTTGTGGAAACCTGCTTGGCAGAAAAAAAAGCCTAGAATAAAACTGAAAAGAGAAATTTAAAATTATATATATTGGAAATATGGCATTTTAGAATTATGGACTAAGTTAAGGATTAGGTTTTTGAATAGAAATAAGAAAAAATGGGTGATTAATGTATGAAAATTACTATATAATGGGAAGAAGGAAAATGAAGAGATGTTTTAGATCGGGATTGAATTAATAGTTAATTGAATGTGATTTTAATAAGATGATGTGTTCTCTTTGATAATATGGATGATATTAGGTTTTATAATTAATTGGATGAAAATAGATCCTTATCTAAGGGACTCAAATGATTTAAGGTTGTTATTATTTTATTAACAAAAAAATTGATGGATTGATGGATTAGATATGTATAGGATAAATTAATGTTTATTTTAACTGGGAGAGATTTGTGGAAGAAGAAATAAATAAGATCTATGATGAAATTAAAGAATTAGGACATATTTAGAAGAGATACCTGAACTGATGTGTGTATTTGAAGTTAAATTTGATTATGGTCTTGTAATTGCATAAAGATTTAAAACAGGTTTAGGATTAATAGAAATTTAAGGTAGAAATAGACTAGTTTAAATATATAAGCTATTTGAGGGAAATAGAGAGGGAATATTTGATGCATTGACTGAATTACTTATATATGTTTTGTTTTTAGATTTTTGATTAACCTAGCCCCATGGTGTGTCTTGAGCATTTTGTATTAATTAAAAAAACAATAAAATTTGTTTTTTTTTAAAAAAAGAATGTTTATGAACATTGTGAACTGAATACTTTTAATCCCATTGTGCTGTAAGGCTACCTGCCCCAGTGTGATCACAGGCAAGCCAAGAGACGATGGGATGGAGTGGGAGATGTGTCGGGATCACCTGCCCTGGCACGGACACAGGGAAGCAAAGAAATGGTGGAACGGAGTGGGTGACAGGTCGGGATTGCCTGCTTCCCCCCCCCCTTGTGCCTCTGCTGGTGCTGCCACAAGCCTCCCACGAGCCAGATGGCCGCACTGCGCATCCAGATCACCTGCTTCCCTCCGCCTACACCTCCATGCTCTGATTTACCTGTGCTGTGCCAAGGGGCTGGTAAGCTGTGACTGCTACCAGACACCATTGGCATCTGGGCGCTCGCTGCCTCTTGTGCATGCGCTGAGGGGTGGGTAGCCCGGCCAGGCTGATCATCCCATGTTTCCCATAAAATAAGCCTTAATGTGTTTTATGGTGTCAAAAAAATGTAAGACCAGGTTTTATTTTTAGGGAAACACAGTATAAATAATTTTAGAACCAAATGAGGGGATTGTTATCAGGAATTCTTCATTAACAGCATTGTAAAAGATGATATTAGCACTTTTAACATGACAGTTTAGGCC
The DNA here is from genome assembly GCF_016545835.1 of Crotalus tigris. NCBI lineage: Eukaryota > Metazoa > Chordata > Lepidosauria > Squamata > Viperidae > Crotalus > Crotalus tigris. The sequence goes on from NW_024097524.1 coordinate 285,990, forward strand.
TTTATTTTTAATTTCAGAAAATCATGTTTTTTTCTTCTTTGCCAAAGCCATTTCTTTTGGTATGTGAGAACTCACAGTTTCAGCACTAAACAATAGAGATGAATAAGCTTGCAAGTTTTAAGATATAAACCCAGATGGGAAACTGTAATGTAATCTTTAAATCTGTCACTTGGGGAACGCTATCTAGAATGAATATTTTCTATTGTTCAAGTGTCACATGTAATTAATGTCTTTTATTGTTTGATCACTTGCTTTCTGATGTATCACATATATCAAATGTGTGTATCATTTATTTGTGTACCCTATAAAAATACTTAATATTCCTTAATAAATGCTTTTTGCTTTGCCTGAATTGTAGTGATTTATATTTTTGGACAAAACGCCTCTTTGTAAGGATAAAAGTTATCTTCTCAAATTCAGGGATCAAATTCTTATCAACTCCACCCAAACTCGGATGCCTGAGTTTGCAGGCAACATACACAGTAAAAAACTTATGAAACAGGTTTAGGGAAAACAATTACACTGTCCGTTATGAATATTTGGTACTTGAATCTTAAATCTTGCTAATCCAACATCCCATTTCCTTCATTCAATGAATTGGTAATTCAAAACTCCACATTTATTATCAGGTAAGAACCGAGCAAGTTATGGTTGCCTGATCTCTTTATTTTTCTAGCCCTTGAAGAACCATCTAAACTTACCTGTTTTAAAACAATCTTATATAAAAACGTACTACTGCTATTACTTCCTCTCTGGGAAAAATTCCTACGGGCATCTGTAATGTTTGCCTCAAAAGGTGCCTGAAGATTGTCCTTATTTTGTTAAAAATAAGAGATAATGCTTTATTGAGGAATTGAAAGTCTAGTGGCCCTTAGCATGCCAGGTCTGTACCCTGGAACGTTCCTGAATAGCCAGCCATACTAAGTACGTAGCATTTATTAATATATCCCCAAAGTACTGCGTTTGGAAACTAACAATTAAAAATACTGGCAGAGTACCCAATATTTACAAAGATAATTGAAGAGTAACAGAAATGTTTTGTTTTTCTATCTTCACGATTTAAACAGATTTTGGACAGGCTATGCTCTAATCGATGTAAACGGGGTTATTTGGCTTGTCTCAGCTTCAAGAGTGCTCTAATTAGATGATGGGCCTTATTGAAATTGGGTGCTTTATTCCGGCTTAAACCGGTTTAATTATTGATGAGAGCAAAGAGATAAATGGGCATAAGGAGTTTAAGCAACAAGATTTAATGGCTGCGCATATCTCTCGCGGTTCATCTGGAAAAGGGAATCAGTCCAATTAAGGAACAAATTAACTCTTTCCTTATTCGCCCATTCACTTATGGCAACGAAAGTAATCCGGAACAATTAACAATTGGCTGGACGTGGGGAAGGGCACATAGAAAGCATCTGAGGAGGGGCCACGATCGCGACCCGTTTAGGAAATAAAGCCGAGCCAACAAGGCGGATGACGCTAGTTCTACGGTGGCGGATCCGGAAGAGGCGGGCTCGCGAGTGTGGATGGACGAAGGAGCCGGGGCCTGTCTGGATGATTGTCTGACTGCAGGACGAGCGATGTGGGGGGTGAGCAGCGGCGGGAGGGGCGGGAATCCTCTTCTCTGTGTGGGAAGGTAGGGGACGAAGACGGTCAGAGAGCCACAGGTTACGAGACGTCATGAAAGTAAGACGGACATAGCAGGCCCAGTCCCAGGTTGTGGCGCAGCGAGGCTGAACCGGGTCAAGTGAGGTTGAGCGTGCTGTTGGCAGAGTGGCGGGGTGTTGTTTCGGGTATTCTGAATCGGCGGAGGGGAAAAAGGGAGGGGGACATAAGAACGCCTGTCTTTTCGCGCCGCGGCCGCTTCTCCTTTTCCATTGTAGGCCCCTCACGAAGGCCGGCGACGCAATGTGGCGGCGTCGTCGTCTTTGCCGGCAGCCGGCAATTAACACTGCATCACCTTCGGCCCGCTTTTCTAGAGCATTACAAAACTCCAAGAGGCACTCAGCAGCGCGGCCTCTTCCTTTTCTTCCTTTAGGCCCTAATCTCAACCTTTTTTGCGCGCCGACTACCGAATGCCGCGTTCCTTCTTTGTGCAACGTTTCTTCACTTCCAATTCGCTGTGCTCCTAGTTGGTTATGGCTCACCCGTTGAGCTTTCCCAGCTTCTTAGTTGCCGTTGGCCTGCTGTGTTCCGCCTTCGAATGTGCACCTAACAGTCCCCTGCCCCTCCCGCAAATCTCATACTGTGGCCCTTTCCTTGAGGCTTATCTCTTTCGTGTTTGGCAGGAAAGAGATTGATGTTGAAGTGGGCATCAGCGTTGTTTAAGTGGGCAAAAACCTGAAGTTTACCGCCAGTTGAATTTATAACGATTTACACTGGTAAAATTTTCACTACTTTAATTTTTTTCAGCCATTCAGGATTAAATAGTGGAGAATCCAAGAATGTAAATTCGTGCGTGTCTGGAAAGTAGGCAGGTGCTTTAGCTCTGCACCAAATTCCTATTCCAGTAATGAATCACTTTTAACAAGCTATTTATCCCTTCATTGTACCTGCTTAGCTTTTTAACTATTGACATACATATTGTCGTCTTTAAGTTTTCTGTTTCACTTTTGGCCACCATGGGTTTTTTTTCTTATTTCTTGAGTTGTTTCACTAATGACAAATAGCATTTTACTTTATAGAAAGGCATTTGAGTTAATTACATTTCTAACCAACAAAAGCTTTTTTAAGCAAACTGTTGTGAAAGCCTATCTTTTGAAGTGTAGTTGAATTTCATCATATGGAAATTATTGTTGGTACTCTATTTGTCTAGTTAGCATAGAAACTAGCACAGTAAATTAATGATTATAAATGTCCTTTCAGTGATTTTTATGTTATGTGAAACCTATAGTTATTTCCTGCAGCTCTTGGAATTTAAGTGTGGATTGAGAAACAATTTTATCACAAAATATATGCATCATAGAATGTTTCTGTTTGGCTAGTTGTGATTTGTAGGTATAGAAATAAAATAAGCCATTGTAATTTGTTGATTGGTTCTTAGATAAGGGAACTGAGGAAACCTGGATTCAGATTGTCATTTATTCATGATCAATCAGTTGCTGTCTCTTGATCTAATTCTATTGTCTCAGGTTTAAGTTTCAAAGATATGACAATTCTAATATATGTAAGTCTAAAATATGTTAATATATCAGGGCAATTTTTAACTGGAGAAGTAGTAAAAGGCATTATTTAAAAGCTTGTTTTCACTTCTAAAAACTAGAATGACTTGGTGTCCAGTGAAATAGTTACAATAAGTATTTAGATTGATATAATTTATTATAGTAAGACTATTCTGCTGTCCTAGATTTCTGTATTGATTTTGCTGTAAGTATATTAGTGTACTTTGGAAAAATCAGAATTCTCCAATGGGAAAATTTCTAAAAGTGCATCTATGGTAAACCAGGGGTTGTCAAACTTTGTGCTACTGTGATTAATATGTACAGATTTTTAATCCATGAATAAAATGAATAATTTTACTGAAGATAATATTGGGGATCAAATAAGCAATTTTTAGTAGTTAAATTTTCATGATTATATGAAAAGGATTCTTACGCTTGGGTGATCTGTATGTTGAAAGCAGGAGCTAAATCCTACAATGAGTTTTCCTATTGTTCAAAGGTTGGTGTCCAAGTCTGATTAAGGTATTTTTTTTAATTCCCACTCCCCACAAAGTTGCTCCAACCCTAGGATGGAGGATGCCTTGAATCCATAGTAAGTGAACCTTTCTGATAAAGAATTGGCTATTTTGGAGCTCATCTGTGACAATACTTACAACACTAAACAAATTAACTTAATTGTAAACTTGAGTATTATATGAAACAATTAGCAAAAGCAGAGCCATCTAGTTGTAAAAAGGAATATTGTTAGTACATGTAAAAACTTACTCTTTGAAGTTCACTGTAAGTGAAACTTTTTTTTGCTAAAATAGTTTTCTAAGGGATGTGTCTGTAATATTTATTTTTTAACATGAAGGGACTAATTATAAATTCCAAGGAATGCTCGTACTTTCTTAGGATATTCACAGGAAATGAGATGGAGAAATGCCCTTTTCTTGACATTGTTTCCCTGTAAATAGTAAACTCAGAAATAGTTTGAGCCTTCAGGACTATTATTTGTTGGTAGATTGTCCTCCATAAATGTATCTAAACTTCCTTTAAATTCATCAGAATTACTGATTGTCATATTTGTGGATTAATTATACTTTCTGTGAGTGACTTTTCTAAATTTTGTTGTCTTTTTAAAAATATTCTGGAATTTTTAAATTCAGTTTCAATAAAAGATTACTATTAAGGTTGTAACAGAATAAAACACTTCTCAACCACTTTCTCCTTTCCAGGCATAATTTTATACACTTCAGTCATGTCCACCTTCATTAGTTTTTTTTTATAAGCTAAGTAGCCTCAAGCCTTCAAGACTTTTTTAAAAATACAATATTTCAACCTAATCATTTTAGTTACCTGCTTCTGCACTTTTTTTTGCTCTGTGATGTCTGTGCATGGTATTTCAGATGAAGATTTACCGTAGATCTGAATAAAGACAATATATTATTGGAAGTTTTATTTTTAGTTCCATTACTAATGAAACCAAGATTGGAATTTGCTGTTTTCACAATTGCTAGATAGTATCTTCATTTATTTATCCACTCTAACTGCTAGAACTCTTTTCTGCTTTTTTTTAAATAAAGAGCTTAGATCAATGCATACATGAAGTTAGCGGATTTTTATTTTTTTTTGCCCTATTTTCTAATAGATTGAATATTCCCACATTTCAGAGATTCTTGTGAAGTACTCACATTAGTTTTTGCCTTTTATCACCTTGAGTAGTTTGGCAAAATTTACAAATTTAGCTGACTCGTCTCATTGATTTCAAGATAGAATCTTAAGGAACAATACTATTTACTCTTATGTATTGAGGAGATTGCCCATTTGTGATTTTATATTTTTAATCAGTTAACAATCTGTAAAAAGAGAAGTCATCTTATTCTATAACTGATAAGTTTACTGAAGAATCTTTTGGTGAGAATTTTATCAAAGACCATTTGAAAATCCAGGTTATACAATAGCACTTAGACTTATATATTGCTTCATAGTGCTTTAAAGCACTCTCTAAGCCAGACATGTCAAATGTCACGTGATATCGCACAACGTATCGGGACGGTTTTGCCATTGCCGGCAATGGGGTGGGCGCAGCTTCCAGATGAGGCGTCTGGCCCACGGGCCGGCAGTTTGACACTCTTGCTCTAAGCGGTTTATAGAATCAGCATATTGCCTCCAACAACCTGTGTCCTCATTTTACCGACCTCAAAAAGATGGTAGGCTGAGTCAACCTTGAGCCGGTCAAGGTCGAACTCTTGGCAGTGGGCAGAGTTAGCCTGCAATACTGTATTCTAATCACTGCGCCAATCCAATTCAATGCCACTTATTTGTATGCCACTCAATAGTTGTAGCAAATGCTACTCAAAAGTTGCTCGATGCCACTTCTACTCATATGCCCGCTAATACCTCAATTTTTAGAAATTTAGAAATTTTACTGCTATTAATATTCCCATAACTTTTTGTTCTTTTTTAAAATTAATGTCACCTTGGCCATATTTCATTAATCTGGCATCAAGACTTATTTGAAAAACAAAGCTCTGTATTTGTTTGCAATGTTTTTGTTAGGAAGTTTGTAATTTTATTTATTTTAGAAATCTTTTGTGGATACCAAAAGTGCTGGTGATTTATTATTAATTATAATAAACTAGCAATAAAATACCAGATTCTGCAGTGCTTCACATTCGAAAGAAAAAGAATACTTGGAGTATGCAGACTCATATAAGTAGCTTTTGTGAGCTGCTCCTGAAATCAAACTTATTTTTCCCCAGGATTTGTTGTAGCTGCATAGAAAGTTAGCAAATTCAGAGAAAAAATGAGGCTGTTTTTAGAAGTTTGCTATATCCTTGTGCTCTAATATAGCTGATCAGTAATTCCAAAGGAGAGTGAATACTTAAGGGAGAAATATAAAGTATTTAGTTTCTGCCTATTGTCTTTATATGCTTGAGCTATTTTATTATTACTAAAATCTTCAGTGGCAAATTTTCTGCATCAGATCTTCACTGAAGAAATATAAAGCTTGTACTTGTTACTAGCACAACAATGATTGGCTGATGCTGATTAAATATTATAAGTCGGTACTAGAGAAATTGGTTGTGTTATACTGTCTGCTTTTCCCCCTGAATTCTTTCTTAGGATTGGCTTCCAATTTTACAGGTTCCTGAACACTAGAATTATACTGACCTCTTAGCTTGGTTGATTTATTCATGAATTGTGGAATATATTTCACTTGAACTTACAGTTAAATATGGCTCTGTTCTGTTGGCAAATACTTAGGAGCAATGTAATAGCATGATGATGATAGATTCCAGTGATTTACAGCATAAATTGATTTATGATTTCTGGGGTATTTTTAGGAGAAACTTAAATTCCTTAGATGTGTATGAATTCATTTGAAATCAAACCAAAGAATAAGTCATGGCCAGCTTAGTTATATTAAATTCAATGTTTTTTTTAAGCTTTTCAGATTGGGTCCAACCTGTTCTTTTAACCCTTGCTTTATCTTTTGATGTTACACAGTGTTATATGTGATGTGTTACCAAATTGTTTACGGTATTCTAATAAAATTACATAGCCAGCAAGGAAGCCCCAGAGTTAAATACAGTTGGCAGCAATAGGACAGCTGTAACAACTTGCAAGTAGTAGACCAGGTTTTGGCAGCAATTAATGGAGGTAACTTTGAACTATAGGCAGTCTTCAATTTATAACAATTCATTCACAACTGTTCAAAATTATTACAGTGCAGAACAAAGGAACTTGTGGTATGTGCTCAAAAGTTACAGCACTTGCAATGCCCATGGAATCAGGTGATGAAAATTTGGTCACTTGACATTTTTTGCCCTTACAATCAAACACAGATTCTGCAGTTCTGCTCATCCACCTGTTTCTCCTCCCTTCTATGCCTAAAATTCCAAGAAGCTCCAAAGACTCTCATGAAGCAACCACCCCCCACCCCATTTCCATACAAAAGATCAAACATCTGGGAAACAATAGCCTTTTCCTAGTTGTAGAGTAGCATAAACCACTTCCAAAAAGAAAGCTGACAGGCCACTGCAATAGTGCAAGCTCCATTCAGTTCAAAACCCAACTGGTATTCATTTAGGTGCCATGGAGTTTTAATTCCTGCTATTTTCTTTATTATCATTTCAGTCTCATCTATTTTGACCATCTTTGTAGTACAGGTACTTTAAACAGCATTTTGGGGTTGATTATTTATTTATATAGTACTCATATTTTCTAGGGACTCCACAAAAAGTAAAAAAAAATCACAGTTCCAGTCTGCAGGCCTAAAGTCTAAAACTATGAAGACAATGGGCGAAACATCAAACAAATATTAGACACTAATTCTTTGCAAGTGATTCTTTGCATCAGAATATTTATTGAAAGAGGCAGTCCTGAAAAACACAGCCCCAGCAGCAACTAATATAATAGGCAAAATTCTCAAATTTTCCTGTAAACATAAAGTATAATTGAAAAATTATTTTAAATATCCTTGTTTAAGAGTTCCTTCTGGTGGAGAATGTCAGCTTGATACTCTCTAAATGCATGAACATGGTATGTTAGATGTTATGAATATACATCATTGTTGACCCTAAAATTTTGATCCTCCAGTGTTTAAATAAAATGGCTTAAAGCCAACTAACTCACTACTGTGGATTTACATATTAGAATAGAATAGAGCTGGAAGGGACCTTGGAAATCTTCTAGTCCAGCCCCCTGCTCAAGCAGGAGACCCTATACCAGTGGTTCTCAACCTGTGGGTCGGGACCCCATTTGGGGTCGAATGACCATTTCACAGGGGTCGCCAAACAATGCAGTCCGCCATTTTTCCCCCCTTTTCCTTAGCTGTGCTACTCCCTTTTATTCTATTGGCTTTTGAAAGCCAATAGAATAGACTCTCTTAAATAGAGTCTAATTCTATTGGCTTTCAAAAGCCAATAGGAATTGTCCAGGCTGTCTCTGCCCTGCTGAGCCCGCCAAAAGTCCCATTCTGCAAATGGTGCTGCACCAGTTGAGTAGTCCTCGACTTACGACCGGTTGAGTAGTCCTCGACCTACGACCGGTTGGGGGTTGCGGCATTAAAAAGGTTGAGAACCACTGCCCTATACCATTTCAGACAAGTGATTGTCCAGTCTCTTCTTAAAAACCTCCAGTGATGAAGCGCCCATGATTTCTGAAGGCAAGTGTTCCACTGGTTAATTGTCCTCCCTGTTAGGAAGTTTCTCCTTAATTCCAGGTTGCTTTTCTCTTTGGTCAGTTTCTAACCATTGATTCTTGTCCTGCCCTCTGGTTCTTTGGAGAATAGTTTGATGCTATTCTCCAAAGAACTCTCCACTTCTCTCCATGTGGATGTAGTACCATTGAGGACTACTTGCTGAGTACTGTTTGTCAGCCAGCTATAGATCCATCTGGTGGTGATGTTGTCTATCCCACCTTTTCTAGCTTACTAAGCAGCAAGCTATGGTATTACTTTGCCAAATACCTTATTGAAATTTAAGTATACTATGTCCACAGCATTTCCCTGGTCTACTAATTTAATCACTTTATCAAAGAATAAATAAGATTGCTTTGGCATGATCTGTTTTTAACAAACCCTTTCTGGCTGCTAGTTATAACTTTGTTTGTTTCTAGTTGTTCGCGGTTCTGTTTTTTGAGTATCTTTTCCAGGATCTTCCGAGGTATTGATGTTAGTTAGACTGATTGGTCTGTAGTGTTGGGCTATAATTTCTTTTTATGTGAAGATTGATGCAAGGAATGAATTAAACAGTTCTGCTTTTTCGCTACTGCCTGTTTCTTCCTTGCCATCTTCTTTCTTTAGTGGACCTACAGTTTCCTTGACTTTTTTCTTGTTATTAATATGTTGAAATAAACTTTTTAAATTGTCCTTGATTTCTGTTACAAGTCTTTGTTCATTCTGAGCCTTTGCTTTCCTAACTTCATCCTTGCATGTTCTGGATGTCTGCTGATAGTCAGCCTTAGTTATGTGTCCCTCTTTCCAGTTTTTGTAATTGTCCTTTTTGTGTTTTAATTTGTCAGAGAGAGTTTTATGCAGCCATGCTGGTTTCTTCTTGAATTTCTTGGGTTTTTTTTTCAGTGGTATTATGCTGGACTGGGCTTTTATGATCACATTTTTCAGAGTTTCCCATGCTTCTTGAATTGTTTTCCCTTTTGGATTTTCATCCATGGAATCTTTCCTAGGTTCTCTCTGAGTTTGTTAAAATGAGCTCTTTTGAAGTTTAAGACACTGGTTAGATTATTTTCTGTTGCTTTGTTTGCATTATATTGAATTTCAGTATGACGTGGTTACTTTCACATCTATTTCTTCTGATTGCTTGGGTGGCCTGTAATATACACCTATGGCAATGTCACTTTCCCCCCCTTTTATATTGACCCATATACATTCTGGAGGGATTTTATCTTTGATCACATACATTTCTGTAGATATGTAGTATTCTCTTACATACACTACACCCCCCCTCCTCGTTTTGTAGATCTATTTCTTCTCTAGCACCGGAGATGGAGAATCCACCAATCCACCTTCCTGCCCATTAGACCAAGTCAGCCAAACTTGCCACGCCTGTCTTGGGATAAGCCACTCCCAGTCTTGACTTGGTCATGTACTATTGCTTCTAGTTCACCCTGTTTGTTCCCAAGCTTTAAGCATTTGTATATAAGCATTTAAGAACTTTATGCATGTCCGTGGGTATGTTTCCTGCATTTCCTGATTGTTGTTTTGAATTTTTCTTTTTTCTCATCATTCCCTACCTTATTATTTGATTTGTTTTCTTGGAATTTATGACTGGTTTTGTGTTCTAGAGATTCTAAAGATTGGTCACCCTTCCCCCTCAATTTTAGTTTAAGCCCTCCTGAGGAGTTAGGCCAGTCTTTTTCCGAATATATTTTTCCCTGTTTTAGTGAGGTGCAGCCCATCCCTTGCCAATAGTCCTTCACGTAGGAAATGCAGTCCATGGTCCAGGAAACCAAAGTTTTCTTGGTGACTCTAACCCTTTAGCCAGTGGTTTATTTCTAAAATTCTTTTTCCCCTCAATGGGGGTTGGCCTTTCGTTGGGAATTCTGATGAGAACACTATTTGGGCTTCTAGCTCCTTAACTTTATCATGTAGTTGCTTATAATCTCTCAATATTGTACCCAGGTTCTTTGTTGTGTCATTCATCCCAATGTGAAGGAGGAGGAAATGGTCGTAATCTGTGGGCCTAATTATTTTAGTTAAGTTCTTGACCACATCTTTGATTTTTGCTCAAGGGAGACAACAAACCTCCTTGGATTGTATGTCTGGTCTGCAGATGGCTGATTCTGTTCCTTTGAGGATAGAATCTCCTATTACCAACACTTGCCTTCCCTTTTTGGGGGGTGCAGTCTGGATGCTTTTCTGTTTATCTCAGGTGTGTTTGTTGATATGACTTTTTAAGGGGTATTTGGTGTTTCTTTGCTAGGTGTCTGCATGTTTTCTTTGAGGGGGAGGTTGTGGGTCTACATATTTTCATTTAGGAGGAGAAATCGATTGCTCAGTTTTAATGGCGCTGCTTCTGGTTGGGTTAAATTGGGCAGTAGGTGTTTGTTAGATGTAAGTTGCTTCTTTATTATTAGTGACAGGATGCTAAAACTTGCAGGGTTTTAAATATAAATGGACTATTTGATACGCATCTGTATCAAATTGCACTTTGAAATATATCTATATGTAAATGTGAAATCAACAATTTCTTTTTTGTTACATAATTCCTTGAAAAGGTGCGACTGACCTCTCAATAGAGGACGTGTGAGCAGCCCCGGACCGTCTGAAGAATTGTTTTCTGTTTGGATTTGAAAGGTTGTACTGCCCTAATTTTATATAAAACAATACTGTTTAACCTGATTACCACATTTATTCTTTTGCATTATTTAGCATTCTGACATCCCTGCTTGAGAAAGATTATGACATCTTAAAATTTTGCAAATTAATTAATTAATTTAGTAATTACTGTGTAGATATTCCTTGACTTATAACCAATCCAAAAATGGGAGTTTATGGCCAAGTTTGATAGTTGAGGGTCCTCTATGGTCACATGACCAAATTTTGGATACTTAGCAACCTAATTGCATTTATAAGTTTGCAGCATCCCGCAGTCACATGACCATTTTTACACATGTTTCACCAAAATGCATCATTTCCAGTTTTTAGCAAAACTGCGTTGATAGTAAACCATTGATAGTAAACCAGTCAGTTAATGACTGTGGATTCGTTTAACAACCTTGGTAATTTGCTTAATCATCATCATAAAAAAGGTTATTTTACAATTATTATGACAACTATAATAGATTGCCTCCATTACAGTTGTTATTTGAGGGCTACCTGTATATTAGTAACATAACTTTTTGTAGTGTTGTAACAATACAGTCAAGTCTTGATTTAACATAATCTTATTTATTAAACTTTAGATTCCCCCCCCCCTTCTGTTTAGTCATGTTCATTTCTTCTGGCCAAGTCTCTTCAGTTTTCTTAACAAGGTTTTTAGAAATGGTTAGTCATTGTCTTCTTGTTAGGGCTAAAAGAAAACAACTATCCCAAAGTCATCAAGTTAGTTTTATACCTAGGGCAGGACTAGAACTCATGGTCTGCCAGTTTCAAGCAGATGCCCTTGCCCAGAGGTCTCCAACCTTTCTGGGCTCATGGAGAGAAGGAGAGCAGCTTCAAAACTGGTGCGGCACTAGCAGCCCCATTCGTGCATGCAGCATACGCTGGTGCCATGCACATGCGCAAATGGCCGTGCACCCCCCACAGTAGTTAGTGGCCCATTCTCACATGCTTCAGTGGGCCACACATACCACCCAGGCTAGCAGTGCATGCACCAACGGGCTGCGGACACCTGCCCCGCACTAGTGTCCCTGTTCATGCCCACATGAATGCACAAACAGGGCCACCGGTGCTAGCGTGAGTGGAGGGTATGCACGGTTATGTGTGCATTGGCCAGCCATTTCTGCGGCCCCTGCCCTTCACCATTTGCATCAAACTGGTTCCCTAAATTTTGAATGCAGTGAAATAAATTTACACCCATTCTGCCTGCCCACCTGAAATACTGGTTTTTGCATCAATATTTTATTCTAATATTTGCATGCTCATATGGCTTTGCTCAGTGTCTTGATGGGAGAAAGACACAAGCTGTATCCTTCCTCATCCTCAGAGTGAAAAAATGAAAGAAAAGATTCCAACCAAGTGATCCTTTGCTTGTTCTCAGTATTTCTGTACCACTTTTTGTTCCTTGGTAGTTACCACAAGGACTTTGGGTGCTGCTTTTAGTTCCTTAACTTGTTACATTCTCCATTTCCATTACAAACTATTGTGTAGCATTCACTTTTCATCCCATCTGCCACATGTTGTTTGAGTTGGCAGCGGAGCATTTTTTTCCCCCATCTCCTTTTATGTGTCTCTTACCAGAAAGAAATACTATCTTCCTTCTTCCTCTGCCCAGATTTATTTGTAAGTGTATGTGTTTATACATGAATACATGAACCCATTATCCCAAATAGTCTGATACTAAGAAAACTTTTGTAAGTCTCTCATGGTTTATTCACATATGATGTTATAATTTTATAATGGTTTGTTTTGGCTATTACTAAATTTAAGTTCTCAATTGAATAAGCATCTGTTTTCTTTTTCTCCTTCCCTACAGAGGTTATTATGAAACAATAACAGCCTTCATATAAAAACATTTTTTTCTGCGTGACGATTGTGATAGAATTTGTAATGTTGATTTATTTCTACCCCTGATGGAGGATTAGATTTCTCACTGCTATACTGGAAGACATTACAGAAAATTCAAAATGTCATCAAATAGGAGTCAGAATCCTCATGGACTTAAACAGATTGGTCTTGACCAGATATGGGATGACCTAAGAGCTGGTATTCAACAAGTTTATACAAGGCAAAGCATGGCAAAGTCCAGGTATATGGAACTCTACACGTATCCTAACAAGTATTTCTAAATAAGTGGCTTTAATGGTTTTATCATCATACTCTTACTCTATTTCATAACTGAAGCAATGTGAAGCTTGGAATATTAGCTTCTTAAATGCATTTCTACTGTCTGATTGTGAATGCATGAAATCCAAAATGTATATGTACAAAGAAAAAGATGATTGATCTTATACAACTTGAACCATTTGGTTTAGTGATTTTCACAATAGATTTATATATGAAATTCATAAATTATACATCCTAATTCTCTTAGAATTGGAATTAAGTATAGCTTCTTCCTGAATCATTTGTTGTCACAATTTGTTATATAGAATTACTGGCACTCAGTACTAAATTTCAATTGCAGCTTTATTAAAAAGCAACCCAAAGATTTTGCATCAGCACATTATCATCATCATTATTGAAATCAGCTCTCTTAAAGTCCAGGACTCTAATTTGACTTTGTTCTATTTCTTATTGTTGCATAATCGTGAATCTCAATATCGCATGATCACTCCCATCCAAGGATCCTATAACTTTAACAACTTCTATTATATTTCAACTCTGTTAGCATGTCATCACTTGTCCCTCTTGTGTAAGAGACACTTGGTGGTGAACAGTCATGAAAACAATTAAAAACAATTACAAAATTAAATATATATGGCAGTCATACGTAGAGATTTTGCTTATTGGTCATCATACAAAAAGTAGGACTGGAAAGTTATGCAATTGCAAGACAAATGCATTTCAAGACATAATGAGATTTCCAACATCATTTGAACAACTTACTGTTAAGAAACATCTCTCAAATAATCAGTCTAAATTGGCTATATTGTAAATTATGAATCAGGAATTCCAGGTTTATACCTCTGCTGTGAACTCTGATCTGGGTCATTATTCATCCTCACCATTTGCTTTAGTGGTAAAAGAAAACTGATAATAACTTACAAAGAATATAGTAAGAATTATAAAAATCATTGTTGAATCCAAAGCAGCTCATTGAAAATTAGTGGGGCATGAATTAGCTGATTTGTTGATCTGCTTTCAGTGATTTAATATTTAGATACATTATAATGGTATGCATTATGTATTAATTTACTGTTCAATTGTAATATGTAGCATATGACATATCCTTAACTCTTCCATCAGTCATGTTTATAACTACTGCACTAGTGTACATCAGTCTAATCAAGCCCGGGGAGCTGGTGTAACCACTTCTAAATCTAAAAAAGGCCAAACACCTGGAGGAGCTCAGTTTGTTGGCTTGGAATTGTACAAACGACTTAAAGAATTTCTGAAGAATTACTTGACAAATCTGCTTAAGGTAAGATAATTTTATCCCTTGGCAAAAGAACATTTCTCATTTTTTTGAAAAGGGACATAAGTCTATTCTATTTTAGAATCACCATAGATAATTTATTTATTTAGTGTATGGCATCTACAGAAGTCATGTAATCACTCTTACACAAACTTAGTTTAAATATAGTGTCAGCATACACACACACAGAGAGAGAGAGAGACAAAATGCAGTATAGAATATAAAACATTAAGGTAAAACCATAATAAAATCACAATGACATGGAACCATAGAATTGCAATGGGATAGCTGTTATAATTTGATATCTAAAGAAGCTATCTAACTGCTTCTAGTGTGGCTGCTATGAGATCATTCCAGGTGTCTTGAAATTTCCTGAGGAGACATTCTTAAATTACATAGATGATGATAATGATTATTAAACGTTTATGCTGACCAACTCTATAAAGGAGAAATCAGATGTCTGAGATTGGAATATTTCTTTTATCCATCTTATGCACTTCTAAAGTGCACTTCAGTAAAATAGTCAAGGGAATAAGCAATAAAAATAATAAGCAGTGAAAAATGCTTTTTAAACAAGTGATGTATAGTTCCATATAAACCTAATTTTGCAAAGTGTATGGAAACTACTGTAATACCAAATATAATTCATAGTATTTAATTGATGAATTCCTAAATATGTTGAAGATACTATGTTTGAAAGTGTGCCCCTTTTATACAGTTGTCTATATAGGTAGTCCTCATTTAGCAATTGCTTCAGACAATGACCATTTTCAATTACAGTAATGATAAAAAAATAACTTTGCAACTAATATTTATAATCTTCACAGAATCGCTCAGAGTTCTCCTTTACAGTTAGTGCGTGCTTGTCTTGTTCCTGACCTCTTTTATATAGTGTACTTTATTTTATATAATAATTAGTAAAGATCAAAAAAAATTGGTGATTTAATTTTGTTATCAGGGTTAAACTGTAATTCTCCAAAAAAAGAGGAATCCTGAACCCAGAGCTTGCCAGTGTTCAGTTTAACTTATTGCTCTCTATTCATAATTCAACAGCCTCTAGGCAACAAGAAAGGGCCATCACAGCATCACTTATCTCACCATGTATAGAGCTGTACAACAGTATCATCAGCATATTGATATCTCATTCTGATGATCTTACCCAGTGGTTTCATATGGACATTAAACAGGAGTAGAGAAAGCATCTCCCTTTGAGTGACTTTTGATGGTATCAGAAGCAGCTGAGAGGCCAAGCAAAGCAGGGATAGACACATTGCCTCTTCCTGCTCCTACTAGATATAATAAAAAAACAGGACCAATGCTGTTTCTGTCCCATTGACTGAAAGGGGTCCAGATAATCTGTTTCCTCCAGGATCCTCTGGAGCTGCAGCACAACCAATTTCTCCAGCATGACGAGTGGAGAATCCACCAGTGGGTAATGCTTGTCTTCTGCCCATAGACTAAGTCAGCCAATTTTGCTCCGCCTCTTCCTGGGACCTCCATTCCCCAGTTCTCGACTTAGTCTCAGCCCGTTCAGACTGTTATTTCTGGATCCAGAGGCAATTATTTGAATCAGGTCGTATTTTTCTTTCATTTTCGTTACTTCGTGTCAAAGGGAGGGAGAGGGAGAAGGACGAACAGCTGTTCGCTTTCTTCTCTTAGCCGGGCGATTGCAGTGCTAAGAGGACAGCCGATCGATCAGACTAAACAAAGAGCCGGGGCACCATTTTAGTTGACCACCCAGTGAGCTCTAGGGTGTGGGGAAGGCCTTTGTTTACCTTGAGAGCCCCCCCCCCCAGCATCTCTCTTCCTCTCTAGAGTTCCTTCTCAAGGGAGCAGCAGAGCTTCCTTGGGGTTTTCCCTTTTTTCTAGCATTCGGCTTTTCTCCATAGCCGGCTGATCCACGGGGGACTGTTAGATCTCTGTGGCTTTTCCAACAGTTTTTGAGCTGCGGAGAGCTGATAGATCTTCCGTAGGCATTTCCAAGCCCAGCTGAGCCGCGGAGAGTGAGACGCCTCATAGGGCTTTCCCCGGTGATCAGCCAGGCTGCGGAAATTGATACAGCTCACAGGGGTTTCCCTGGAGATCAGCTGTGCTGCGGAGAGTGTAGAAATCACCCAGTTACTTTTACCGAAGCTCTGTCGGCCAGTGGAGTGTTTGAATTCACCGCGCAGCTCCTCTGAGAGCCCAGCCAATAGGTGGGTGCAACCGGGCCCTGCCAGCCTTCCGACAATCAGCTGAGCCACGGAGAGTGATCAGAGGCCTCTCGGTCGCCATTTTTTTCTCCTTGTGTCTCCTTTTTTTTTTTTTTTTGCAGACAAGGGAAAGGAAGACAGTAAGCAGACCGCTCTCCTTTTTTCTCTCAGGGCAGTTGGCAGCAGCGTCCCCTTCCTCCTTCCTAGCAAAGCCCCTCCCTTTAAAAAAAAATCAAAAATTTTCTATCAAACAATCAAATATCTCTTTGAAGGAGGGGCAGTCAGGAACCGGTCAAATTCAATCCATTGTTTTCCTGAACTAAACCTGCTTAAGGCCTTTATTGAGATTTCTCCCAGTTTTTTGAATTGGGATATCTCTCTCTGCCAATGGCAGACACAAATGCTGCCCAATCAATGCAGGAATCCTCCATAAGCCCTCCTGGGCGCAAGAGGCCAAGATCATCTAACCAGGAGGCGGCGGGCAGAATCAAGGCCAAAGCAATCTCTGGGAAAAGGTCTTCTAAGGCAGCGGATAAGGAGGCCAAGCGTAGACACCAGGCCCTGGAAAAACAGTTTTCTAGGGCTGAAAAGAGGCAAGCCACAGCAGAGGACGGCCTAGACCCACCTAATTACAAAGAGGAGGAAATATTTGGTCCGAGGAAGCCTGGTCAGGAACCTCTGGAAACAGGCTGACGTAGTACAGGCAATTGAATCCCCTCTTTGTGAAAGGCCCGAAGGCCCGGGGACAATGACAGGTTTCCAATAAGCATTGTCATCGGAATATTTACAATCTCTGATATCTCAGGCCATCGCTCAGGCCATGGCCTCTTCAAGACACCATTGTTCCAGAACCGGGTCCATGGTTTCAAGAGGCCGTTCCCTCCTCTCGTAAGAGGAAGCCTCTGTGTACCACGAATCAATCTCTCCTTCTCGATCTTCCAAAGGCAGGAAGTCTCCTGCAGAGGACTATGAGCAGTCAGATCAGGGACTATCAGAGGATGGTGACATATCCCCAGACCTTCCACCGTTCATGGGTCTATTTAACTCACCCTGTTCAAGTCCTTACTTCACAAGGCCAGCAGCACTGCCAAGATTGAAAGACCCTTGATCCCTCAGGAGGGACCTTCAACTAGTCAGGTCACAAACAACGAGGTGTTTTCTCAACCCACCTACACACAGCAATTTATTCCCTGTCCTCTCTTTTTTGATTCAATCCAGAATAATATGGGGACACTGGGATCCTTTCCTCCGATGGGGGGAATAGACAAGAAGCTGTTCAATATAGACCCTGGCCTAGCGGTAATAGAGGTTCCGAAGGTAGATGAGCCCATAGCTGCACTTTTTTCCCCATGGTAACCGGAGACTCAGCAGAGGTCCTGAAATCTGAGGATTGGAAGGCGGATCTCACCTTCCGCAGGGCACACCAAGCCTCGGCGTGGGCGATCAAGGCATCTATTTCTAATTCCTTTTTTGCTAGGACTACGTTACTTTGGCTCCGCCAGCTCCAGGCGAGAATTTCCCGGGACGAGGAGAGAACCCACCAGGACTTAAGAAGGTTAGTGGCGGCAACGGAATTTCTGGCAGATTCCTCCTTACACGGGGCAAACTATTTTGCAAGGGCAATTTCACAAAACACTGTTGCTCGTAGATTGCTGTGGCTCAAGCAATGGCAAGCCGACATCAAGTCAAAGTGGCGGTTGGCAGCAGTACCCTACTAGGGCGGCAAGCTTTTTGGTGAGGCTCTTCACCCTTATCTGGTAGAAAACAAGGATAAATGCAAGGTGTTGGTCCACCAGTCCAAAAGAACGAAGAAGAGAGTCTCTTCCTTCCCTCCCAGGCTGTCCTTTCGATTTGAAGTAGGCCCAGAGCAGAACTCTTTTTCGTGTCCCTATCAACCCAGATCAGACCGACAGGGCGATAGACCAGGCAGCAGAGACACGTTTAGGCAACAATTCCAGTCAAAGCAGCCTTTTTGCGGAGGGCCCCCCACCCTTTCACAAATCCAAGTGATGGCGGGGAGGACTCCTCTATTAGTGGCAGGCGGGCTCTCTTCTCACACAAATGGCAGGCCACCATCATGGACCTTTGGGTCTTAAACACTGTCAGATTCGGCTTCTCACTGGAATTCATCTCCAAACCCCCGAACCAATTCATGCCTTGCCCACTGTCAAGGGATCCAACCAAAAAGCGGCTCCTCAGGGAGGCCATCCTGCACCTTCTGGACATCCAGGCGATAGAGCCGGTGCAGAAGGAGCAACAGGACAGGGGTAATACTCCATATTATTTTTAGTCCCCAAAAGTTCAGGGGGGGGTGGAGGGCAATTCTAGATCTAAAAAATCTTAACCTGGCATACAGGAGGTTCAAGATGCAGACTCTTCAGTCAATCTTAGCGAGTGTCAGAAAGGAAGATTTTCTGACATCCATAGATCTGACGGAGGCCTACCTTCACATCACAATTCTGCCAGAGCACCAAAGGTTTCTCAGGTTCTGCCTCGCATTGTAGCATTATCAATACAGAGCTCTTCCCTTCGGCCTGTCCTCGGCCCCCAGAGTATTCACAAAGGTTCTGGCGACCCTCGCTGCACACCTGCGGACAAATCCGGTGCTCATCCAGTGCTACTTGGACGACATTCTCATTCAGTCCTCATCAGTTTAGGCGGCAAAGGCAGATATAGCATTGACCCTACAGGTTCTTCAGAACCATGGGTTCTCAATAAACTTTCAGAAGAGTCAAACGGTCCCATTGACCCGTCTTCTTCATTTCGGAGCAGTAATAGACACATTAAGGTGCGAGGTCTACCTCTCTCGACAACGCAGGAACAGCATTCAAGCCCTGGTCAGGCTAATCCGAAGAAGGCGAACCATCACACTGGGCATGCTCTCCAGTTTACTAGGGAAGATGATATCATTCATAGCGATCGTGCCGTGGGCATGGCTACACTCCAGAGACTTGCAATGGTTCCTACTCCCATTCCAGAAAGAGGGAAATGGCGCCTCCAACCAAAAGGTGAAGGTACCACCAGGCATCATAAATTCGCTAAAGTGGTTGTCTCCAGCCATGAGAAGGGGACACATGTTAAAGGAGACCATCTGAGTCACCCTGACCACAGACGCCAGCCTATTCGGTTGGGGAGCACATCTTCAATCCAAGTTGGCACAGGGCCAATGGTCCAAGGGGGACTTGAAACACAACATAAACTGGTTGGAGCTCAGAGCCGTACATGTGGCTCTCCGTCCTTTTCACAGCGCAGTGATGGATCAACACGTTCTAGTGCTCATGGACAATGTGGCGGCCAAAGCCCACATCAACCGACGGGCACGCGGTCGAGGGCCCTCATGACTGAGGCCAAATCGCTGGGAACCTGGGCCGAGAACAACCTAGCCTCTTTCAGGGCAGAGCACATATCAGGAGAAGCAAATCAACAGGCAGGTTCTCTGAGCAGGGGAACAATAGACCACTCAGAGTTGAGCCTACATCCTACTCTCTTCAGGGAAGCATTAGCCTGGTTCAGTCACCTAGTACTGGACCTGTTTGCCAGCTCCAAGAATGCTCAGCTCCCAAGATTCTTCTCCCGCTTCCCGTCTCCAGGAGCGGAGAGAGCAGATGCCCTCCAGGAACATTGGCTGGAGGGGTTACTATATGCCTTCCCTCAATTTCTTCTGATTCAGGCAACCATCAGGAAGATATTGCAGGAACAAGCAGAAGTGATACTCATTGCACCGCACTGGCCAAGATGGCCAGGGTTTGCCGATCTCGTAAGTCTTTCTGCATCCCCACCATGGAGGATTCCGACAATCAAATCTCCCTCGGTCAGGGGGCGCTACTTCACCCAGAACCACAGTGGCTCCAATTAACTGCCTGGCACTTGAGTGAAGCCTCCTAGAAAGGGAAAGCTTTTCACAGAGAGTCATTAGGACACTTCTGGCCTCAAGAAGGTCCTCAACTAACAGAATTTACGACTCCATTTGGAGAAATTATTACAGCTGGTGCACAAGGCAGCAGCTAGACCTTAGTATTTCTATCCTGAGAATCTTAGACTTAGACTACCTAGTGGAGGGTCTGGACAAGGGCTTGGCACCAAACACAATTCGTAGGCAGGTGGCCACCCTATCCTCTATCTTTACATATGGCAACTCTGAACCATTAGCCAAACACCCGGCAGTACAGGTTTTCATTAAGGGCACAACAAACAGCAGACCACCCGTGATACACAGATATCCCTCCTAGGACCTGTCCAAGGTAGTGATGATGATGATGATGATGATGATGATGATAAAGTTGGAAGGGACCTTGGAGGTCATCTAGTCCGACTCCCTGCTCAGGCAGGAAACCCTATACTATTTTGGACAAATGGATGTCCAGTTTCTTCTTAAAAACTTCCAGTGTTAGAGCATTCACTGCTTCTGGAGGCAGCTTGTTCTACTGGCGACACTGGGGAAGAAATCTTGCTTGTATTTAGCTTAAGTTCTGTTGATGAATTGTCTCTTTCAGGATCATCTTTCCCGTCCCTATCAGCCCAGATCAGATTGACAGGGCGATAGACCAGGCAGCAGGGACAGATTTAGGCAGCAATTCCAGTCAAAGCGGCCTTTTCGCGGAGGGGGGCCTGCCCCTTTCACAAATCCAAGTGACGGCGGGGAGGACTCCTGCATTGGTCCTGCAAGCCATTACCTCACCCCCATTTGAACCTGTCAGGACATGCACATTACAATTTTTGACCCTTAAGATCGCATTCCTGATTGCAGTCACCTCAGCTAGGCGCATTTCAGAGTTGGCAACACTATCAGTTAGAGAGGATCTCTGTACCTTCCACACGGACAGGGTGGTCCTACAATTAGACCCCTCCTTCATTCCCAAGATTAACTCCCTGTTTCACAGAACACAGGAGGTGGTGCTACCAGATTTTTGCCCTCAGTCCTCCCATGAATTGGAGCACAAATGGCACACCTTAGACGTTCAGAGGGCCTTAAGGCAATACATTAAGCGAATGGCACCCTTCCATAAGTCGGAGGCCCTGTTTGTTTCCTTCCACTCACACTCAAGGGGTCAAAAGGTCACAGCTTCCACAATCTGTAGATGGATCAGGAAGTGCATAGCAGTTGCGTACCAGGGACAGTCGCTAGTAGCCCCCAGACAAATCACCGCACACTCCACTCACAGCACTGCCACCTCAGCAGCGTGGGCGACTCAGGCACCGATTGAGGAAATATGTAGGGCGGCGACATGGGCGTTGCCTTCCCCCTTCATAAGACACTACAAGTTAGATAGGTTTGCATCTGCGGAGGCCTCATTTGGCAGGACGGTCCTCCAGTGCGTAGTACCAGAAAGTGGGACACAGGCCCAGACTGCTCCCCACCCACAGGGACAGTGAGGCTTTGGTATGTCCCATTGGTGGATTCTCCACTCGTCATGCTGGAGAAGGGGCCTTGTCTTACCTGAACACCTTTTCTCAGCATGACGATGGAAAATCTACTCCCACCCTTAGGGCCAGTCAGGTCCGGTACAGGGAAGAGGATTGAGCCAACAAACAAAATCTTAGTCAGCAACTTCGCCTCAGTCGAGAAATGGGGAATGGAGGTCCCAGGAAGAGGCAGAGCAAAATTGGCTGACTTAATTTATGGGCAGAAGACAAGCATAACCCATTTGGTGGATTCTCCATCATCATGCTGAGAAAAGGCGTTCAGGTAAGACAACACCCCTTCTCTACTGTTCTGCTATAAAGAATAAACATTAGAGTAGGATCTATCAATGATTTCTAAAGGGGATGAAGGGGGAAAACTATAATCTCCAGACCCCCACCTAGGAAGACTCGGTGAGCAGACTTCTGCCTTAACTCTTACCTAGAATATTGTTCTGCACAATTTTTGCCAGTCTAAGCATTAGCCCATTTTATATAATACTGCCTTGTCCGCTGGCTCTCATGGTTAGATAACTTTGTTGTACAGTCTACACATTTTGTAATATATAAATACGTTATAATGTGTATTAACACATTATTTTTTGGACTCATACTTTCTTCTTCCAGGCATTATTTTTAGTTGGGAAAAAAAACAGGAAACAAAGTTTCTTGATTTAAACTAATCAGAATTTTCACTTTCTCCAAATGTGAATGAGAGGGAAGATTATTCAAACCAAGATCAGGCTCTGGATTATATTGTATGCTTGAATTTAAACCATGCTTTAAATAATTTCAGGTACATCATTTTGAGAGAATTTGAAAATGTTTTTGGTTTTACCTAAGTCATATCCTTTTCATGATTCCACATTACAGGAGAGGAGGAATGTGCAAAGCCATCAGATTTCCCACTGTCAGTACATTTAAATTAAAAATACAGAACGACTTTTGTCTGTTTTGCTGAAATGGCAATCTTTAAAATTCATCCTCTGAAGTATGCTTCTTAGAACCCCAGTTTAATCCAGATTGATGATTGATTTTGTGCCATCAAATCAACTCCTAACCACATAGATTTTGTCCATGACATGACAATCTATCCCTAATCTGTTCTTTTAGCAGTTGTTTAATTTGGAGATTGGTTCAACATTGTATCAAGCATTACTTTGTTCTCCAATAAACATTTTGTCCAAATCATTATTTATTGTCTCCCATTATACCAGTTTTCAGCAAGCTATGTTTCTAGTACTCCAAGTCTTTAAAAAAATAATAGAGATATGTCATAAAACATGGAGCATGCAATTATTTTTCCCTCATCTTATAGATATTACTTCTAGAAACAGCAATGCTAAACAACAAAGTTGAAGAGTAAATTTTAAAATAGCAATGGTGTATTGTAGAAAAATGTCTTGGTCTCTTGTCTGAAAGATTTCCGCAAATACTGCAAAAACAAAAACAGTTCAAGTCTAACAATTGATTATTGAAAGAAAATATAGTTAATATTCTTTTTATGTCAAGGAGTTATAATGAACTTCTTCTCTGGCATAAAGTAACTGACAAGAGAGAGACAGGGGCCCATCCAACAAGTAAATAGACAAACAAATGAAGGGTCAGTTAGGTATTGCTGTTGAAAACAGGCGACACTGGAGAAGAAATCTTGCTTGTATTTAGCTTAAGTTCTGTTGATGAATTGTCTCTTTCAGGATGGTGAAGACTTAATGGATGAGAGTGTATTGAAATTCTACACTCAACAATGGGAGGATTATCGATTTTCAAGCAAAGTGCTGAATGGGATTTGTGCCTATCTCAATCGGCACTGGGTTCGTCGTGAATGTGATGAGGGCCGGAAGGGAATATATGAAATTTATTCAGTAAGTTGTTATAAAGAATAATTATTTTCAGTGGAAAAAATGGCCTTTTTGTTTTGAAGGGAGAGATAAAATGTGTGGGTTGCTTTCTTTTTTGATCCACTTGTCTTCTCTTTTGCTTAAATTTTTCTCCTGCCTATAGGCAACCTAAAATAAACTTCTGCATATCAGGTATATAAAGTCATATTTTACTTTCAGATCAAAGATAAGCAAAGGGAAATCCATACTTTAATTTCAGATCAAAATAAAAATAGGGATAAAAATGTCAAGTTATGAATTGAATAGAGCTAAATAGTTGCTTGCTGGACCAAGAACTCTGTTTTATTATTATATGATGTAAAATGAAGAACTTCATATTTAATTTTAGGTGGAAAGAGAGAATACATTTCTTCCATCTCTAAATGCTAGATGACATCATAGGGCAGTGATGGCGAACCTTTTAGAGACCAAGTGCCCAAACTGCAACCCAAAACCCACTTATGTATCACCGGGTGCCGGGTGGGCGTGACCCACTGGGTGGGTGTGGCTACAGTAGTCATGGCAGACTGGGTGGGCATGGCCACCTCAATATTGCTCCTGGGGAGGGATGCCTGCGGGGGCCAGGTAGGGTTGGGGGAAATCAAGGGGGTCTCTGGCAGGTGGGGCAGTGGGCAAGAGGCTCATCCTGCAGGGTGAGGTGAGGGAGGTGGCAGGGTGGGGGTGCCATTGCTGTGGGGCAAGGCTAGGCAGGGGCCAGGGCAGGGGCTGGTTGCAGAAAAAGGGCAGCTTCAGTGAGGAAGAGGAGGAGGAAGTTTAAGCAAGTTTAGCAGCCGGAGTGGGAGATCCCCCCCAAAAAAAAACAAACGTGCTTCGTGGGTAATTTCAAAGCACAACAGAAAAGACCAAAACCTGCTGCAACCACCCAGGAGATGGGAGGGGAATAAAAACCACACAGCCCCCCCCCCCCGGCAATCCTCAACAGAAGTGCTCACAACAACAAAAGCCTCAGACAGGGATAGGGGGAAGAGTGTGGGCAGATGGGCATCTTGCTCAGCTGTTGCTGCTGCTTCTTCTTCTTCTTCTTCTTCTTCTTCTTCTTCTTCTTCTTCTTCTTCTTCTTCTTCTTCTTCTTCTTCTTCTTCTTCTTCTTCTTATTATTATTATTATTATTATTATTATTATTATTATTATTATTATTATTATTACTTTAAACACTGCCCTCTCACAAAAGTAGGATGAAAACTCCAAAAAGCAACAAGGAGAAAAAGTTAAAAGAGAAGAGTGTCTTGTGATGGTTTTCTTCCCCTCTTCCTTCTAGCTGCAGTTTAAATATGTAAAGACCACAAAAGAAATAATTTGACTTTCTCTCGTTTTAATTCAGAAGGCAGGAACAGGAGAATTGGGGGGGGGTTGTTTGTTCAAAGGAAGGGAGGAATGCTTGGCAGGCAACTTCTCCCCGGCCCCTGGATGAGGTAAAAGGAGCCAGATCCTGATCCCACCATCCAACCCTGCTCTCACTGGCTCCTGGCCGTTCTCCCGTCGCCCTGACCTCGCAGAGCCCCGACCCTGTTACCTCCGCCCGGCTTGTTCCTTGGCCTCATGGCAACGACACTGGGCAGAAGGTGGCAAATGGACCATGGGGGCAGACGGGTTATGCTCTCCCAAAAGGTCACCAACTCCTGGCTGGCAACCTGCCTGGCAGCCCCGCCCTGGCAGTGTCTGGTTGGGGCTGGAGAGGCCACGTCGGGAGTCTGGCCATCTCCACCAAGGCCTCGTTCTGCACAGAGAATGGAGCTCCATTGGAAGCTTCCTGACCAAGGCTGTGGAGGGGTGCCCAGCAGGGCAGGGCAGCTGCCCATGCCCGGAACCCCTGGAGGGCCACTAGGTGGTGGCGAGGAGATGGACCAGCTTCCCCTTGTCGCTGCTGGCCATCCGGGCTCTGCGGCCCACCGGCCCCCTCCCCCACAGCTCATCAGGCCGGGATTGTGGCTGGAGCGTGGGCATGGCATGGCAGCGCTGTCTGCCACTTTAAGGGGAGTGGCCATGAGGGAAACGCCCACTGCAGGACTCTGGGCGAACAAAGGATGGCCCGCTAGGCAGGGACCGGAGCTGTGCCTGCCTGCCTGCTCTCCCAACCAGGCATCCCGCTTGCTTCTTTCAGAGCTGGCCTGGCTGCAGCCGCCAAAGCACCACCCGCCTTGCCCAGAGTCGTCCCCGGCCGCCACCTCGAGCTTGCCACCAGGGCTGAAGCTGAGAAGAGGCAAAGATCTGCGCTACGCCGAAAACGGCCATTTGCTGTGAGGCGGGAAACGGCGGGTTTCAGTGTGGTGCGGTTGTCTGCCTCCGGCTAGAGGCAAACAGCCAGCAAATGGCCAGGTTTGGTGTGATGCGGATCTTTGCTTCCTCTCAGCCTTAGCCCTGGTGGTGTGCTCGCTCCCGCAGCGGAGGGGTCGAGGTGGCGGCTGGGGGCGGCTCCGGGCAATGCAAGTGGTATTTTGCAGCCTTGGTCAGGAAGCCTCCAATAGGGCTCTGTCCTCCATGTAGAACAAGGCCTCGGTGGCGATGGCCGGACCCCCAGCATGGCCTCTCCGCCTCCAACCCAACCAGGCGCTAACAGGGCGGGGCTGCCGGGCAGGTTGCCAGCCAGGAATTGGCCTTTTGGGAGAGCAGAACCTCCGTCCACCCCATGGCCCAGGAGGCCAGCGCCTTCTGACCTGGGGCGAGGTGGTCACAGCTGGCCTTTGACTCCCAGGGGCCGCAAGGGTGGCCCACAGCATGGTGAGTAGCAGCCTGCCCTGGCAGGAGGAGGGAAGATTGGTGCCCCAAGGAATAGAAAGAGTGGAGCGAATGGTCCCCTAAGCCCTGGCCAAGCAGTCGAACGGATCGCCCTGCTGCTGCCATTCTCCCCTGCATGGATCGTCATGCCGTCACAGCCATTCCCCTCTACCTGCCACACCATCTCGCCGCCGCCGTTTCCCTCCCCTGGACAGATCGCTGTACCACTGCTGCCATTTCCCCACCACCACCTACTGCATGGATCACCCTCCCTTCCGGAGCTTGAATCCATGTCCATGGGGCGATTTTGCGATGCCCCAGCGGCCCAATCCAAGCTCCAGAGGCTTGGAAAATGCCTCTGCCTCCTGGATTGGCCGGGAGGGTGACAAATTGCTCAGCAGGCTTACCTAGACTCACACTGGCAGCTGCCTCCACCATCCAGCCCAGATCCGCCCAGCTCTTGCAGCTGCTCTGACTCAAGAGTGCAGAGAGAGAGAGAGCGAGAGCAAGAGCACAGGCGTATGTGGAGAGGCGGAGGAGAGCAGCCTGGCCCTGCCTCCCGTGCCCAAACAGGGACGGCTCCGCGTGCCTCCTGTGGTACACGTGCCTCCTGTGGCATGCGTGCCATAGGTTCACCACCACAGTCATATGGGTTGACGAGCTGAAATTCTTGTCTTCTGCATTTTTCATGGAATCACTCAAAAAGTGTTTCTGACACAATCAGAAGGCTGTAAAGAAATTTATTTTCTTAAAGTGTTTTATGACTTATTTTCATTTTACATGCAGGCTTTGCAAATAAGCATTTATCCCTTTTTTGGATTGGTTGTAATCAATTCCATTATTTTACAATGTTTAAAGCAACTTTATTTTTTTACAGCTTTGATAAAATGTGGTAATTTAGTTGTTGCAGTTTGATGTATCATTTTTCCTTCTATAACCAAGAAGCGTCCTGCTGTGGAGCCCTGCAATATTTTTAATCAGTATTCTTCTTAGAAATTCGTTTTTTGGTTTCTGGCCCCTGTACATCTTTTTCATATCCTAACATACGCTTTCTTTGTATTACATCCAGTATACATGCTACACAGAAAGTCCTACTTTAGTATAATTCATATCCACAGAGATTGATTATTAGTGCTATGATTACATTTGGAAGAGAAAGTGACGCTTATGAGTAATATCCTTCAATGTTAATGTTAAATTTTCTTAATACTAACAACTGTATTGAAAAGTAAACCATGTCATGATTGTCTGCTTAAATTTGTCTAAATTTTATATTAAAATGTACTTTTTACCTTGAATTTACAGAAATGGACCTGTATAAAAAGTTAGGGTTGAAGCTTGCCCTCTTGTGTTCTGGTTCATATCAGAAATATTATTATATAGAACAGTTGTGAGAGTCAGGGCCTCTTAATGGCTCTAATGAATAATATACTCTCACTTTACTGGTGTCCCATGACTGTGATAGACACAAATTTGAACAATGTTCTTGAAGAAAGGAACATTTGAAAACTGGAGAACATGCAATATTATAGATAACCATGAGTACAGGAATAAGCATTTCTAATATTTCTCTTTTTAAATCCTAGCTTGCACTGGTGACCTGGAGGGACTGTTTGTTCAGGCCACTAAATAAGCAGGTAATATTTCTATTGATAGATATATTGGCTTGGCTTTGTGTGTGTGTGTGTATGTGTGCAAATGTAGCAAAAATAGTATTAGTGGAGAAGGACTATGACGTGATTTTTAAAAATTTATTCCAATCTCAATCTGCCTAGAAAAATTATGAATAGAATAAAAATTTGTTTATTGTATCATTATGGGCTGTAACTAATTTAAAACCAAATTTGAGAATTTGGTGAATGGTAATATGATGAAAAATAAATTATTATTCTGTGTATAACTGAGATAGATTTCATTATACATTTATTGCCTATGATTTAATACTGAAAATTATTCATTCATTTTATCTCTATTTTAAAAAATAATTTAAATAAAAAGTATGGGGATGGAGAAACATTAGCAGCTAAATAAATTAGAGATGAAATAATTAAAAAGATCATAAAGTTTAACATGAGAGAGCCACATTGTCAACTTTAAAAATGAGCATGGCTGTGGCCATCTTCCTTATTCATTTTTGATTGACACATTGAAAGGAGGGAGGGGGGATTGCCAGTGCTTTGCTAGTCTAAATAAACTTTTGTCCTGTGGGAACCAAGGTCATTGGCTGCTCCCAAAACTGCAGGCTGGGCGTTTCGTGAAAAGCCCGCCAAAAAGATATATTGGGGAACGTAGTTGCTTGCATAGCCTTAGGGGTGGGATTTCTTAACTTTGTATTGGGGAATTGTTACATGTATCTTCAGACTTGGCTTCACTTTTCATGTGCTGATTATTTGTAACTAATAAACATGTTCTTTGAGGAAGTTCCAAGCCTCGGAGTTCTGCTTTATTTGTCCCTGTCTATCGGAACCATGACAGAATGATGATACTATCTGCTGGTGATACAGAATATATGTTAATTTCTAAAACTGCTATAGTGTGGAATACTTGGGGCAGGGGTGGGGGAGACAATTTGAATTGTTTGCCTCAGGCATCTAATGGAGCTACTTGGTTTCCAGAAGGTTCTTCGTTTACTAGAAGTTTGGAGAGCAGTTCAATTTAGATCCAAGCCAATCTCTAAAACCTTGAGAGGATTGCTCCTGAACAACTTCTTTGTTTAGTAATCTTAGTGATTCATTGATTCTCTGAGGAGTTCCAGGATATGAAATACCACAAGAAATGTCCAGTGCACTGTTAGTGAAAGACAGAAGAATCTTCCTAGACATTGATATGAATACTAAGTCTGGGTAGCATGCTAAGTGTGCAAGAGAAACTTTCCTTAATACAATCATTGAATCCTATATGAACAACCTTTTTAAAGGTAATCCAAATCTTATAGATAAGGACAGGCTGCAAATACTGATATTCAAATACAATGAAATATCAGCTGAGTTACTTTTCAGATAAAATGTCAGGACCCACTTCAAAACCTCATCCCAAGAAAGCAGGACTCTTGGAGCAGTTTCATTCCAAAAGGAACTTTGAGTATACAGTGATGCCGTTTCGGCTGACCAACCCCCCTGCAGTTTTTCAACACTTCATGAACGACATATTCTGGGATCTGTTAGATCAGTTTGTCGTGATTTATTTGGATGACATTCTGATTTATTCCCCTTCGCGGAAGACGTACCATCAGCATCTATGTCAGGTCCTGCAACGGCTCCGAGATCATCATTTGTATGCCAAACTGGAGAAATGCCAATTCTATCAAATAACCATTGATTTCCTAGGTCATCGTATTTCTCCTGAGGGCATCGCCATGGAGCCGAGCAAGTTCGAGTCTCTGCGTAGTTGGCAACCCCCACATTGCGTTAAAGATGTCCAGCGATACTTTTCAACTGTAGCTTCCACTAAAAAAAAAAAAAAGGATTTTTCTTCAGCTATTGTTAAAATGGAGAAGCCTCAATCACATTTAAACTGTAAACTTATACTGGAAAAGTTCTATGAGGCCAAAGAAGAAATGTGTACTACAATAAAAGAGTTTACTACAGAATTAAGAGCCAGGATTCCTACTTTAAACTTTAAAACTGACTTTCAGATTACACCTGACTAGAAAGCAAATTATACAAGATGAAGACTTAACTGATAATAAAGAGAATTCTATCTTGCCCTATAAGCAATTCACCTATGGTTTTGAGGACCAGGAAAAGCAAAAACTGAGTTTTGAACTTCTGAAGCAACGTGGCCTTATGGACAAGAGAAACAGAGCCAATGCAGAGATCAAGATGGTTTTTATTGAATCAAAAGACACTACAAGCAACAAAAAGAGATTCATCAGCTGGAAGAGAAGCTTTGCTATGGAAATCTGCCTGGCAGAAGAGGAAAGCTAGAATAAGATTGAAAAATGAAATTTGAAATCTCAGGCATTGGACTAAAGGCAACCTAGAATTATGGACTGATGTAAGGATTAAGATTATGAGTTTGAAGTAAAAAGATGTTTCAGACTTGGATTGAATTAATAATTAATTGAATGTTAATCAAATAAGATGACTTGTTTATTTTATAATAGGGATGTTCTGAGCTATGATAACTAACTGGATGAAATTTGAATTCTGTTCAATGGATTGAAATGATTTAAGGTTGGACACTATTCGGTTAGCCCAGGGGTAGGCAACCCAAAACACTTAAAGAGCCACTTGGACCCGTTTCCCACCAAAAACAAAACACTGGGAGCCGCAAAACCCTTTTGATATCTAAAATGAAGATAACACTGCATATATCCTTTTTTACCTTTATTATA
This sequence comes from Crotalus tigris, assembly GCF_016545835.1. Taxonomy (NCBI): domain Eukaryota; kingdom Metazoa; phylum Chordata; class Lepidosauria; order Squamata; family Viperidae; genus Crotalus; species Crotalus tigris. Next base: position 316,935 of record NW_024097524.1, read on the forward strand.
GGTGTGTGTGTGTTTGTGTGTGTATGTATGTGTGTGTGTGTATATATATGTATATGTATGTATGTATGTGTATATATATATATATACACACACACATACACACATACACATACACACACACACATACACATACACACACAGGTAAAAAAAGGATATATGCAGTGTTATCTTCATTTTAGATGTCAAAAGGGTCTCTCTCTCTGTCTCTCTCTCTCCCTCCCTATCTGCCCTTGGTCTGCCACTCCTCTTTCCCCGCTCTCTTTCTTTCTCTCTCTCTTTCCTCTCTCTCTCTCTCCCTCCCTCTCTCTCTTTCTCCCCCCCCCCTCCTATCTGCTGCTCACCTGGCAAGCTTCAAGCTGTTGTCCAACAAGCTTAGGGGTGAGCAACCTCGTCTCTTTTATGACTCATGGACTTCAACTCCCAGAATTCCTGAGTCAGCCTAGCTGGGCTAGCTAGCTCTCTCCTGCCCTTCCTGCTTCCTGCAGAGACGCAGCAAAGGGAGGAGCTCCGCCCAGAAAGCTTTTCAGCTCCTCGGAGAATACTGTGAATGCACTCTCTTTTACACACACAGACACACACACACACACACACACACACACACACACAGAGAGAGAGAGAGAGAGAGAGAGAGAGAGAGAGAGAGAGAGAGAGAGAAGTAGGGAAGCGCAATTGCCTCTCCCTGTCTCTGTCTCTCTCTGCAAAGGCAGAGGAGGCTGGGAGCCACAGGGGAAGGCTCAAAGAGCCGCATGCGGCTCTGGAGCCGCAGGTTGCCGACCTGTGGGTTAGCCTAAAGAGATTAATTAATTGATGGATTAGACATGTATAGGATAGATAGATAGATAGACAGACAGACAGACAGACACATTTAGATATGTGTAGAACAGATCGATATTTTTGTTTAAAAATGAGATATTTTTTAATATAATGGATTAAAGGTAATCAAGAATATTAAGAATGTATTTTTTTTAGAATGTTAGGTTCTTTTGTATGAAAATTATTAGGTAATGGAATGAAGAAAGTTAAAGAGATGTTTTAGAGTTGAATTAATTAATTGAAATCTAATAAGATGATGTGATTCTTTGATGACATGGATGTTATTAGCTGGATGAGATTTGAATTCTGATTAATGAATTGAAATGATTTAAGGTCTAATATTATCTTGTCAGCTTAGAGATTGATTAATTGAGGGATTAGATAGGTATAGGATAGATTAATATTTTATTTTAAATAGGGGAGATTAGTGGAAGAAGAAATAAATAAGAATTTGATAAAATTAAGAAAGTAGAACATATTTGGAAGGGATATCTGAATTGAAAATGTTTTTATTTAAAGTTAATTTGATTGCGGTATTGTAAATTTATAAACCTTTAAAACAGGCTCAGGTTGGATAAATTTAAGCTAGAATTGGATATTTTAAATATACTATGCTATTAGAGGGGAAAAGAGAGGAAATACTTGATCTATTGACTGTACTATGTATATATGTTTTGTTCTAGGATGTTTGATTACCCCAGCACCACGGTGTGTCCTGAATACTTTGTTCTAAATTTTTTTTAAAAAAAAAAACAGTAAAATTTGTTTAAAAAAAAAGATGTCCAGCGACTCCTTGGGTTTGCCAACTACTATAAAACCTTCATCCCCGGTTTTGCTTCCCTGACTGCGCCCCTCACTCGGCTCCTGCAGAAAAAGACCCAGTTTCATTGGGATACTCCAGAGCAATAGGCTTTCCAGGCTTTAAAGGAAGCCTTCATGAAGGAACCCATCTTGAAACATCCTGACCTGCAACGGCCATTTGTCGTGGAAGCAGATGCCTTCAACATTGCCATTGGAATGGTGTTACTCCAGGCTAATGCGCCCAGTGGTGCCCTCTTCCTTTGCGCATACTATTCGTGGAAACAATCCTGCCTAGCGCAACTACACCATCTGGAGAAGGAGCTATTGGCCATCAAAATGGCATTTGAGGCCTGGAGGCATTATTTGGAAGGAGTTCGGCATCAAATTGAAGTCTGGATGGACCACAAGAATCAGGAAAGCTTGCAAACTGCCCGGAAATTGAACCAACAACAGATTTGGTGGTCTCTCTTCTTTGCTAAGTTCAATTTCTGCATTACCTGCATACCAAGCGGTCGCAACCAAAGAGAGGATGCTCTGTCAAGCCAGAATATTCCCGTACAGAAGACAAGCTTCTGCCCAGGACAGTTCTCCCCACAGAATCTTTCTCTGGAGTTTGGGAGCCAATAGATGTATGGGCTCGGATTCAGGAGGCACAACAGCATGATGCGTGAGTGGCTCAATGAAGGGAGGAATTGGAGCTAGACTCCCCATGGATCATCACAAATGGACTCCTGAAATATTGTGATTGGCTCTATGTTCCAGGAGGGCCACTCAGAGGGTTCATTCTTAACCAATGTCATGATAATCTAGCGGCGGGGCATTTTGGCCTGTTAAAAACACTGAACATGGTCTCCCATACATTCTGGTGGCCCCGAGTATGATATGATGTCCAGGTCTACGTCATGTCTTGTATATAATATAGGCAGGCCAAGTCAGCGACGGCCCCACCAGGTCTACTTCAGCCCTTGCCAACACCTGAAAGACCCTGGGGACAGTGTCCATGGACTTCTTGACGGACTTGCCCCCATCTTCTGGCTTCACGATGGTATTTGTGGTGGTGGACATGCTGACCAAGATGGCACATTTCATTCCTTGCTGTCGCTTGCCGTCAGCCCGCGCCACCATTCACATGTTCATTTAGCAGGTTTTCTGGCTGCACGGCCTCCCTGATAGGGTCGTTTCAGGTAGAGGGGCTCAATTTATGGCCCGTTTCTGGAAGGGGTTGATAAAGGCCCTAGATGCAAAAATCTGCCTTTCGTCAGCGCATCATCTGCAAACTGATGGTGGGACCGAGAAAGTAATCAGAATCCTAGAACAATACCTGCGCTGTTTTGTGAATCAGCAGCAGAACAATTGGGCAGACTATCTTGCAGTAGCTGAGTTCGCGTTTAACAACTCACAACACACCGCCACGCATATGACATCGTTCCTGGTTAATCCCCAGCTTTTTCCCCTCTCGCAGCTCGACTCGCCAGTTCCTACAGCTAACAAATATCTAGCCGAGTTACAGGCTATCCATCAATTGGTGTGGTGACAATTAGATAAGGCCAAGGAGGATTACAAGAAGGTTGCCGATCCGTCGAGACGAAATATGCCTACATTAATGGTGGGAAATTGGGTGTGGCTTTCAACCAGGAACCTGCCGTATAACTGGCCTGCCAAGAAACTAGACCACCAGTATGTAGGACTATTCCCTATCAAAACCATCATCAACCTGGTCGCTTATCGGTTAACTTTGCCATGGTCATTACTGGTACATCCGGTCTTGCATCAGTTTCTATTGATCCCAGAACAGCCGGCATGTCCACTTTGATGATTAGAATATCCCCCACCAGAACAACATGATGGAGACAGCTCTCCTGAGTATGAGATCATCATTATTTGAGACTCCTGTTGGCTGAAAGAGCGATTTCTGTATTTGATTGAGTGGAAGGACTATGGACAAGGAGTTCATCTGGGGGGATGCGACCAATGTCCATGTTCTTGCCTTGATGACATCATTCTACAAACAGTTCCCTTCACGACCACATCCGGCCTGGCAGATCTGGGGGAGGGGTCCTGCGGTGTGGGATAGTGTTGTGATTCCTCGCCAGCCTGTGGATCCGGCAGCTAAGTCTGAGGAATCAGATGAGGAGGAGGGGCCTGGAGTGACATTAGAGTCAGAGGAAGGCTCTGAGGAGCTCCAAGACTTAAAATCAGATGAGGAGCCTGGCCCCTCTACTTAGCTGCTTAGGCTGAGACAGCTATGCTGGGAGCCTGAGTTAGACAGTGATAAAGAACAGTTGGGACAAATCCAGGATGCATGAAAGCACCGGCAAGAGAAGTGAGTAGGACAGAGTAATGCAATGGGGCAGCTCTAAAAGCAAATGAGAAGGTATTAGGAAGCCATGCCTTGGCTGAGTAATAAAAGTGAAGGTGTGGGAGGTGCTGGTTGCCGAAGGGAATCGTTCGTGTTGAGGATCGAGTTTCTGTGGACTGTGTTTGCCTTGGACATTGACTCAAGTCTATGAGAATAAAAGGGGTTGTTTTTTTCTTACAGTTCCTGTCTGTTTTTTGGAAGAGGGGTTTCTTCTTGTGAGCATAACAAGGACTCACATAGACTGGGACAGAACAATATCTTTCGGTCAGTTCAGCTTGCTGGCCAGGGCCCAGAATTCTTGGGTGTATCCGCCATGGCCGTTGCCCTTGCCTGACAGTTTTGAAGTCTTCTCGTGCTTTCTCAGCAGCCAAAGGGTGTTCAGATCTGCGTCTGAGGGCTGCCATAAATTGATTGAAATTCTGCAGTTCTGGGGCATTGGCATCGTGGAGATCCACTACCCAGACTGCTGCAGTACCATCTAGGGCTGCTTTCACAATCCGTATTCAGCCATGATCACTTGGTATGTCTCGGCCATATTCCTCTATGTAGTTCAACACTTGGGTCAGGAAAAACCCCAGCCAACACGGCTCCCGCAGTACTTCACTCCTAGCCGTGGGAACTTTCAGATAGATTGATATCCCTTTCCCCTGTGTTGGTGTGCATCTCCATCGGCTGGTGTGGCTCGCCCGGGGGTGGCAGCGGCGGTAGCAATGGTTGCTGCTTCCATGGCACTGGAAGGGCCTGGGACTGCTGGTTCACCCCTTCTTCATCTGTTCCTTTGGCTGAACTTGGGTTAGCAGTTCCCTGGCATGGTCTGCTTTCTCCTCCTTCATGGAATCAAAGGCGACTCTCAGCACGTCGATAGCTTGCTCCAGGAACTGGCTGGAATGGGGCAGTCGGTCCTCATCTTCACTAAGGCAAAGCGACCTCTTCATCTCAACCTTCCAACCCGACTGGTGACTGCCATGTCTAAGCATCACTTTCCTGGATCTCTTCTCCTAGTCCTCCTTCCCGACACCCATCGACTACCTAGGTTTGTAATGGCATTCCACGATCACTACCTTGTCTGACGAGCTTGAGGATTGAGAACTGTATCGGCTGGGCTCTCCGTTCCAATATCAGACATTGTTTGCTTAGTCCTCCAGCAATAGTCCATCCGGTCAGTTTGAATGGGCCAGTCCCAAGTCATTGTGGGAACGGAGCTGATAACAGAGTCTATTCCCATGGTTGTGCTGTTAAGTCTTCACACCCTCCCTTCTGCAGTGAGAGATAAGCCGGATGGTCGGAGGCACATTTCTTTCTCACCCCAAGGTAACAGCAAGGGAGAGAAAGTTCAAAGAGCAAGTTGGTAGAAACAGCAGAAAGGATACATTGTAGCAGAGAAGAGAAACATAATGCTGCGCCTTCCCCCTTCGCCCTCAGGAGAATAGCAGAACCCTCAGAAAGAAATTAAAAAGAAATTAAATTGGTCCCCCCCAGGGAAAGAATGGGTTTTGACATAAACTCCCTCCTTCACCTTAACTTGGCTGGATGATGTGAACTGCTGAGCAAAATGTCCTGTAGTGTTATCTGTAAGGGGTTTGATCCTGTGGATCTTGAGGAAGTGGACAGAACATTTTGTGGAATGAGCTATGGATCACCAAAATTTTTCTATAAAGGGCAAGATTATAAAAATACTTTAAAGTATTTATTTCTCGGTGAAGTGGAATTATATGAGAAGAGCCACTGCTGCTGTGCCCTCCTTCTGGCTTTTTGACACCCCAGGACAGTACAGTGGTACCTCAGTACTCATCATTAATTGGTTCCAGAAGGAGCAATGAGTACCAAAAATGGTGAGTACCAAAACAAATATTTCCCATAAGGAATAATGTAGTGAGTCATAAAGCAGCCGACATCAACAAGTTCTAGCTTGTGCAACAAGTACCAAATAAATGATGAGTACAGGACAAAATGCAGTTGAGTACCAATGTGCCACTGTAGCTCAGCCTTTGCAGCTTGGCAGCCCAGCTTGGCGAGGGGGCCGTGTGAGTGGCGGGCTGGTGCCTGTGTGTGCATGTGCACAGCTCAACTTGCACAAGTTGACCTGCACGCAAAGGTGGGTGTGAATGCACACCAGCCTGCCACCTGCATGGCCTGGTTCTGAATAGGCCATGGCCCAGTAGCGGGCCACAGCCCAGTAGTGGGCCACAGCCCAGGATTGGAGACTTCCCTGTGTGGTGCAAGCAGTGGCAGTTAACTTTGGAGACTGTAGCAGGTCTGAAATGCCTCAGTGGGTGTAACAAAAAGGTCTGTAGGCCAAGTTGCGTGATAAGTATTAGGAGTGCTGGACTACCAGCAAAAAGGAATGCCACAGGGCATGCCCCATTGTTGTCTTGCTCTCAACGTTGGCTTTGTCCCATCGAATCTGTCATCTCCCATCTTATCTTGCAGGTGTACCAAAAGAGATAGAGGGCCAAATTTGCCCTGTGAACTGTAGTTTTCACAATCATAAACTAGGCTAACCATGGACTAGCTCCCTTAGCTATCTGGCAGTATATAGAACCTGGAGAGAATAGGAGCTTGGATCTGAACTATTGTGAATGCTTCATTATGGGAGGGGAAATTCCTTATATCTTTGAAGAAGTGCTGTGTACCTTCTGTATAAGGAACCACTCTTGGATTCAATAATTTTAAACTGCTAAGACTCCAGCTTTCTCTGGAAGAGAAGATAATGAGTCAGTAGCTCTTTTCCGTCAGGGCTTAGATGTGGGCATGGATTAAAAATTGAATTATTTGCTCTTATTTCTAACCTTTTGTGGGACTTAAACAGGGATTTGCTAGTGTGACTGAATTATTTTGTGTTCTTAATAGACTGTAGTGCCTTTTGGAACTCTTGCATGAATTGAAGGTTGGAGATACAATTTTACAGTAATTTTTTTCCTTCCTGAGCAGACAGATAATTTTCACTTACAACCACAATTGAGCCCAAAATTTCTGTTGCTAAGTGAGACAATTATTAAGTGAATTTTGCTCCATTTTACGACTTTCTTGTCACAGTTTATTTTTATTTATTTATTTTATGAGACTTATATACCGCTTTAAGTGCAAGCACTCTCTAAGCGGTGTACACCAGTAAGCAATGTATATATATATTGACATTGCCCCCAACAATCTGGGTCCTCATTTTACCTACCCCGGAAGGATGGAAGGCTGAGTCAACCTTGAGCCGGTGTTGTTAAGTGAATCACTGTTAAGTTAATAGCACAGTTGTTAAGTGAATCTGGCTTCCACATTGACTTTGCATAGCAGAAGGTTGCAAAGGGTATTCACATGCCATTGGGACATTGCAATTGTCATAAATATGAAACAGGTTGCCAGGCATCTGAATTTTGATCGTGTGACCATGGGGATGCTGCAATGATTGTAAGTTTGAAAACGGTCATGTCACTTTTTTCAGTGCCTTTGTAACTTCGAATGGTCACTAAACAAACTTTTTAAGTTGAAGTACCTGTAGCTCTAATTGATGCATATGGATATGAAAAGACCAATCAAGCCCTAAGATACTGCAGTTTGGAGCGCCATAGAGCTCACTTTATCCTCTTTATCCTCACTTTATCCATGAAATCATTTAATGCTTTGGAGTACAGTATCATCAATATGTTGTTAATATCTAGTTGTATTTCTTTATCATGTTTAATAACTCATGTGTACATAATATTTAACAGTTAAATTTTAATGTTAAACCCCAGTAATTAAAAAAACTGAAATGCAAAAATGCTAACCTCATAAAGAGCTGAATGTATTAACCCGAGGTCCATTGCAATACGTTCTGGATAATAATAGGCCATAGTTAGTTAAACTATTTCAATTGTCTCATTAACGTATCATTAATAAAGGTCTAAAAATCTGCATGGGATTTTGAATGGCATGTACTTCAAAAAATAAATGGGGTGAGGACCAAAAATAAATTTTATTTATTTGAATAATTTTTTAAACAATTCAAATTATTCTTCCCCAGTATTTTATGTATGATTATTACATTAATGTATTAATTTTGTTCCATTTTATTAAACATAATATTTTGGTGCAACATTTGGAAGGAATCCTAACGATCACATCTGAGGGTTTGGGGCATTGCATGCCACCCAGGTACTCAAAGTATTCTATTTACTATAAAAAGATCCATTATATTATTGGAGTGATCAATTTGTATATTTGTCCAATTCATATTTTCAAAGGTTACAAATGCTGTATTGAAGCTGATTGAAAAAGAAAGAAATGGCGAAACTATCAATACAAGACTGATCAGTGGAGTTGTGCAATCTTATGGTAAAATTAATATTAATGATTGTTGGTATTTTTTGTTTTATTTTCTTTTTCCCATTGTAAAGATTAAAGCTTGGTTTATATTCAGTCCCTTCTTGTTTCTATGTAAAGGAATTTGAAATGTGTAATATTTGTATCTTTTCCCATATCTACAACATATATATTAAGCCTGATCAGATGTCCACTTTGAGTTCCTTTTGTTTACTTTTCTTGTCATATCTTTTAATCCTGTCATATCTCACAAGTGAATTTTTTTATTGTTTTCTGTTTGTCTCCTCTTAAGAATTTCATTAGTTTCACATATCTCTTTTGTAAATCAAGATAATAAAGCTTTCCAAGTCACTCAACTTGTATATATTCTTTAATTAAGATATTTACTGGTTTCATTTGTAAATCCATTGTAGCATGTTTTTCCATATCACTGTTTTAAAAATCCAAATCCACATTCAAATCAGCTTCCGCGTTTGCTTTATTCAGTAAAATTTGTTATTCTTCTATAACCTCAGTGATAGCATTAGATCAGTGGTTCTCAATCTTTTTATACTGGCGACCCCGGTCATAAGGAGGTAGTGCGCATGCCCGGTGCCGCCCCCCTGCGCGGCACGCATGCGCGGGGCCACCCCCACGTGGCACGCATGCGCGGCACCGCCCCCTGCGTGGTGCGCATGTGCAGAGCCGCCCCCATGCACCGCTCCCTGCGCGCGGCACATGCGCGGCGGCGCCCCCTGCGCCACCCCCTGTGCAGCGCGCATGCGTGGTGCCACCCCCTGCACCAGCTGAGGAAAAAATGGCGGATCGCGTTATTTGGCAACCCCCGTGAAATGGTCGTTCGACCCCAAATGGGGTCGCAACCCACAGGTTGAGAACCGCTGCATTAGATAGTCTTGTAAGTGATTTCTGAGAATACTGTTTCCAAACATCCTTACTTTCTTCTGTGTCAAATAATACAGATAGTCCTCAACTTACGACAGTTTAGTGATCTTTAGTGATATTCAAAGTTACAATGGCACTGAAAAAAATGACTTATCACCATTTTCACACTTACAACCTTTATAGCACCCTAATGATCACATGATCAAAGTATTTTAAACATCCCACTTGTATTTTTTTCATTCTTTTATATCTATCTACTTCCTTTCCAAAATCAACACCTAAGACCGCTTTTTGCTGTTTCCAAAAATTAAGGCTTTTATTTTTAATTATATTTACATAGATATTTACTGGGTCATAAAATTTGTTCATTTCTGTATTCAGAGATAAAAAAAAATGCTAGAAAAAGAACAAAAACCCTATTTGTTTTGCTACAGTTAGGCTTTTTTCTATATTTAATAAGATAAATAAAAATTTAATAAAACAATAGACAGAAACAATGCAAAACCATATAACATATAGTTTCTTAGGCATACATGGATACAGATATATTTAATTTTATATGATTATTTCAATAAACGATTACCATGTTTCACTATAATTTTCCTTTCATAATCTATTATCTGTAAACTATTTATAAATCATGAGTGACATCAATCCGCTGAGTAATTGGGACCATAATTTTTTCCCCAATGTTTCCAGAAATAAGGCTGTAGAAAATTCACTTTCATTGTCCAGCTGTCAGTTTCCATGTAATAATTCAAAAGGTGTGCATCTAAAATATTCAGTTTCATCTTAAAATCAGTTTAATGCTTCATCTCAGAATTTTCAGTTAGTATAAAAAGTATTTTGGGCTTACCAAAACCCAGTAAGTTTATATTTAAAAGGAATGAGTAAATCATGATGTTGGTGGAGATATAAAATAGAATAACACTTCATTAAAGCACACATTTTTTCTGGACTCTGCTTGTGAACAATCTGCAGGAAATATGAAAAAAAAATCACTTCCTTTGCTTTCGATTCAAAGATCCCCATTTTTCATGAGAAACATAGACTAGGTTTAGACTAATACAAATTTTTTATTACATAAATCAGTAAAACCAGACAGTTCAAAACAGCCAGTTTTTGAAGTAGGTAGTTTCTGATTCTCCTCTTTAAGCAAGTGGGAAAAATCGTGGTTTTTTTTCTGCCACCTTGATTTCGTAAACGTGAAAAATTAAACGGAAGTTAACAGCTGGTCAGTAATTTAGAGAATGATAATTAAAGTTGAGAATTGCCTAACTCTAGTCTAAGGTTTGTGGAAAACTTTCTACTACGTAGTGAGGGTCACATGTTTTTCAAAGGATTCAGTTGACTAGTATCACTTCACACTTTCCTGTTATATTTTCTTTTATTAAATGTAGATTTAGATCCTGTATAACAGGTAAAATTTTAATAAACTTCAACAGTATTTGAAATTAAATTTATTTAATCCTAATAATTCCTTTAATGAAGCATCCCTATTATGAATAAATTATGTCTGGAACTTATTTCTAAGAAGATATACATGGGATTAGACTGCAATTCTTGAAACAATAGCCACTTTTATTTTGGTTTCAGGAAGAAAGACATTATTTTGTTATTGCAGCCTTCTCTGCAGTCGTTCAAATTTAACTTCTTTTTAAAAATTATATAATTGTGCATTTAAATAATATCTTAGATGCTTTATTATAATTTATAGCCTGCATTTAAATCGTTCTTTTCTATCCTATTGAAAACTTTTATTAAAAGTTGAACACTTTTAAATGAGGTAAAATTCCATTATATCTCCTAAATGAAATCTGTGCTATTTAAGTAAACTTACCCTAAAATTAATTTTGTGCCTTTTTAAAAAATTTGTGTGCTTTTAGTGGAGCTGGGACTGAATGAAGATGATACTTTTGCTAAGGGACCTACATTGACTGTATATAAAGAGTCTTTTGAATCTCAATTTCTTGCTGACACAGAAAGATTCTATACAAGAGAGAGCACTGAATTTTTGCAGCAAAATCCAGTAACAGAATACATGAAAAAGGTATTATAGTTATATTGCAAATTCCTGGTTCTAAAAATAATTGGTACTATATTTGAAATAGGAATTTAAGTACCTGTTTTGCCTGGTAGTTGCTGAACTGCAAGTAGGAGCTAGCTTCAAAGCTACAAAGCTAAACATACATATAGTGAGTATGTGTTTTTCTTTGCCTTGTTTAACTAAAGCTATGGGATTTAGATCCAATATTGAGGTATTAATAAATAAAAGAACTGAAATAATTCTTAACTTAAACAGAAGGAAACTTCTGAAACATTACAGCTATTTCAAGAATGAAAAATAATAAGTAAACATGGAATCTTGAAATATTTAACATAGTTTTAAAATCTCAGAAACAAATGTAAATTAGAAAATGCCAAAATAAATTAACAGGTTAAATAATGGATTATTCATGGATTATTCTTACTCCCTTCTTAATTGTTTCTGGAAAAAAATACTGAAACAAAATTACAGAAATATGACGTAATTACTCTTCAAGTATTTATGGTTTATGTTTCTATGTCTTAATGATTTAGCCTCCAAATTATTTGTCATAAATCTAAATTCTAGTGTTGGTATATGTGATATGATCATTTCTTAGAACTCCTCAAGGAGACAAAAAGGCTATTTAGGAGGATTTTCTGACATTTTAAAGGTGAGGGCAATTCTAAGACAACTCCTTTCATCTCTTAAAACCCCTCTATTCCCCATTCCCCCAGAAAAAGTTGGCCAGCTCTGGAAGCTTTGTATTGTATTTCCATTCAAGTGTAGTTGTACACCCATTTTATAAGTTCTATGAACAGCTAGTTTGAACCTGAAGTTTGTGTAACTGTTCCATGGAGTAGTTACAGGGCATATACAGTGCCTTTTTTAAACAAGAGTTGCATTTTAAATTATTTTACATTTGGAATTTAGACAATTTATATTTATTTTACAGGCAGAGGCTCGTCTTTTGGAGGAACAGCGTAGGGTTCAGGTATACCTACATGAGAGCACACAAGATGAACTAGCACGGAAATGTGAACAAGTACTAATTGAAAAACACTTAGAAATCTTTCATACAGAATTTCAGAACTTATTGGATGCTGACAAAAATGAAGGTGAACTTTTCCATGTTTAATTGATAGTTACTTTTAATAAATCATGAATTGAAGGTTGAGCTTGTTTCCATATGACTTACATTCCTGGTATGATTTGGAAATAATTTCTCATCATCTACCCACCAAGAGTTAACTGATTGCAGTTGGGTAATATCAAATATGAAAGTATTTTGGTTTCTCAGTGAATATTTTCATTAATTTGTCAGAAATTAAAATTATGATCTGATGAAAATTATTAACTTTGGTTATTATTCCTCAAGTGCTTTATCATCAAATTGCAAGTTTTTTAAAAAATAAGCTTTGTATTTTGATATTTTTATGTCATAGATTATAAAATATAGTTTAATATTGAAATGAAAATATTCTTCCTGGCATTTTGCTCTCTGAAGCTAGATGCATTGTTATAGATTTAGTTGATTATTTTAGTATATTTTCAGATCTTAATCTCTTCCTAATTCTTAGATTAATAACTGAGATGGTGACATAAATTATTAATGCAAATTAAAATAAGTCTTGCTTCCTTTTCCCTCCCAGATTTAGGACGCATGTATAACCTTGTGTCTAGAATTCAGGATGGCCTTGGAGAACTGAAAAAACTTTTGGAAACTCACATTCATAATCAGGGTTTAGCTGCCATTGAAAAATGTGGAGAAGCTGCATTAAATGTGAGTATTAGATTGACCGCATGTCTTAAATTCATATCATATTCATTAACTGAGTCTGAAGAAGTTTGCATCAAATTTCAAAAGGAATAGTAACTCAAGATTTCATTTGGGGGGGTCATGAATATCCATCATGATAAGATTTTAGGATTGTACATGTAGCAGGCAAGAATAAACCATTCCTTATTCAAAATTGATTGTATCATCTTGCTACTTAGTCTTCTGCAGATAGTCAAGCTTTGCTATGAAAAATCTGTTATTGTGAATATTAAACAAGCATTTTCAAACTATTTCAATAATTTTACGCTGTTCTTTGTGTGATTCAAAATTTTTGTTTTCAAAAAAACTTGAAAGTAGCTTTCAATTACATTCACTTATAGAGGCAGGGCAGTAATAATTACTGATAGGAAAGAATATTTGTAGCTCATGATTGAACTGTGGGGTCCCTGATACTCTGAAAATAGCAAGGTCAGACATCACTAAGAACTCCGCAATAATAATTTGTAATAGGCTTTTGGGGAATAGAATGTAAAATCATTGCATGCTTCAATTGAAAAGTATACTCTTGATTTTTTTCAAGAACATATCTTTTGCCAGCAATAAACTATTTCTTTTTTCACTTGGAAGATTAAATAATAGAATAAATAAATTGCTTTCTTCAATGCGAAAACAATGGAAAATCTTAAATGATATAAATGTAGCATTTTATTACAAAACGGGCACATGACTAGAATTCTACTCCATGTTTTTTGCCAAATATATCAAATGTAGACCAGCTTTTTCTGATGATACAAGTATCTGCCCATGTTGGTACTTTCTGAATGAGTCCATGCAGGCTACAATGAAGCTACTGCTGTGGTAGCAATAAAAGAAGGAGGTGCCCATATTTAAAGATTACACATATATGTTTCTTTTAAAATTACTCCCTGAGAAAAAAATGAGTTTCAATCATTTGGAAATAGTTTCTGCATACAAGTAGTCCTTAGTGGATGACAATAATTGAGACTGGAATTTGTCTTTAGAAGTGATGTCGTAATAAAGTACAACATTAAATGACCATATTATTTAGAAATGGTAATTCTAACAGTCCCGGTTACTGTTGTTAAGTGAGGTTTATGGGTCATTAAATGTTACAGCTTCCTGCCACTTCTAACAATCATATCAGTGGGGAAGTTGGCAGAAAGCTATAAATAACAGGTTGCTCACAAGTGGGCCAGCTGATAGGTAAGTAGCTGCTGTATGGTGGGAGAGGTACAAAAATATCTAGTACCACATAATTATAGAAATATTTATGGAGCAGGGAAGGATACGAAAGGGTCTAGCTCAGTGCAAGGCAGGGAAGTTTGGGGTAGTTGCTGCAGGGAAAGGGAGAATGTGAAAGCACACACTAGTGCAGCGGTTCTCAACTTATGGGTCGTGACCCCATTTGGGTCGATCAACCATTTCACGGGGGTCGCCAAGCAAGGCTGTCGGCCATTTTTTTCCTCTTTTTCAGCGGGTGCCTTACCTCCCTTGGGCTGGGCAAGCTGGTGGCCCAGCCGGTGGTCGGCCTGCTCCCTCTCTGCCGCTTGCCAGCTACGCCTCGGCCAGCGCAGGGGGCGGCACCACGCATGTGCGGCGCACCCGGGCAGGGAAAGTCCTCGACTTATAACCGGTTGGGTAGTCCGCGACTTATGACCGGTTTAGTCCTCGACTTATGACCGGTTGGGGGTCGCGGCATTAAAAAGGTTGAGAACCACTGCACTAGTGCAATGAAGCTTGGAGTGGTGGCTGTAGGGCAAGGAAGAGTGCACAAGGTTCTGGCGTTGCATGGCACAAGTGCAGGAAATGCTGGATAGGTCCAACTGGAGGTGACTGTTATGGGGCAGGGGAAAGTGCAAAATAGTCTTGTGCAGCATGAGCACAGCAAGATTTCAGATGGCTCCTGTGGATGGGAACGTTTGCAAGATTCTGGTGCAGAAAAAATATAGACATGCAGTAGCTGCTGCCAGGGAAGGAGAACATGTGGTGATCTGGCATAATATAAGCAAACCAAGACATAGATGCTTCTGGATAGGGGAGATTTACTTGAGCAACTTGAGCAACTTGCAACCTTCCCTGCTGGCTTCCCTATTGACTTCTGGTGGGTTTCATTTTTTCCCCATTTTGAGCACAAAGTTCAGAAATGATTTTCAGGTGGAAACAAATTCTTCTCCTTAATTAAGACAGTTTTGTCAGCTCCACCAATTCTATCACCTTTACCATCAATTCTTACATTATGGGAATTGATATGTCTTTCTGTTTCTGGGCATACAAACATTTTGCTGCAGTTAACGTAAATAATTATAAATTCTCAAATTTTCTTTCAAGTTCTTTGTCCTTCAGACCCAAAAGGAAAACTATATTTATTTTAAGAATCTTAAAATGAAAATCTGGTTCCAGTATTTATTTGCTTTAGCATAAATCAGTTAAGATCCAGTTTGGTCTAGTGATTAAAGCACCAGACTAGAGAGCAGAAGAGTATGAGTTCTAGTTCCACTTTAGGCATTAAAGGCAGCTGGGTGACTTTGAACCAGTTACTCTCAGTCCAGCTCGCCTCACAGGGTTGTTTTTATAGGGAAAATAGAGGAGGAAGGAGTATGTTTGCCACCTTGTTATTTATAAAAATAATAAACATGTAAGGAACTGCCTCTGCTTCTCTACCAAGAAAGCAGAACTCTTGAAACTTGCATCATTTCAAAAGGAACTTTTATTGCCAGGTAAGACAGCAGGAAAGTTAGGCAGGATCTGAGGTCTTCCTGCCCAAAACGATAAGTAAAACCCACAAAAACATAACACCTCCCCAACTGTCCATTCGGTTGGTTCAAACAGACCAATCCATAGGTGTCATCGAGCTATGGAAAACAGCGCCAATCTCAAGGTTGTTGGTCTTCACTGTTTCCTTTCTCCACGGAGATAAGGCAGATGGCCCCGAGGCATTCCTTTCACACTCCGAAGAGAATACATCAAAATAGATATAGGAAGCATTCTACATGCACTATAAAGCCCCCTGGTCTCCCCCCCTCCCCCATAGGAGAATGGCAAACCTGAACAGCTAAACATGGGGAATATAAGGGATTAATAATTGAGGGTTCTGACATGCCCCCTCCCCTAGAAAAATGAGAGATGCAAGGTGAGATCTTGCATGGAGCCCCAGACCAAGGGAGATTGACAGTTATTTTGTGTTTCTTCCATTTGCTAATAATTACACCAACTATTGTCACCTTCTCAACAAGCTGTTTGGCGATAGTCTTGGAACCCATTCCAGCCTTCTGTAGGTCTACAATCTTGTCCCTGACATCCTTGGACAGCTTTTTGGTCTTGGCCATGGTGGAGAGTTTGTTTGGTTGATTCTGTGGACATGTGTCCTTTATACAAGTAACAAGCTACGATTAGGAGCACTCCCTTTAAGAGAGTGCTCCTAATCTCAGCTCATTGCCTGTATAAAAAACACCTGCGAACTAGAAATCTTGCTGATTGATAGGGGATCAAATACTTATTTCACTCAATAAAATACAAATCAATTTTTTGAAATGCATTTTTCTGGATTTTTTTGTTGTTATTCTGTCTCACTGTTAAAATAAACCTACCATTAAAATTATAGATTGATCATTTCTTTGTCAGTGGGCAAATGTATAAAATCAGCAGGGCAGGGGATCAAATAATTTTTTCCTTCACCGGTGTAAACAAGTATGAATACACATATTTTGTGTTTTTCCTTTTTGTGTAATCAGTGATTCTCAAACATTGCAGTCCTAGGACCCCCTTATTTGCTTAAAAGGGATTAAAGACGTCAAAGTGGTTTATGTGGATTGTGTCTATCTCTATTACTATTTTGGAAATTAAAACTGAGAAATTTTAAAATAAATATTTGACTTTGTGGAACCTCAGAGTTTCAGGAATTTGAGACCACAATTTGAGAACTGCTGAAATGAATTATTAGAAATTGACAAACTGATTTGTTTTGATATAATAAAATGTTTGGGTAAGATTTTGTTGAGGGAGCATATGTTATTATCTGTTAAGAACAGGTTACCTTGGTACTATAATCAGAAGCTTTTTGTTAAAAGAAATAACACTGGTACTGTTTCAGCAGAAGATATATGATTAAGTAAAATGTTAAATGCAATCAAGCTTTCCTTTACAAATCAATTTAAATAGATGGATATGAAAAGATTCCTTCAAAGCATGCAGTTGAAAGAAATTAAGAGAGTTTGCCACTGCTTTATTTTAAATTTTTAGGATCCAAAAATGTATGTGCAAACAGTGTTGGATGTTCATAAGAAATACAATGCACTAGTCATGTCGGCTTTCAACAATGATGCTGGCTTTGTTGCAGCTCTAGACAAGGTAATATGTTTAAGTACTATATTTATAATTAGTAAGTGACTGATTTTGGAAATGTCTGAACATTTCACTTATATATTTCACAGGCTTGTGGTCGCTTCATAAATAATAATGCAGTAACAAAAATGGCACAATCATCTAGTAAATCTCCAGAGTTGTTGGCACGGTATTGTGATTCTCTGCTAAAGAAAAGGTACCTATTTTGGAGGAAGTTGTATCTTTTGATTTTCTAGATTATTCCCCATTTCATTGATATCTCACTTTAAACATTAGTGCCTATGGGTTGTTGTTTTTTTAAGTTGTCCTGGAAGCTACAACTGTTGTAAAATTTTGCAGACTAGATTTTAGTTGCACTACCTGCCATCATATTCTTTAGCCATGTTCAGTTTCCTTCTGTTAGTAATATGTTATATAGTACAGAACCTGAATCATTATGTATTATGTTCTTTATTTACTTGCCCAGTCATACACATTTGCCAGGGATTCTCCATGCAGTAAATTAAATAGGATGTTTCACTTCAGAACAAATACTGAGAACTAGGACTTCTTATCTAGATTAGTGGCAGCTGTTAGCTTTCAGTTATCAAAAACTGAAAGCTTCTTCAACCAGGGATTTGTTGTATTATACGTCTATGTTTAATATGATAATATTCTTATTGTCTTAGAGTTGTATTCTATTTAGGAATTATTTTTAAAATGAAAAACAAGTAAATCTATAAATAGATAAATCAGTGGAATGTAATTTTCTGCTATGTGGAGGTAAGCCATTGTAAAATTGTTTTATTGTTTATTTATTAAATTTTTATCGTGGCTTAATATATTACTTTACAAATAACTCAGGGCAGCAACCATACATAATACTCCTTTCTGCTCCTGTTTTCCCCATAATACCAACCCTATAAGGTAAGTTGGTCTAAAGAGGCCTCAAGTCATCCAGCCAGCTTTCATTCTTAAGGAGACACTAGAACCCACAGTCTCCTGGTTTCTAGCCAGCATCGGAACCATTCCCTAAAACTGGCAAACTAGAATACTTTTATATTTTTTTATTTGAGAGCAATTTACTAAGAATCAAAGGAGTGTAATGACTTTTATCTGGTTTTAAATCAAATAAGAAAACTTTTCGTTGGCGACCACAGGTTCTGGAAAAAACTGCTCTTATAAAATAATGCTATATATATTTGAAATAATGTTGCTGGATTATAACAATATTAATGCCTTTTTGACTGCAGCTCAAAGAATCCAGAGGAAGCTGAACTTGAAGATACACTTAATCAAGTGGTAAGTTTATGTATAATTATGTATGCATAATTATGCATATTTTTGGAAATTGATTCACAATGATAATTGGAGGTGGACTAAAGGAGAATAACTTGCTATATATCCTTCTTGTTTCTATAATTAAAGCACTTATTTTTATGTAATAGTTATTACTGGAAATATTGTTGGAAATCCACATTACTCTTAGTTGATTATTATTTGAAGCAGGAGGTATGTTTTTAGATTGCTTAAAAATATATAGTTATTTCAAATATATAGTTATTTTTGTGTTAAACAAAATATATAAAATATTTTATAAAATATATAAAATAATTATCTTTTGCTTAGATAAATATGAAGTTGGCTATAAAAGTCTTGTTCTAAAAATAAATACCAAAAATTAATGCTTCTAGATGGTGGTCTTCAAATATATTGAAGACAAAGATGTATTTCAAAAATTCTATGCCAAAATGCTGGCAAAGAGACTGGTACACCAGAACAGTGCTAGCGATGATGCTGAAGCAAGTATGATCTCCAAACTAAAGGTGTGTTTCCCTTTTGTTTATGTTTCTTTTATTGCTCATATTTGCCAGAACCTCATTGTATAATGATAGTCATAAACTATATAAATATGTATGTACTGACTGAAAATATCTGAAAAAATCGGGTAACTAAATAAATATTATATTTTAAATGATTTCCTATTATTATTATTATTATTATCATCATCATCATCATCATCATCATTATTATCATCATCATCATCTCATGTTTAATCTATCTCCCAGTCCAAGAAATTGATTTAAAATTGTTTACTATTGCCCATAATAAACATTTATTTTCAAGCATTCCTAAGCTAAATAATTTTTTATCTTGATAATATTCAGATTTTTAAGCTGGACAGTTTTGAACTTTACAGAAATAGTTATTTGTTCACATGAAATCATGTAATTAAATGATTACACCAGAATTTGAGAATCCAAGGTTTTGTTTTTTATAGGTGAAGTTTTATTCAGAACAGCTGTATATGAAATATGAATATTAATCTATTTAGATCAGTTTGTAACTATCATTAGTTCTCAAAAATCTCTTAAAGCAGAACTTTGTTGCTTTAAAATGTTTTTGAGCATTGATTCTACACAGAATTTAAAAGTGCATATGTTTACTTGCTTATGAAAGACAGTAAACAACAACCATTTGATAATTTCTTTTTATTTTTAGTGAGCTTTTAAATTGCCACAAGTGAATGGGTGATTTAAAATAATTATTTTTATGGAGCTTTGGTTGTAATTTTTCCATGAATCTATTATTTTATTTTATTTTAAAAAAATATATTTTATTGATTTTTTAACATAAACACCTTAATATTTGGTAAACAGCATGTTAACTGGGTTTACAAAGTAATCACTAACAGTCAGTTTCTGTATTCCAAAGTCCACATTATAGCTTTGCTTGATATTCTCTTCTTCCAATAGTATTCTCTTTGCAACCTTAAATTAATACAATTCTTATTAATTTTATAGATAACAATTAAATATAAATATTTTTCTAAAATTTCTACCAATAATAATCATATCAATATCATGCTTCTTTTCTATCAGGTCATCTTGGTTGCCTCGTCATGAATCCTGTTTACAATATTTATTTAAATTTATTTTCTCTACAATGTTCAAAACATTCTTACCAGTTAAAATATTCCCAGAGTTAATTACCTTAAAGTATTTAAATCCATTTTCATATCTTTAAAAGTAAGTAAGAAAAAGACACAAAAGAAAAGACGAGAGAGAGAAAAAGAAAAAAAGAGAGAGAAAAATAAGAAAATAATATATTACTTAAAATACACATCCCACTTGAACTAGTATACACTTATTCCCATTTTTCCTGTTCTTTTTACCCATAATTAAACCTATGTTTAATCTTTAAATGTTTCATTTAATTAATCCAATCATCTAGTCTTTTTACTCTATTCCAAACATTTTTTTTCCTTTTTAGTTATCCATTGGAATTTTCTTAAAATCAATTACATTTAAATATCTAAAACATTTCCTTTATATTGATCATCCCAAATATTTTTGTATTTCTCATATCAAAAAACAAAATAAAAAAGAGAAAAGAAAAAATACTGTCTTACTTGGAGAGTTCATCCCTCTTAAACTAAAATCTTTCTATTTCTTCAACCATATTCATGTTTAATTTTTAATATTCCCTCTCATACACCCCATCATCTAATTCCTCAATTCTCACTTTAGCCCTCTTCTTTTGCCAAGCATCTTTCCTAATCAACATATTCCGTTGAATTAAAGAGTCTTTCCATAATCTTGTAAATGTTCTGGATATAGTAGGCAAATCAAACATCATGTCTTTGTAAAAAGATTTTGCCCCTTCACATTCATTGAAGATTTCTCTCATCACCCCTTGTCTCCCCATTTCTTATGGTACTCCCAACAGCTCAGCAATCCATTTGGCAAATCTTTTTCCTTATCCTCAAATTTACTTTGTGGTATTACAGTACAAATGACCTTTTCCATGTTCAATGTTTTTTGTAAGTCCATCTCCACTTGAGTCTCCACTAGTTTATATTTAGTTGTCTGCTTTACATGATTTCTCTCTCTCTTTTTGTTTTCTGATCATTTAATTGTTGTGACGTTAAATTAAAAATGGATTCATTTAAATTTTCAAATGCATTTTTCATTTGCATTTGTTGTAACAGAACATACATTTCCTCCTGGTAAGTATTTATTTTTTCTTGATATGTTCTTTCTGCAGATATTTGATGCTCCATAATGACCAAAAATCCTTTTCCGCCAATCACTTTAAAGTCACAATTTAAAAAATATTTATAATCCAGGAAGGTCAATTTTTTTCTAAGTTTTATAGTTCTCACTTTGTATATAGTCCACAATGTTTTCTTTTCTTTTGTTACAAAGTTCTGAAGGTCACAACAGGTTTTTCTTTCTGGGCTGTATATTTAGGGCAGTATTTTCATCCATCACTACAAGTCAGCACCAATCCATCTTTCAATTTTCTGTATTTCCCCCCCACAGTAAACTTAACTCATTGCTTCCGTTTACAGAAGGGTGGAACAAAGATATCCCCCTCTACTTTTGGAGGATTTTTACTTCTGGGGGCTTTCCCTTTTTTTTCGAGGAAATCAGTCTGATAGAAGAGAGAGAATCAATATTCTTACCCAGTTGCTCACGCTGTTTACAATCATGCTTAGTTTAGTGCTTTTTGGCTTCTGCTGCATATAGCTTGGGTTAGACTCACGAATGATGCTAGCCTTTCTTCTGTCGATTTTTGGAGAACTTTCCCCAGACGTCCGGATCAATCACCGTCTCCCCAGGATCAGCAGGGCTTCCCTCCTTCCTTGTCACCTCTCTGGGGTGGCATTGGGCCCATTTAGGGTCTCCAAACAGAGAGAAATCAGCCATAGGACGCAGATCTTTGCGATCCCTCAGCTAGGGCGTTAGCTGCACAGAATCGGAAGCCCATAAATCTATTATTTTAAATAATCCAATAATTATAATAATTTAAAGTAAACCAGTTTATAAGGAATTGCAAGCTGCAGCTACAGAATTTGTATACCATAGAAGAAATTAAATGATAAATTTAGATTGACTTTTAGTATGCAGATCAAGACTGGAAATTTTCTGCACTCAGATGCTAAAAATAATTAAATTGCTAGAAAATTCAATTTGTTTATTTTGGTCACACTGAAGCTCTAACATAAGTATTTATTATTGTTATACTGTTTACGGTGTATTAGAGGATTTATAGATGAGATCTTTCTGTAATGTATGCATTACTTTCTCTCAAAATGTATAATTTCATAATTTTCTCTGATTCATTACAGCAAGCTTGTGGCTTTGAGTATACATCCAAACTTCAAAGGATGTTCCAAGATATAGGTGTAAGCAAAGACCTGAATGAGCAGTTCAAAAAACACCTATCCAATTCAGAGCCATTGGACTGTAAGCAAAATTAAAATGTATTTGTTTTCAAACCTATAAATTAATATACATTTTTATAGATTGGTGAAAGTGAAAAGTATGTTAATGAAGGAAGTCTTCCTTTTTTATTCCTTATTAATCAATGCAATATTGGACATAAATTATATAAATGGATTTAGGATTCTATCTATCAGTAAGGTAACTCTCCAAAACCAAAATAAGGGATCAAAGTGGGCATGGCAAAAGAAAATTTGTTTAAAAAATGGGTCAATATAAGAAGGGTTTTAGGACACAATTTATACTGCAAGCAGTGAAAAGGGTCAAAAAGTACAGCAAATTTTTGTTCTATAAGACAAGACTATGTATAACTTTAGGTGATTTGCCCTGAACTACAAGAGATTCCAACTTCAATTTTTAGAAACTGTCTTATCAGTAATTATACTGCTGAGAAAAAAGAAGAAGATTGGGGTGAGAGGAGTGATTAGAATCCAAGAATGGAGTTTTAAGTGCAAGACTGTTCTAATATTCATGATAAAATTTTTAACTTGGAAGTCTATTAATTTTTAAATGGTTTTATACCTGGCCTCCAGTTAGGAAATCTCAGATATTTGTAATTTACTTCAATTACTCTTGTGTTTGAAATTATTTCTACGCAGTTTTCTCCAATATCTTGTATGAATCTCTGAAAACAATAGACTCTCCTTTTCGCTTTCATTTTTATATAACATTTTCAGCATAGCATATAAATCTGTTTTGTTGGTCAGTGACTGAAATAAAATTAGTGACTGTTCATGTTTTTATACTAGTGGACTTCAGCATACAAGTACTAAGCTCCGGATCTTGGCCCTTTCAAATGTCTTGTGCATTTGCTCTTCCATCAGAGGTGAGACCATCTTACTTTCTAAGTGTATATTTTAAGATATAGGGAGATTGTAATATTCTGGAAGGCTGATGGCAAAGTAGAATCTGGTTGAGGCATTAAATCTAGCAATGTCTTTTAAGTCTTATTTAATTTTTAATTTGTGACATACACATACTAAGTTCACATACTTAGTTCTTAGTACAGTGAGCTCTATTTAGTCCCATCTCATCACGTTAATAGTCTGTAAATTCTGGATGGATTTATTTGAAGGATGGATTTATTGATTTTGTCAATAGATATCAGCATAATTTTATTCTTTTTTTGAGAGAGAGGGGGGGGGGATCCTGATTGTCCAGCTAGGACTCACCCATCTTTTTCTGCTTGTACCTATTGTCATTCACAAATCTATCTTTCACAGCAAACCAGTGATGCTGACTACTTTTTTTTCTGTTACTCTTTATTTTATGTTGAGTCAGAGAGATAGTTTGGACATTCTCCAGGTGTACTTTCCACTCCATCTAAGCTGATTGTGTGGTTTCAAGCATAGTCCTACAAAGTAATATATCTAGTCCTAGAAGCTATAGAATCAACACCTCCTAATACAATATGCCTGTACACATGATTAAGCAATATGCTAAAGATCTCCCTCCCAGAATAGATCAGAAGGTTATCGGTCCCAACATAAGCCTTCTTTGCAGTTGTCCTAACCTTATGAGTAGTTTGTCTCCCTCTCTATTAAGTTTCTGGAAAGTGGTCAAGATGATGGTCTTCTGCTAAGCTTTAGGAAATAAGGAACAAGGTGAGGTGCAGCTTTTTTCTGATGGTTTTAGTTGCTGATTGTAAATCTTATTTATGGAACTTGTTCATATTGGATTTTAAATCCAATAAATACGATAGCTGCCATGATAATCATGGAGTTACTACACAATGCCTTCATTCAGTATTGTTAGGCTTTTTGAGGATGAAACGCCCATTTCATGTTAAATTTAATGTTTTTCATATACTGATGACAGTCTGTTTTATGTCATCTATATCAAATAGTATTATGCAACACTGGACTACGCTAGACTCAGTAATGGATTTTATGATAGTCAGTGACTGAAGAAAAGAAACCATCAAAGTGCTGGTTTTTGTTTAGGAATTAAGTCTACAATCTATTGTAGACAGCATGCTTTGTCCTCAAAAGATACATACTCAGCTTGAGTCTCCTCATAGCCAGTTCATGTTGAGGTAGATTAACCGGCACCAATTTTTTTGACAAACTTGGCTGAATAACATCAACAATAATTGGCTCCAATTATTGACTCCGTTTTTGTATTATGCTTAAGACTGAAAATGTAAATATGATATGGTTTGGTTTGATTTGATTTGAAATGCAGCTGGAGCGCAGTTATCAGAGATTTACTGCTTTCTATGCAAGTCGTCACAGTGGAAGAAAATTAACATGGTTGTATCAGCTATCGAAAGGTGAACTAGTTACCAATTGCTTCAAAAACCGATATACACTACAGGTAAAGTACACTGTAGTTTGGTTAACAAGCTATTCAAGTAGAATGTTAATAATGTTTTTTTCTGGCACCATATCTTGAATTTGGAAATTTTGCTAATATTTCTATCTTTTAGTAATCCTTTAGAAAAATGCAGGAGGGGAAGGCATAATGCATGGAACAAATGTTATGGCTCACATGTAGACACATTTCTATGCTACATATTAGAGTTCTAAAACTCCCCTCATCCCCCTCTATGTATGTTATTTGCCTTCTTAATATATGTTTAAATAAGCACACAAAATATGCTGCTAATATATACTAATATTAATATTCATATTAATAATGTAATCATAAGTATATATATTTTCAGTTGTAAATAAGCCACTTATAGATAAAATTCCTTGAATAGTGTGCATGTGTACAGTATGTTCAGAAAGTATTCAGACCCCCTTCATTTTTGTCAATTTTGTTACGCTGCAACCTGATTCTACAGTTTTTGAAATTTTATTTCTTTCTTGTTAATCTACACTCAGTACCCCATAATGACAATGTGAAAACAGAATTTTAGAAATGTCTGTAAATTTATTAAAGAAAAAAAACTGAAATACCACATTGGCATAAGTATTCAGACTTTTTGCAACAACATTTGGAATTTAGCTCAGATGGCTCCCATTTCTCTTGATCATTGCTGACATATTTCTACACCTTGATTGGAGTCGACCTGTCATAAATTAAATTGATTGGGCATGATTTGGAAAGGCACACACCTCTCTATAGAAGGCCTCTCAGATGAAAATTCATACTATAGCAGAGCAAAAGCCATAAAGCCTGCATACCTCATAGACAGGATTATTGTGAGGCACAAATCTGGGCAAGGCTACAATAAAATTTTTGCTGCACTGAAGGTTCCTAAGAGCACATGGCCTCCATAATTCTCAAATGGACGAAGATTGGCAGAACCAGGACTCTCCAAGAGCTAGTTGCCAGGTCAAACTGAGCAATCAGGTGAGAAGGGCCTTAGAAAGAGAGGTGACCAAGAACCTGATGGTCACTCTTACTGAGTCCCAGAGATCCTGTGTGGAGATGGGAAAGAGTTCCAGAAGGACAACCATCACTGCAGCCCTCCACTGATCTGGGCTTTATGGCAGAGTGACTAGACAGAAGACTCTCCTCAGTGCAAAACACATGAAAGTCTGCTTGGAGTTTGCAAAAAAGCACCTGAAGGACTCTCAGACTGTGAAAAACAAGATTCTCTGGTCTGATGAAACCAAGATTGAACTTGGCCTCAATTCTAAACGTTATGTCTGGAAGAAACCAAACATCACTCATCACCTGTCCAATATCATCCCAACAGTGAAGCATGGTTGTGGCAGTATCATGATGTGGGGGTGTTTTTCAACAGTTTGGACTAGGAGAATGATCAGAGTTGAAGGAAAGCTGAATAGAGAAAATTACAGGGATATCATCAATGAAAACCTGTTCTAAATGCTCAGGACCTCAGACTGGGCCGAAGATTTACCTTCCAACATGACAATGATCCTAAGAACATAGGCAAGACAAAAGAGAAGTGGCTTAGGGATAACTCTGTGAATGTCCTAGAGTGGTCCAGCCAGAGCCCTGACTTGAACCCTATTGAACATCTCCGGAGGGACCTGAAAATGTCTGTCCACTAACATTCACCATCCAACCTGACTGAGCTTGAGAGGATTTGCAAGGAAGAATGGCAGAAAATCCCCCAATCCAGGCATGCAAAGCCTGTTGCATCATACCCAAAAAGACTCGAGGCTGTGATTGCTGCCAAAGGTGCTTCAACGAAGTACTGAGTCTGAATGCCAAGGTGTTATTTCAGTTTTTTCTTTTTAATAAATTTACAGACATTTCTAAAATTCTATTTTCATTTTGTCATTATGGGGTACTAAGTGTAGATTAATACAAAAAATGAATTTCAACAGCTGTAGAATCAGGCTGCAACATAACAAAATTAACAAAAGTGAAGGGGGTTTGAATACTTTCTGAATGTACTGTATGTATTTAGCACTCAAATATCTTAGTCTCTTCATTTTTGCTTTTTTCTTGGTTATGTAATCTGAACATTCATTGGACATGCAGGATTTGTCTATTGAAAATCTGATTAATAGATATTTTTCAGATTATGTAAAATAGCAGACAATACAGAAAGAATTCTTTGGTCTGAAAGATAAGGTTTTATATTGTTCTATTTGCTTTGATAAATTTCTTCACATGAATTTGGAAAGTCATTCAAATAAAAGTTATTTCTCGCTTTTTTAAGGCATCTACATTTCAGATGGCAATCCTGCTGCAGTATAACACAGAAGATGCCTACACAGTCCAGCAGCTGACAGACAGTACTCAAATAAAAATGGTAAAGCTTCATATCATGTTATTATAGTTTTAATTATTGAGGAGTCTTTATTGTCCCACTTACTACATCCATTTATTTCTTCTTTAAGTGTAGAATTGTAATGAGCACAAATATTTTCAATTTTTCCAATTCTTTTTTAAACTACTTTATTAAATTAAAAAAAATACAAAAGAAAAGGTATGAAAGAGAATCAAAAGGGGGAAAAGTTAAAAAGTGAAGGAAAAAAGAGGCAGAGTAATAAAATAAATATAATAGACTTCCAATTTTCCTCGATACCAATAGGAAAACTAATATCAAATAATTTCTTTCTCTAAGTTAAATATAACATAACTGATATTAACTCTAACTGTACAATATTTCTCTTAAACAAATTTATTTTTTTTCTTGTGAAGTTTTTATTATTTTTTTCCCATACAATTCAATAGTATTTATTCAACAAACGTATTGTCTGAGTTTATCATTCACTAATACAAATTTAATTCCTAATTCTTTATTCTTTTCTCCAGCCATTGATAAAATAATTCCCAAGTTTGAAAGTATTCTGTTTCTTCTTTTTCTTTCAACCTCATAGTAAGTCTGTCCATTTCCACACATTCTAGTATTTTTTAATTATTTCTTCCTCTGGTAGTATTTCTTCATTTTTCCAATAAAGTGTAAATATGATTCTTGCCACTGTTATCATATATAAAACCAAGTATATACTTTGTTTATCAATCTTTTCTGGCATTATACCTAGTAAAAAAAGTTCCCAACATCTTCTCTAGCCAAGTATATATTTTATCCAGTACCTTTTTGCTTTAACACATGTCCACCATATATGATAATAAGTACCTGACATGTTTACATTTCCAGCATCTATCTGACATATTTTTAAACATTTTTGCTAATCTTGCTGGTGGCAAGTGTCATCTATAAAACATTTTATATAGGTTTTCTTTATAAGAAGTTGACATTGTCAATTTATAATTACTTTCCCACAAATTTTGCCATTTTTCTAAATCTACATTATATCCAAAATTCTTTGCCCATGTTATCATTGTATCTTTAACATATTCATTTTCCATTTTCAAATTCAATAAAAAGTTAAAGATTTTTTTATTCGTTTCTCAGAGGTTAATAATGTCTGATCAAACAAGGTCTGCTCTTTATAAAATCAGTATAGTTTAACATCTTTATCATTTGTAAGTTTGCCCACCATGATAGATCCATACCCTGATTTTCCATCTCTTGTTTAGATTTTAAATTCCCTTCAGAATTTAGAATATCTCTATGTCCATATTTTCTCGAAATTAACTAAATTTGGATGTACAAATCTTCCATTGTTGAAAGCCATCCTGGAATTTTCAAGTATATTTTACATTTTATTTTTTTCCATGTTAGTTGTAATGCATTTCTTATATATGGTTTTGAAAATACTTATGAATTTTGTTTTTCCCATACCATAAGAAAGCATGCCACACAAGTTGTAAATCATGTCCCTCCAAATATAATAACCCTTTATTTCTAAGAGTTATTCATTATTTTACTCATATTAGTATAGATGCTTGATAATATAAAACCCACTCTGGCAAACCAGAACCTCCATTTTCCTTAGCTTCTGGTAGCATTTTCAATTTAATTCTAGCTTTCTTTCCTTGCCAAATAAATTTCAAAATTAGTGAATTTAAATCTTAAAAAAAAAATTCTCTAATTTTATAGGTATCGTTTGAAATAGAAACAATATTTTTGGTAATATATTCATTTTTACCGTAGCAGTTCTTCTAACATTGACAGTTGCAAGTTTTTCCATTTTTCCAGATCCAGTCTTATTTGGTTCAGTAATCTTATATAGTTATCTTCTTTTATTGTTGAACATCTATATTTCTAAGTATTTAACCTTTTTGACTATTTGTAGTTCCATTTTTTCTGACATTTGTTTTTTTTTATCTGTAAGATTTTTCACTATCACTTTAGTTTTTTCTCTGTTTATTTTCAGTCCTGCTATGTCTCCATACTCTTCTATCTTTTCCAATAATTTAGGAATCATTTCTAAAGGTTCTTCTAAGATAAATACCAAGTCATCTGCAAATGCTTGCAGTTTATAAGTTTCACCTTTTATTTCTAGTCCTTTAGTTTCTGTATCTTGCTAATATTTCTATTTAGAACTTCCAAGGTTAGGATAAATAACAATGGAGATAGTGGCCATCCTTGTCTTGTACCTTTTCATATCTAAAAGGTCTCTGTATAGTCTCCGTTTACAATTAATTTTGCTGTTTGTTTGTATATATTGTTTCAATCATATTTATAAAGTTTTGTCCAAAGTCCATTGTTTTTAGTTGTTGAGTCATAAATTGCCAGGAAACATTATCAAACACCTTTTGAACATCTAAGAATACTAGTGCCAGTTGTTTCCCAGGATGTATTTCATAATATTCCAATATGTCCATTATAACTCTTAAGTTATTTTTAATTTGTCTCTTTGATAGAAATCCATTTTGATCTGGATGTATACATTCAGTTAAAAATCTTTTCAGTCTCCCCGCTATTATTGAAGTAAAAATTTTATAACCCACATTTAGTAATGATATTGGTTTGTAATTTTTTACAATGGCATACTTAATGTATCTTGTAGGCATTTATACAACTCTGCTGATAGCCCATCTGGTCCTGGTGTTTTTTCATTTTTTTGTCTTCTTATAGCTTCTGTCAATTCCATCTTTGTTATTTTTTTATTTAACATAGTTTTAAAGTTTTCTGAAAATTTTGGTAAGTTATTTTTTTCCATATATTGAACCGTTTTCTCCCATGAAATTTCTTCTATATCATACATTTTTTCATAGTATTCTTTAATCATCTTTTTTATTTCTTCATTTTAAAATTGTAAACAGCTTTTTCATCTACTAGATTATTTATCAGTTTTTTCTCCTGTTTATTTGCATTTTCAAAAAAAAATTGTTTTGCTCTTTTAATTTGCTAAGCCAATTTTTCTGATTGCATTAAATTTAATTTATATTTTATTGTTTCCATTTGTTTTTTCAATATTTTCTTTTGTGGATTTATTTGTAATTCTAATTCTAATTTTTAAATTCTTCCCTTGGCAGTATGTGTTGTTGTCTTTTTTCTTTGTTTTTTGCCATATATGTTATAGCTACACCTCTAAAGTATGCTTTGGCTGTATCCCATACATTTTGTAATATTGTATCTTCTTTTTTATTTTCTTTAAAAAAGAACTCTTGTTGCTAGTTCTATAAGTTCTTTTTCTTTTAATATGGATTTGTTCAAGGTCCATTTTTGGTTTTTTTTTGTTTTTTTGTATTCCTTTCCATGTCATCTTTAAAGGATTATGATCTGCCCATGTACCTAATTGTGTCTCAATCTCCTGCATATTGGTTCTTAATTCAGGCATCATCCAAATCATGTTCTAGACAGGATTTATGACAGGATTTATGACTAATTCTAGACAGGATTTATGACTGTTCGAATAGAATGTGTATTGTAGTTTTTCTGGGTTAGTTTCTTTTCAGGTATCTTTTACCCCAGTTTCCTCTATCATATTAAAAAAAAGTCTTAGGTAATCTTTTTCTTCTACTTTTTCCTGTTTTGCCACTTTTATAGTCTAATGTCCCATCTACTATTGCATTAAAGTCTCCTACTAGACAAATATTTTGGTATTCCATTTCTATTATTTTTCTATGAAGATTTTGATAAAATTCTTCTTGTTTATTATTTGGTACATATATTACTACTAAAAGTATTTGTTTTTGATGTAAAATTATTTCTACCATCACAATTCTTCCTTCATCATCTGAATAAATCATTTTGGAGTCTATTGTCTCTTCAACGTATACAGCTACTCTTTTTTTGTGTGTGTGCTGATGCATAATAGAGTTTCCCAATTTTTGGATAGTTCAAAAGTTTGTAGCATTGGTTTTTTTATATGTGTCTCTTGCAAACAAATTATATCAATATTTAATTTCTGTAATTTTTTAAAGATTTTGTTGCTTTTTGATGGAAAGTTTAGTCCATTTATATTCACTGAAAAGATTCCATTTTCTTTCTCCATTTTGTTTACTTATATTTAGGTCTTGTCGATCTCGTGGTCCTCTATTCTCACCCTCATGGTCTGGCTTCTCTTTCTCTCCTTCAATTTGTATAGCTGTTTCCTCTGTTGTTTGTTCTATCTGCTTTTGTTCTTTTCTATCCTCTTGTTGATGTTGTACTTTTTCATCCAGGAATGCTCTGTTTCTTTCATCAAAATCTTCTGCCTTCCAAACTGAATCCAGTCGATATCTTGTATTATTCCAGTTGATTAAGATCCCTTCTGGTATTAACCATCTAAACTTTATTCCTTTGGCAATTAATGTTGTGGTCAAAAAGTGATACTGTCTTTGGGTATCTCTTATTCTCTTAGGGATCTGCTTCAACACCACAATTTCTTTATTTTTTAATAGTTCATCTCTGACTCTTCTCAGTATCTCTTATTGTTTTCTTTATAAATCTTACATGGACTTCTCTGGATAATTTATATTTGCTCACAGAGCTTGAATTAATTCGAAATAATTCATCTATTTCCATTTGTATCTCCGCTCTTTTCTATTTTTAGGACCTCCATCAATAGATTAATAATCACTTCTGCTATATCTTTTTCGTCTTCAGGTATATTTTGGAATCTTAAGTAGTGTACAGCTTTTTCCATTTCCAAGGTTGCAACTGTTCCTTCTAAACTTTGGTTTGCCTGTTCTAATCTTTCATTATCTTGCATTAATGCCTCCATTTTTTATCAGTTTCTTCTGATTTATTTTCCATTTTCTGAATTCTTTGTTCATTTTTAGCAATCATTTGGTGGTGATGGGCATCAAATTGTGCCTTTATATCCAGCATTTGCTCATTTAACGTCAAAATTGGTTTTTGTCTCCTCATGATTTTTCTATATTGATTCATTAATTAACTGTAATGTGGCTTGCATTTCTCTTTGAGCACTATTTGTTTTTTCCTGCTGCATCATTGTTTCAGTAGATCCCTGGCTTGCTGGACTAGGTGTTCCAATAATAGAAGGTGCAGAGAAAGTTTTTTTCATAAATTTAATGAGATTTGGTGAACTCATTTTTCAATTCTGGGAGTTGAAGTCCACGAGTCATAAAAGAGCCAAGGTTGAGACCAACTGCCATCTGGTCCAAACTCCCAAAGCTTCCCTTCTTTGTTGCCTCTTAAGGGCAACTTTCTGGCCCCTTGGGGTCTCTAGACAGAGCGAAATCAGGCTAAGAAGCCGGTTTCTTCCACCCATCTCGTCATGACATCCTTGATCTTCTCTCCTTTTAAACAAATTTAATTATTCAATCATTAATTCGAAAATACGTATCCATTATTATCAACCAAGATTAAAAAAATAATATCCAGTTTAAAAATAAACTGAAACAAAATCTTAAAATAACCAAAGTAGTCAGTTCCAATATCTCAATCAATTCATTTTCCCAATCCACTCTTTTATTATTAAGTTTTACATTTCTTTCATATCTGTGCATGTTGCCTCATTAATGTAATCTTAAAAATAATAATAATAAAGTTCTATATTCCTTCCAGTCTTTTCATCCATAATAACAATAAATTTGCTTTCAAATTTAAATGTGAAACAGATTTTGAGTCTTTATGTTTGAATTTTAGTTTACAAATGATAATTATGACTAACATCCAGAAAAATTATTATAAATAAAGGCATTTGGGTGGATTCCCAGTCAGTAGAATAGAATTTTAGTATCTGTCAAAAAATCCTTGATTTTTTTTCTCATGTCTAGAAAATTTTAAATATCATACAGCACAATTTCACTTCTCTTAATATTAAATTCAGCCAATCTGCTGAGTATATTTCTGTTTAAATGCAGTTTAAACTAAATGCAGTGATTGTATATGTTCTTCACTATCCTCTGCAAAGCTTATTAACTAGGGAACGAATTAGGCATTGATTAACTCAGGTTTTTTTTTTTTACTTTTCTGATTTTTAGGATATTTTGGCACAAGTACTTCAGATTTTGTTAAAGTCAAAATTGTTGGTAAGTGCTTTTATTTTGGGAGAGTGGTGAAATAATTTGTTAATATGTTCTGACATTGCTCTTTTTTATTTTTCATAGGTTTTAGAAGATGAAAATGCAAATGTTGATGAAGTGGAACTGAAACCAGATACTTTAATAAAATTGTACCTTGGCTACAAAAAGTAAGAATGATAGTTGAATAAAACTACCTAGTCAGAATTGTTTTTCTTTAGGATAGTAAAGGTCTGTATTCTGACTCTGAGTTAAAAGCGCCTTCTTTAAATCAAGTCAGATAGACAACTCGGTTCTATTTCAAACAGAAAGTTCATTTGCATACATAGTGTGTTGCTACTTCTGGAAATTACATCTTTTGTACGTCATTCCCACAGGTAAATGAATGATGCTCTTTTCCATACCATCTTTATAACGGCGCAGGCTCATCATGGTGACATCTGATGGCCCATGCTTCTTGTAGACAAAGACATTCCCATCTAGCTTGTGTCCAGGAAGTCTCCCAATGACCTTTGAGACTCCTCCCACTGACCCATCAACATACCTAGCATTTAACCTAATAACTGCCAGATATTCTAACATACTGATACATGCTCACTAGTTAGGGTTACATAGAGTTGTATGGTCCATAGAGCTATACGGTCAGAATAGTCTGTATTTATTAATGATTGAAATAGCACATTTGCCTTTCTGTCAGATTACTGTTCCAGCCAAAGCCTCACAATTCTGTATCAGTTTTGTTCACACTGCAAATTAATAGAAACTGACTAGGATTAGATCTTGGCTTTTTGAAAGTTTATTAATAAATAACTTGTGATGCTGTTCTTCAATGTAAATCAAGTCTAGAATCCCTGTCATGTTTCCATAGTAGCCAAATTTTACATTTCCTAAAAAAACATAAATTAAAACTGCAGTAGTTTCTGGATGCGGAAATTATATATACAAATTATAAAATAATCATGGATTAGCAAAATGGACTTGTCAGCCGCATACTGAAAATTGAAGTCAGAATAGGACGTGCATGAGATGAACTTGAAATTCCCATTGGATTAAAATCAGTTCATGATAACTGCTTTATATGAATAAAGATTGCAAAGGTTTGAGTAACATACAAGAAAATGTCACTGAATCATTGAAATTCTTCACAAACCATTTTGCTTAATATACTTACATGATAGAGAAATGCCAGATTAACAGGCAGCTTTCAGAAAAAATAAAAAGGCAGGAGATCAGTCAGGTAACAGAAGAGGTATAAATGAAGAGAGCAGTTGTATATCCTGTTTTGAAAATAGCAAGATAACACTATAGACTAAATATGAGAGTAGCAGGATTAGAAAACACACTAAATGTAATACTAACTTGTATATACTAATACAAAATAGTCCTTGTCAACTAAAAATAAAAGAGACAGTGAAAATTAGCACAGTAAAAGTGAAAAAAATTGGTATACTATTAAATATCAACCTGCAAACTTAATAAAGGTACTGCTGAGAACCAAGAAGTCAAGCTTTTAGTTTCTTCACTAATGAAGATTGATAATGTATTGAAGAAATAAACATTCTTCTTTATCATCTCTATAAAAGTTGATTATAGAGGAAAGTGATCACAAGTTGGGATAAGATTCTGAAGGATAAGGCCATTTTTATGACAAAAATCATAATAATCAAAATGTATGCACAAATATGAATGGTAATCTATGGCTGTGGAAGCTTATATCCCAGGAAAAAAGATGGATGCCTTTTAATTGAGAGCCTGGAGATAGGCTTTAAGTTAGAGTTAAGGCCAACTAAATAGCACCAAACTAAAACACATGAATAAAATAAATGTAACTGTAACTTTTTGAAACCTACATCTGAAGGCAGTATTTTTAGATAATTCAATGGTTATGACTGGTTTAATTTGTATATAATTGGCATTCAAAATAACTTTTAATTTACTAGATACCATAAAGATTGCTATCAGTACATATGTTTGTTGGAAATATTTGTTTCAGTTGAAACTGATGGAATGAATCTGGTCACAGTGGAAACAGCACAGACTGACAATTTAAGAAAGATACAATTGAGATATTGTTTTTAAAGCTCTGTTGATTAGTATGCTTATTTTGTGTTTTTAAAAAGATGCTTAGGAAAAAATAGGAGTTTAAACAATGGATAGGTCACAGTCCAATTTTAAGATATCCTGTTTGCAAGCATTAAATTTAAGCCTTCTGAGAAATAAGAAAAGATATAATTATGGATTACCCAGTGCAGCACTCAACAGAAAAAAGACTCCTGCCTTCATTAAATTAATTATGTTGCCTTTCACAACATGTTTCACCATAGGGTGAATTCTTCATTTCTGTTTTGTAGAGCTAATTATTTGCCTAAATTTTCTTGGCAGCAAAAAATTGCGAGTGAATATAAATGTGCCAATGAAGACTGAACAAAAGCAGGAACAGGAAACAACACACAAAAATATAGAGGAAGATAGGAAACTCCTGATCCAGGTACTCGGGAATTTTAGGTGGCTAGCAGATTATTTAATAGTGCTGTTAAACACAATTTTTTCCACAATAGTACAGGTAATCCCCAAGTTACAAATGTTCCCTTAGCAAACATTCAAAGTTATGCAGTAAGCACCCCCTAGTGTTTACGAACAAGTCCCAAAATTACAAATGTTGCAGCATCATAGCACTCTTTCACCCTTATGAATGACTGCAGAGGCACTGCAACATTCGCCCTGGCTATTCCCTCCCCCCCTCCCCTTGGCTGGGTCTCCTTAGGCACTAGGTCTGTGGATGCTCTCCTTGCGAAGATCTAGGGAGTCTTTGTTTCTTGGCCTGCTTTGCTGCTTCAGGCCTTTGGTGTGTCCAAGAGAATGGAGGCCTAAAGTACCATAAGATCACATGAGATCAATAGCATGAGATTTCATGCTACTGAGGTTGCATGATCTCATGGTATTTTAGACCTCTGTTCTCTGCAAACAGGCCTAGATGAGATCTGTGGCAAAACACTTTGCAAATGGAGAAAAGACGTGAAACATTGAAGCCTTCCCTCCATTTGCTAGGCCTTTTGCCATCATTGCAAAAGGCCTCTGCTGCCAAGAACGATTCCCAGGTTGAGACACGCGTCATCTCCGGCAAAGGCTTTTCCTCAAAGCCAGAGGCTGGGAGCAATGCACACATAAATCTGGGGCTGCGTTTTCGTCAGCAAAGGCCTCTTCTCAAGCACATTTGCATGGAGACTGGAAGCCTGAAGTCACATGATATCATGCCCCCTCAAGAGCTTCCAGAGTGTTTGCAAACTGGCCAGATGTGTTGAGGCAGCGATTTCGCTGACCCAAAGTCTCCCATCAGCTTGCAAACATTTTGCGCTTAAAGTGAAAGCTGCTGGGCACTGTGATCTTGTGTGGCAGACAAGCTGGAGAGGAGACAGCTCGGTAAATCTTCACAAGGTACGTGACCCAGTGTAGCAGGATGGGGAGGGGAACCAATTGTGCGGAGCATAGGTATCTTATTGTGTCAGGGGAGGCCTTGGATGTAGGTAGCCTGTTCCATCACTAGGCCCGCCATAGCCTTCCCCATCCTGGAATACCTCATGTGCTTAATGAATTATGCATTCGATTAGTGTGGGCAAAAGCAGGGAATGATCGCGTTCAAGATATGCCATTCACTCCTACGAATCCTTGAGTCAGGAATGGAATGGGCAGGCTCCATTACATTCATAACTCAAGGCTTACCTGTAAATACTATTTTTAGTAAGTTTTTATCGCTAGCAGTGTGGTAACTGGACATTGAAATCCTCATTTTCCAGTCATATACTAAATATGCTATATCCACAGGCTTGTTTTCTTGGAAATAATTTAATCATCTTCATGAAAATAACTTGAATATGCATATAGTATTTGGGTTATTGATATGGCATGATCTATTTAGGCTGGTTCTTGAGATCCTCTAGTTTTCCTCATATATGCTGCCTGAAAGTTGGACCATAAGAAAGGTTGAGCGCAAAAGAATTGAGGCCTTTGAACTATGGTGCTGGAGAAGACTCCTGCGAGTCCCTTGGACTGCAAGGCGTTCAAACCGGTCAGTCCTAGAAGAGATCAACCCCGACTGCTCTTTAGAAGGCCAGATCCTGAAGTTGAAACTCAAGTACTTTGGCCACCTAATGAGAAGGAAGGATTCACTGGAGAAGAGCCTAATGCTGGGAAAGATTGAGGGCAATAGAAGAAGGGGACGACAGAGAATGAAATGGCTGGATGGAGTCACTGAAGCAGTAGGTGTGAATTTAAATGGACTCCAGAAGATGGTAGAGGACAGGAAGACCTGGAGGAACGTTGTCCATGGGGTCGCAATGGGTCGGACACGACTTCGCAATTAACAACAACAACAACATGCTGCCTGAGATATGTTTCGAGTACAATAAATGGTACTCATTGAATAGCCACTTGTTCTGCATATTTGCACTTGCACTGAATGAGTGTACCTGAGATTCAACGGTATCCTCATGGTCATATAATCATAATTTGTAATTATCACTCCTACAAGCAGAGTCAATGGCAACCACTTCATGTTGTTTTTAATGAGGCCTAAGGAGTCACTTAAATGATGTCAATTGGACTTGATGGAATTTGCATCACTAAATAGTATGGGCACATGATATTGCACTTTTCTGATGGAAATTCTGGTCCAAAATATCACTTTTGACTATCTGCACACCTGAAGGACTATATTGATAGTATTCTCAGCATCCTATGAATAAAGTTTAGTTTTATTTTGTGTTGGTCCAGCCAAGTTTATTTATTTATTTATTTTATGAGACTTATATACTGCTTTAAGTGCAAGCACTCTCTAAGTGGTGTACACCAGTAAGCAATGTATATATATATTTACATTGCCCCCAACAATCTGGGTCCTATCTAGTGGAGTTTTACCATGTTGTCTTAGGATGTCTGAGTCTTGAAGAAGTGCATGTGTTTTCGGGGTGGGAGCTGTCACTGTGTGGCTACCTGTCTATTAAATTCTCATCTGTCATGGTTGGCTAAGACTGCCCAGGAAATGACGTAAGAGTTGGTTGAAGTGACAGTCAGTTCATCCTGGAGGCTGTCTTAAAGAGGCTCTGGTGCTTTCTTCCTCAAACAACTGTGACTAGATACTTTTCAACTGGTCTCCAATAGTCATGAAAAAGTTGTAGAGTTACAGCTTCAGAATGTCTTGGGGGAAAAAATATTTCTTCCTGGCTTATTAAGGCTGTGTGGGAGGGGATGTGAGATTGGGTCTGGGCTATAGTTAACTCATTCTTGAAAGAAGGAGTGGTCCTGCTAACTCTAAAAGAGGTGGGGGTGCACCCCCTTCTTAAGGATCATTGCTCAAACCAAACAAGTTTTCATTCAATTTCTAATTTTCCCCTTTTAGGGAAGATTGTGGAGAGAAGGTCACAGGGCAATCACAGAGGATCCTGAATGAAGTAGATTATCTGGATCTCCTTCAGTCAGGGTTCAGGCAACAGTTTGGAATTGAAACAGCATTGATTGTGGATAACTTCAGGCATGAACAGGATGAAGTGGTGCAATCCTCCTGACTCTTCTTGATTCTCAGAAGCATTTAAAAAAAAAAACCTGGTGGATTGTGATATTCTACTGTGCCAGCTCCAGGAGTTGAGTTTCAATGGCACTGTGTTGTGCAGGTTCTCCTCCTTACTATGGGATCGATGTCAGTCAATATTGATGGAGAGGGAAAGATCAAGTCTCATTTCTCTCTCCAATCTTATTTAACATCTACATGAGGCCACTGGGTGTTTGGGGCGAGATATCAATATGAAGATAACACCCATCTATATCTCTAGTCAAGGCCCCTTGAATGATGCTATAGAGGTCCTATTCCAGGGAGCTGCACTGATTGCTGCTGTATTCTGGGTGCAATTCAAGGTGCTAGTTGTCTTTTAAGCATTACATGGCTTGAGATTACTGGAGTGACTTTTTCCAACAGTCTCTACCTGTGCAATTTGATCCAGCAGATTAGACGATAGCCCCTGCCTTGTGGAATATTCGCCCCACAGAGATTAGATTGGCTCCAACCTTGCTTCTGGCCTTTTGTAAGGCTTTAAAACAGTGGTTCTCAACCTTTTTAATGCCGTGACCCTAACGGGTCGTAAGTCGAGGACTACCCAACCGGTCGTAAGTCAAGGACTACCCAACCGGTCGTAAGTTGAGGACTTTCCCTGCCCAGGAGCGCCGCGCATGCGTGGTGCCGCCCCCTGCGCCGGCCGAGGCGTAGCTGGCAAGCGGCAGAGACGGCGCAGGCCGACCACCGGCTGGGCTACCAGCTGGCCCAGCCCAAGGGAGGTAAGGCACTCGCTGGGCCCCATGCGCGCCAGCAACCCTCCCTGTGCCCGCCAGCCTCCCACCTCCCACCCCTGGCCCTCTTTTACTTACATTTTTAGTAGTTGCTCAGCAGGGAGGGGTGGAAATTTCCAGACAGCTCACCTTCGCTGCAGACAACTTGCAGCACCGTTTGCAGAATGGGACTTTTGGCGGGCTCAGCAGGGCAGAGACAGTCTGGACAATTCCTATTGGCTTTTGAAAGCCAATAGAATTAGACTCTATTCAAGAGAGTCTATTCTATTGGCTTTCAAAAGCCAATAGAATAAAAGGGAGTAATACAGCCAAGGAAAAGGGGAAAAAAATGGCGGACTGCGTTGTTTGGCGACCCCCTTGAAATGGTCGTTCGACCCCAAATGGGGTCCCAACCCACAGGTTGAGAACCACTGCTTTAAAAACTTAGAAATGTACCTGCACCTGAGTAATAACCCTGGCTGCTCTTTGCATTTATTTTCTGGATGTTTTACTGTTTTTGTTTTATAATGTTAGGATTGTAAACCACTCAGTTGCTTGATTGAATTGAGCAGCTATAGAAATAGAACAAAAAAATAAATAATTAATTAATTTTGACAATTTTCATTCGGGCTTCAAACCTGTATACAATGCAGAAATTAAAATAATCATGCTTGTGGAATTTTTTTGATAGGACTAGGAAATGGATAGTGAATTTTTTGTTCTACTTGATCTCTTTTGATGGCAATTGATCATGTGATCATATCTTCTTTAGGGATTGGGGTAGGGGACCTCCTTTCTGAGGTGATTTCCTGCTGATGTTGGAAAAGATGAGATTAAGCCTGATATATCTTTGTTGCGATCCTTTGTCGGGTTTGACACTTTTCCTGCTCTTATTTAATAAAGCCATAGAATAGGATCATTGATGGTAAGAATAATGATAATCAGTTGAATATTGTAACCCTTGACTGACCAAATGAAGCTGTCAGATTTTTGTCTTGGTGCTTAAAGGTTATTAAGGTATGGATGGATTGGAAAAGGCTTATAATCAATCTTAGTAGGCTGAATGGTTGTGGATTCATCCATGTTCTGTTTGAATTTTTATTACAATGTTCTGTTTGCTTTCTTCTTCAGAATCCTTCTTAAAATCTTCTCCATTCCCCTTTTTATCTTTTCATCCTTGGGCATTTATAGAAATGAAAAAAAAATTATAGTAGCACCATTTTAAACCATTTACACCATTTTAAAATTTATTTGAATTTTATTTCTCTGACCCAAAGCATCACCTAATTTGACATTTGTATAATTCATTTGCATGTGTATTCTGATCAAAGTTGCTATTCTGTGGCCTTATAGAACTGTTCCTGGCAGAAAAAAATCTGTTTTCCCTACGTTGTTTTATTGGTATATCAGAGTGCCAGAGACACACTATTATATCTATATAGGATATATTTAAACATCTCAAGATTTAAGCTAGCATTGTTTATTTTTGTTATGAAATGGCCACAATCAAATGACATACTTGCTAGCATTCATCCATCTTTGAAATAACAATCACCTCTGTACACCTTCAATGATTATAATAATGACTAAAATGATTAAAATAATTATTAGCCTCCCATAGCATTTGTTGATCAAGGATTAGGTTTTAAGTCTACATTTTGTGTATATTAGGCTGCTATTGTGAGGATTATGAAGATGAGAAAAGTCCTTAAGCATCAGCAGTTGCTTGGAGAAGTGCTTACCCAGCTGTCATCAAGATTCAAACCACGAGTCCCAGTAATAAAGGTTTGTCTAAAGCAGCGGTCTCTAACCTTTAGTGGTATCACACTAAATCAAGCTATTAGGAGAAAGTTATAAGTTAAACAGTGTCAATAAAAAAATTAAATAACTTCAATAGCATGTTTATGTTTAAACCTTACCGCATAGAACAGTAGTTACTGTTTTATAAACAAACTCAACTTTTTAGCCATGCTTGTACTTACTTCAATTCTCTTTGAAACCTCTCTACCATTCTTATTAGGTAATAAACTCAGTCCTTTTTTGCAATATGTGTACTTTATGAATCTTTTGCTTTTTTAATATTTTTGATACGAACAGGTAATGGTTACCAGTTAATATTAATGGTAATTAGTAGTTACTATTTCTTTTGGCCTTTCCCCCTGTCATTTTTTTTATGTTAGGTTAAAAGTTTTTTTATTTGTTTCACTGTATCTTTACTAGATAAATCATTGTTAAAGCTTGTTAAACACTTAGAATTGGTCAAAAACATCTCAGAAAAATTGTTTTTCTTTCTATTTTCAGAAATGCATTGATATTCTAATAGAAAAGGAATACTTGGAACGGGTGGATGGTGAAAAGGACACCTACAGTTATTTGGCTTAACAGTTTGTAGCAGCTGTCTGTGTCAGTCTTAAATTGTAACAAGTTTGAAAGAGAATAAAACTTGTTGATCTGCTGCTGTCTGGACCTCCATTTTTATAATTAAGACCAGGACTACCATCTGCCAGTCCTAGAATTACATCAGACCTGCTCAGGATTGATACATTTCAAGTTTGTACATATGGACACCAATGCCATTTAATCTAATTTAAGAACAGAATTGAATCTGAAACCTTCCCCACTGGAGGTTGCATGCTACTGCATTTAAATCAATACATTGACTATACAAAGAAGAGCTGTTTCCCCAGACAGCACTTACACGCATTGGCAGCACTTTGAGAGAATCTGATTTGGGCACATGTGTAATCTGCTATGAAAAATCATTTGTATAGTGTGCTTCATTTTTTAATGTGCGATAAATAAAAAATAAAAAATTTCTGTATAAGTTGCATTTGGTTTATTGTTAAGTTACATGACTTTATCTTTCTTAAATGAAAGGAGCAATGAATATGAAAACCAAATGATCTGGGTACTGTTTTGCTTTCAGTATTATCTCTAGTGCCACCAAGTAAAACTTCACCAAACTGAAATCAGTCTTGATCTATTTCCTTTGAAACAGAGGGAAGAAAAAATTAAGTACAGATAGTCCTCAATTTGTAATCACAATTGAGCCAAACATTTCTGTTGCTAAATGAGACATTTGTTAAGTTAGTTTTGCCCAGTTTTATGACTTTTCATGCAACAGGTATTAAGTGAATCACTGCCATTGTTAAGTTAGTAACATAGTTATCAAATGAATCTGGCTTCCCTATTGACTTTTTTGTCAGGTTACTGTGATCATCATAAAAATGAGTCAGTTGCCAAGTGTCTGAATTTTGATCATATGATTATGGGAATGCCGCAATGATTGTAAGTGTAAAAAAATCATAAATCATTTTTTCAGTGCTATTGTAACTTCAAACAGCCACTAAATTGTAAGTTGTAAGTTGCGGACTACCTGTATTCCACATGTAAGAATATTTCATCTACACTTTATTGCTAAATAGTACTCTTAGTGATAGGAAGTTATGTGAGCTCATATTTAACATCTAAAATAGTGGGAATATTGGTTCTAACATGGGCACTCTGCAGGCTGACCTGATTATTCATTAGGGATTCTGTTATTTTGTGTGTGTGTGTGTGTGAGTGAGTGTGTGTGTGTGTGTGTGTGTGTGTACACATGCACATATTGATACTATTCTGAGATAGTTTCTGCTGTTGTAAGGATTTTTTCTACAGCATGTTGAAGAGGAGAGAACAAGCAGTCACGGTGAGCATACATGCTATATTTGTGACTTTTTATAGTTCACTGTAAAAAAGATGAATAAAGTTCATTAGGACAAAAGAAAATAACTAAGTTTAATTTAACAACATACAGCTCTTGATGTAAAGAAGCTAGTAGGATATAATGGTTAAGATACTTCCCAAAAGCAGGTTCTAGTTTTCTGCTAGACACAGAAGCCAGATAGCTAACCTTGGATCAACAGCCTTCTGAGCCCAAATCAAGCATGTCAGGCAAGTTCTGTGATAAACTAGCTGTAAAAACAAATCCCTTGTCACATATGTTGGTAAGATTCACAGTAAAGACTAGGTGAGCATGCAACTAATTGGGACAAACACTAAAACTGCTCTTGTGGTAAGGTGATCTTTTTGGGATCAACAACGTATTAAATTTTTCACAGTTATTTTTGATTCAAGTTTTGTTAAATTTGTAGCAGATTTCAAATATATTTACATTCAAGCCAAGCCTTTGTTTAAAGATGGCAACATACAATATGAATTCAAAGTTCAAGTATCCTTTATTCAAGGTTCAAAAAGTGTACCACACTGCAGTATTGTAAAAGATCAATGGTACAAAACATGTTGCAGCTGGTGAAAAGGCATTAAAAAGTTGATTTTAAAATCTCAATATAAATTACAGATACAGTACTTTGCAAATTTTGCATTCCAAATTGCATCAATTCAGTTTTTAAAAATAAAATTGCCCACAGTAGTAGAAACTCCTGAAGATAAGGCAGCTGTTTTATAGGCGAGGTAGTTGGTATCAAGGGATTTCCATTTCTCTTTCAATGCCTACATACTTGAGGGCGTCAGCCTGACTATATCTAAAACAAAAAGAGAAATAACTTGCATAATTGGTTTTAAAGCAAACTGCCCAAGAATAATCTTAAAAAGCTTTTGAAAAGCTACTTTTTCAAAAGAAAAGTAGGGGGGAAAAGATAAAGATATAAAGAAGTGGCTTCCAATTTTTTTTACAGCAGTTAAGAAATACAAATATAATTTTAACTTTTCTCTAAGGTGACATCATGACTCTCTTTTCTGTAGTTTATTCTGCCTAATAATCAAAACCATAAATCATTAGTTCATTTTTTATTTTTTACATAAAAAGTCCATAAAGGGTTTCCAGTCACCTCAAGAATATATAAAAATCTTACCAAAGAAATGAAATCAATTATTCCCACATCCAATAATTTATGAAGCTTACAATGTAATAATTCTGACTACACATATTTTTACAATTTTTTATTGATAAAAGCTAGTAAAGATATTCGCATGACTTAAATATTGAAATGTATTAGTACTCCGATTTAGGTTTTGGCATTATTATCCCTACCTGTAATCAAAAAAGAGTTCTTCACCAGTCTGAATGGCTCTCTTAGCAAATATTCCTATTCTGTGATCTCCATTAACCATCATAACTGTAAAAGAAAAAATGAAATTGAGGAAAAGTTTTACAAACATCTTCTGTTTCAAAAGTATGTGAGTATACTCCTGTATCGGTAGTCACCTTTTGC
Source organism: Crotalus tigris (assembly GCF_016545835.1). NCBI lineage: Eukaryota > Metazoa > Chordata > Lepidosauria > Squamata > Viperidae > Crotalus > Crotalus tigris. The sequence goes on from NW_024097524.1 coordinate 361,744, forward strand.
ATAGCAGTTGGGATTGACTGAATGGTTTGCAAATCTTATTTTGTTACCCTTCCGTGTTGCATCAACCACAAAATCTAAATAAAAACAACAGATAAATTCACAGTTGCCTGAAAAAGTAGGAAATATAGTAATATTCTTAGAAAAAAATGTCTTATTTTGCAGGTAAAGCTTTGTTTATCTGTCACTTGAATAATTATGCTTCAATTACTGACTTGGCTTATATTATATTATATTATATTGGCTTATATTCTATCAGGTATCATACATAATATTTAAATGCTTTCTGTAAAATATTCTGGGTATTTTCGTCAATTAACACTCTTCTAGTTTTCATAAAGTGTCATCTTTGTTGCTCACATATCCTACAAATTGTTTTTTTACCATAGTTTGTTAGGTTTTCAATTCCTGATAACATTTAACATTAAAATATTTTTTCCATTATTAAGAACATTAAACATTTCAAACTTAAAAATCTTAGCAATTCTAATTAGGTGACTGGAAGCAGCATTAGTACTGTGGCCAATATTTGAGATAAGATGTGAATAAAGTAGAAGAAGGTTAAAGACAGCAATACACATACCGTTATTCAAATTGAATAGAAAGCTGCACATGTATTTATCATAGACTTTCCCTCTTCTGTCTGCTTCATCCTGAGAAATAATCTGAAAATAATATTTAAAAGATGGTTCTGATAACTCCAGAACCTATTTTTACTACTCATTCCCATCCCCTCTTTCACTTTTAAATTTGCAGAATATTTGATTCAGCAACTTAGAAATTTTCTATTACAAATAAACTGTTCTAATATATTCTGCTGCAACCTTTTATCTATGACAAGGCTTCTTAAAGTTTGATACCATAACCTCCCTCAAAATTATAAATGATTGTCTGGATTTCTTCTCATAGATAAAAACTACTGAATCGGTTGGAATTACGGTTGGGCAAAAATACTCATTGAGCTTCACTAGCATGTTATATTTCTACAGATTTTCCAGATGCAGGTAGTTCTGGAGTTACAACTTTAACTGAACTGGCCCATTAGGGTTGGAAGTCAGGACAGACATTAAATGAACTGCCTCAAATAATGACCAACCACCCCTGCTCTCCCAGAGCATTCGTTAAATGAACATGCAGGTTGTTGAATGGAATATGGCTGTCAGGAGACTTCAAGCAAGCAAACAAAAACTTTCTACAGCTTTTTGCCTGCAGAACACAGGGCAGAAGCTGAGTCCTTGGAGTTTTTTGCTGTTTGACTACCCTTACAATGCAGCTATGATTTGCCTTTGGAATCCTAGCTGGGTTCTAAAGGCAGACACAAACACAGGAGGAGTTCTGGCTGGATCCTAAAGAGAAGCTTTTTTTTTTTTCGTTTTCTTAATTGAAGAAAGGGCTTTCTGAGGGAGAGGGGATTAAAAAGGAAGACTTTGGGAAGCTCATCCTGAAGTTGCTGCCTTTGCTTCCAGGTGCTGAAATCCCAAAGCCTATCAAAAACAAGGAGAGATTTGCAATTTCCTGATGGCCACCTCATCAGTTCCGATTAAGTTTCGAAAGCAATCTCCATTTCCTAAAGTAATTGCCAGAGTGCTGAAAATGGCAACTGCTTCCAGGAGGCATTGGGAACAAGCCAGGTGCTACAGGGTCCTGTAGGGATGGGATGGGGAGAGAGGTAGAGGATTCTGCAGCATCCCATGGTTGGTATTAAGGGCGAATGACCATGGGGTGCTGTGACCATAGTAATTTTGAAACAGTCATATGTATGGTATAACTCATAACTTTGAATTCAAGGATTACCTGTATACTACTATACACCACACCAAAATCACTACCCAATAACAAACCTAGAAAAGATCATTAAGCAATGGATCTGTGAACACCTAGCAACAACAAATTATTAAGAGCCATGGTAGCACAGTGGTTAGAATGCAGTATTGCAGGCTAATTCTGCTGACTGCCAATTGCCAGCAGTTCAGCAGTTTGAGTCTCACCGGCTCAAGGTTGACTCAGACTTCCATCCTTCCTGATCGGTAAAATGGGGGCAATATGCTGACTCTGTAAACTTCTTAGAGGGCTGTAAAGGCACTGTGAAGCAGTATATAAGTGTAAGTGCTTTTGCTAAGCGGTATATAAGTCTACTTGCTATTGCTAATGTAAGAACTGCATTCTTGGACAAATGTCTAAATTAATGTATCAGAGAAATGCTGTAGATGTAGATTACTTAGACTTCAGTAAAGCATTTGATAAAGGAGACCATAGCCTACTACTTGATAGGATAGAAAAACATGGAATAGAATATCACCATCAGATGCATTTCTAACTGGCTGACCAACTGCATTCAACATGCAGTCTTCAATGGAACTACATCTACAAGGAAGGAAACATGCAGTCAGGTACCCCAAGGTTCTGTCAGGCCCAGTACTCTTCAACATCTTCATAAACAATTTAGATGAGATAGAAGGGGAACTCGTCAAATTTGCAGACAGCACAAAACGGGAATAGCCAACACTTTAGAACATAGGCTCAAATTCCAAAACTTGAACACTGGACCCTATCCGACAAAATGCAATTCAGTGGTGAGAAAAATTAAGGTCTTACACTTAGGCAAGAAAAACCAGATGCATAGGTACAGAATAGGTGTAAATATCAGAGGAATTTAGATGCCCTAGTTGACAACCACTTAAGTATGAACCAGTAGTGTGCTGCAACTGCCAAAAAGCCAATGCAGTCCTAAGATGCATCAATCAAGGGATAAATCAAGATCACATGAAGTGTTAATACTGTTTTCTACTGCACTGGTAAGACCACACTTGGAATACTGCAACCATTTTTGGTCATCACAATACAAAAAATAAATAAATGTTGAGACCCTAGAATATGCAAAGAAGAGCCATAAAGATGATTAGGTCACTGGAGGCTAAAAGCACATGATGAATGATTGCAGGAAGTGGGTGTGTCTACCCTAACCAACAGAAGGACCAGGCATGATATGATAGCAGTCTTCCAATTTTTGAAGGGCTGTGACACAGAAGCGGGGGTTGACCTATTCTCCAAAGCACCTAAGGGCTGGATAAGAAGTAATGGATGGAAACCTTTGAAACAAAGATCTAACCACGAATTAAAGAAAAATTTCCTATCGGTGAAAATAAGTGGAACAGCTTGCCAGTTGTTGTGGGTGCTCCATCATCAGATGTTTACACTCTTCAAAAGGTTTACTTGAATATGGCAAGCTACAAAATGTTCATTTACTAGAAACAAACTGGTGAAGCTCTTCCTATATCTAATCCCTCCTGCATTTTAGTATGCTTCCCTTACAAATTCAGCTTGTTTGTTGTTGTCTTTCTGGCCCTTAAAAGATGGCCTAGAATTACCTCACTGTTTTTTTTTATGTCAATGGTACTAAAGGCTTTCTTGAAAATAAAGATGATACTGTACAGTGCATTTCACAGTGCAAGATACTATGTTCCCATTTTAATTAAAATTAAGAATTGGAATTCACACTGCAGCCTTTTGACTTCTTTACAATAATGGGGTCCAAGTGATCTGTAGATTAAGAACTGCATTATTGTCATATTATTTTCCTGCCTAACAAGTGAATAAAGTAGTTTTTTCTATATATTTGAATACGGAGAAGAGTATTCCATTGGAAAAGCTATTGGAAGAAATTCAACTCCTGGCCTAACTGATTTTCAGAAGGTAAATTTACACTAACCAATTGAGGACAATTAACCTTTAAATTTGAGTGATTAGAAGGAATCCTATCAATATCAAAATCCTATCAAAATCAAAAGCAATGAGTCCTACCTACTGTAAAAAACTGTACATAAGATTATACAGAGAAAGAGGCTTTCGGTATTTTTTATGCAGAGGGGTTTTTACTCCGTCAATAAAACTATTTTTATCATCACTGGAATATTAAGAGCAAGGAAGAAGAGATACCTCCCTCTATGTGTCTATTCCTGATTCTCTATTTATGACATCCTTGTGGGACTATTTTTTGGGTGTCTAAGAGGAAAAAAAAACAGATTTGAAATATTCCCAAAGTTTTATTCCTAAAAAATCAATTATTAGCAACATCCTTCCAAATTATTATACCTTATATTACTAGGGATATTTAGATTCTGTATATTAGAATGCAGAATATTTTTTTCTTAAAATGTCATCCAATTTCCCTTCTCTTCATGTATACAACATACTTCAAAATTCTAATACAAACCAGGCAACCATATGCTCTTTCATATGGATGTTTACAGACCTATCATCTCTCCATTACTTACTTATAAAAACATACATTTGAAAAGGATGTAGTTATTCAAAAGAATTCACAATAATTTGGGTGTAAAATACTAACTCCAAAACAGTTGTTCTTACCTCACCACAATATTCAGAGATGAATTCATTTTTCTGCACTGGATCCTTAATGAAAATCCCCCAGCCTGCCACATCAGAAGGTGCTAGCAGCAGATGCTAGCAGAATGAAAAAGCAAGTGCCTTAAACAAGCCAATAAAACTAAAAAGATACTTAATTCTAATAAAACACATAATATGCAATGTTAAAAGGGCAAAAAAATGAAAATATTGACTAACTAACAATAAATGATTTGTTTTTAGTGCTTGTTCATATAAATAGTGAAGTTCTGACATGCGGACTCATAGACATTCACAGAAAATACAGTTTTGAAACACAAAATGATCTTCCATTGAATCCACATCAGGGAAATCTCCATCTCACCCCAATTTTTCATGAGTCTTTTGAAACCTTGCATCAGCATGAATGCAGGTATTTCAAAACTGCAAAGGCATCAAGTGAGGCAGGCAAATGTCAGTTAAAATTATACCTCATAAAGGAGCAGCATTTCACTCAAAGCTTATTTGTTTTGTGTCATTGCTACTGTATTATCTACAAGGAAATTTTCTACAAGCCCATTAAAATGAATAGAATCTGAATAAGAACAATAGAGCACTAATTTGCATTTAATTAAAACATAAGAACTAATCTGTGGCATTGTCATAAAATTCCACTGTACTATTAGAAATATAACAAATATGAATATATTATGTATTAGCACAATTTCTGAACATGGTGAAACCTTCAGAAGAAAGTGCTATTACGGAACCTTCTGCTTTCCACCACTGAGTTTATTCTGTGTTGCTTAATTTCTGTTAAAATGAAAGTAGCAGCTTCAGATGTGCATATTTTTTGTCTGTGGAGATAACTCTGTATGATTACTAAACAACAAATTCTATGGAGTAGTCTATCATAAGTGTAATATGTTTATGTGCCAATCCTGGTGGCTTCTATGTTAGAGCAGTGTTATAGATGGCTGATCACACAATATACAAGCATTTGATAACTGAACTTCCAATAGCGTGTGTAAACTGTGCATTTGAGAATATACAATTTCTGAATATACAGTTTCACACTCCTATAGTTGCAAACACAAAGTAATAAAACTAAAATGGTTTACAATCCTAATTTGATTACCATCCCAACAAAAACACACTTAGATAATTCCCCAATAAACTAAGTGATATAAATCAGGGAACAGGTTATATAAAAATCATCTTCCACTTTCTTGAAGGAGAATGCTCTATATATTTTGCAGAGATGTCTATCATGAACAAAGATAAAATGTGTCATCTGTTCATAAAAAGATGAACCACCTTTTTGGACCCTCGTTGAATGCTGCAGTTCTTGCAAGACACATTTTTGCTATCCCAATGATCAGCTGCTCCACATGTCAAACAGAGATCTGGATCACACTCACGTACAGCTAAGTAGCAAGGACACTGCTTTGTATTGCATTGTGCTTTACAACGGCATCCAGGAAATCTGTTTTGGCCTTTAAAAGAAAAATGAAAGTTGAATCAATTTATTTAATTCCTGTTACTGCTGGTTTGCTCAGGACTTTGTTCAGTTTAAAATGCTAGGCAATGCAAATGCAGTCACCAAACTGAAGTAGAAACCCAAAGAGTTTAAAGTAGACCATGTCATTACATATCTCAAGGTTACTTATCTAAACAGTTCAGGTAGTAGCACGTATCAGCAGCTCATACATTTAGATATATGTTACAGTATTTAAAATATTATCTATTCAAACTGCAGTGTTATCATTAAAGCTTTGGGACAATCCTCTTTGAAATTTTTATCCTCTACAAACCCTGTGTTTTTGAAAGAATGGTATATGCTGCAGAAGATTTGTGGACCCATAGCAGGAAATCCTTCAGAACCATTTTCAACTTTTCAAAGATTAGCTAGCTTTTAAATGGTACTTGATTTGAAGAATAAGTCCTCAAAGTAGGAGACATAGGAAGCAGAACAAAGAAATAGCTGGGGCCATAACAAAAATGAAATGTGCTTTATATTGAATTCAGTTTTAATTAATTAATTAATTAATTAATTAATTAATAATAATAATAGTAAAGTTGGAAGGAACCTTGGAGGTCATCTAGACCAACCCCCTGCTCAAGCAGGAAACCCTATATCATTTCAGACAAATGGCTGTCCAGTCTCTTCTTAAAAACTTCCAGTGTTGGAGCATTTACTGCTTCTGGAGGCAGGCTGTTCCACTGATTAATTGTTCTCACTGTCAGGAAGTTTCTCCTTAGTTCTAGGTTGCTTCTCTCCTTGATTAGTTTCCACCCGTTGCTTCTTGTCCTGCCTTCAGGTGCTTTGGAAAATAGCTTAATTCCCTCTTCTTTATGGCAGCCCCTGAGATATTGGAATACTGCTATCATGTCCCCCCTTGTCCTTCTCTTCGTTAAACTAGACATACCCAATTCTAGCAACCGTTCCTTATATGTTTTAGCCTCCAGTCCCCTAATCATCTTTGTTGCTCTTCTCTGTACTCTTTCTAGAGTCTCAACATCTTTTTTACATCGTGGTGACCAAAACTGGATGTAAATACTTAAATACAAGTAATATTCCTTTATAGTTAAAAAAATCGTTTTCACCAAAAATTACAGTTTTGAGGCGAATATTGGATGGGCTATAACGACCAATCTAGTTTCCTAGAGCTGGATATGGTCCAAGGCCTGGAAACGGTGAATCTCTCTGCTTCCGTGAATTGGGGGTTGCACTTTAGAATATTCTCTATAAATTTCTTTATAAATACCTTCTCTAAAAAAATACAAGGAAAGATTTTGTTCTAGGATTCTTTTTCATTATTATTGATCTTCATGAAAAAATATAAGCTTCAAAAGAACAGAATCATGGGGGGAAATTATTGCACTGGGAAATATTAATGGCTGTTATGACTGACACAATATTTGCTTGTTTTAAATGAGCTTTATTTACAATTTAAGTAAGAAAAAATAGAACATAGAATCAGAGGGCTGGAAAGAACATCAGAGGTTTCCTAGTCCAATCTCCTGTTAAGGCTGAAACCTTGTAACATGCCAGTAAAATGGTTGTCTAATCTGCTTTTGAAACAACTAACCTGACACTGAGTGTTTAAAAGGCAAATTGTGAACTCTCCTCTTGCCATCTGACCAGATTTTTTAAAAATCAGAATGAGTTATTAAATTTTGTTAAACTTTTCACAAGAATGGCTTTAAAATTTCATCAGTGAGACAACCTCTTGTTCAAATCATATTAAAATGAAATTTCCCCAATACTTACATTCTGAACTGCACTGACAGAACTTCTCACAAAAGTTCTGTGCAATGACACATGGACATGAATTGTCACAAGGCTGGCGTGGATGATCACATGGCTGGTAGTTGTAAACATGATTAGATGATCCATCTGAACAACAACAAATGTAGGCATTATTATTAAGGACAGAAAAATTGATACATCTTTTTTTTGTAAAAATTTTTATTTTCAATTTTACAATACATAACAATCTTACAAATACTTCAGATAAAAAATAAAACAAATTGATACACACCATATTTGGTCTTGCCCGCCCATTTCCCCCCAAACCGCATCCCACCTAAAAATTTTGATACATTTTCTGAAGAATGTATTTCCAGCCAAATAATTACATAAAACCCCTGCATATCCCTACATATTTTCAATAATTAGGGAAAGGGTAAAAGAAATAATCTAAACTCAATGCACTTAAACAGAATCTTTTAGTACTCTTATCTTTCCCTGTGTTGGGCTAAAGGAGCAATATGGAAGAGGTAGTTTTAGATGTATCCTGATGCAAGAATTATAAAGGCACCATTATTGTTTGTCTATTATAAAAATTCTGGAAAAAAGGGGTGATGTTTTATGTTCTAAAAGTGGATCAAGTACAAAATCTTCCCACTTTTCTGCTATAGTCTTAGAACTGGGAAAATACTATATTGAGCCTAGAGTCAGTATAATTTCTATTCCTCCTATGTAGGACAATCAAATCAAGGGATAATCTTCTGACTTAAATTAAACCAGAATACCCTTAGGGAGAAAGTATCTCCATTTACATACTAGAACCACTTGCTTATAAAAATTTACAGGTAGGATGTTTGTTAAAATATTAAACAAAAATAGAATTTCACGACGTAAGTTTAAAGATGCTAACCCTTCTTTAGCTGTATCTTTCTGCAATGTGCAGCCCACAGTCTATAAAAAGAAGAACATACAATATAGTTAATAGATTTTTCACATGGAAAATGCACCTAACTCAATCTGCATTTTAAAAGAGATTTTGATATTTATCACTTTCAGAAACAAATGTCAAAATGTCACTTAAGACTACATTATTACAAAAAAAAAAAAAAAATACTAATCCGTGAATTCATTCTTGGTAACAGCTCTCTTACAAAACATGAAGAAAATAGTGAAGGTCAGTTGGTGCAATGCAATGCAGGGCAGTGATGGGGCTAGACTGGATCTGTTGGAGAAGGCTGCTTCATATCCTTGGCATCTCCAGGGTGTTTGGAGTTATCTGTGGGACAGTTGTTTTGCATTCCACTGTGAATACTTTCCAGGTACTGGTATTCAGCTTCATGCTGCATTGGAATTTTCCCAGCATTTAAAGGCATAGCTTGGGGGGAGGGGGCAGGGGAGATGCAGGTGAGAGGAGTTGCAGCATCCCTGTGACCACTCATAAGCATAGGCAGACTGCCAAAAACCTGAACTCTGATTATGTGACTGGTTGGGAGAGGTGTCTGCAACAGATGTAATTTCAGGCACATTCATTCAGCACCATTGTAACTTCAAATGGATGCTGAATGAATAGTTGTAAATCAAGAACTACCTGTATTATCCCAGTTTTCATAGCCCAGCATTCTAATTGCTGCTAGAAATCAACAGCCCATATAACAGAACGGACTGGCTCTGAGGTTTCAAATCATTCACACTGCTTGGATGGAGACAATGCTAAGACCAGCAGAACACTGACTAAATAGAAATGCTCACAGCTTCATATTACTACTCATCCACCAAAAAAATAAGATATAACCAATTTTTGGTAGAGGGAAATTAGATTTTACATGGGTGGGCTCACTAAAGAAAGCCAATAAAGTATATTTGCCTACAGATAAATGTGGATATACTCAGGGACTCTAAATTCAAACACTGCTAATATACAGATTTTTTTATGGAGTCTTCTGAATGAATACTTTTGTGTCTTGCTAATGATGAGCATTCTGGGAGATAGGGGACATAAATAATCCAATCTTGATAATTGAAAAATTCAATAGTCAGCAGATGAATATTTTCTCATCCCCACTATTTTTATGGCATTATAAAGGATTCATATTCATTTCACTTGACAATACAGTTCAGCTGATTGATGGATTTTAATAGTGATTTTCATATTTGTTGCTTTACTGTTATTTATTTTTGATTAGCTATCTTCAATGATCTCTGTATAGAAGAACAGGATACAAATTAAATAATAATTGGGATAAGAATTCTCTATTATTTTATAATCACAAATAGTGAGGTGATGACATAATGATACCAACGAACTAGACACAGCTATTTTGTTCCCTTTTCTCCATATTGCCATATATTTTAGAAAAAAATCCATTATTTATATTTGTTTTGAATTTTAAAATGTTAGTTATCACAGGAACATTTAAAGCAGATTTTTTAATATCTTAAGGACATTTTAATTGCATTTCAATTTGTATATTGCTTTGCAATAGATTCTTCCACTCAAATATTGAACATTTTGATGCAATCCTAGAACACACTATTTCATTTATTTAACAAAAAATAATATATACTTCCTGTTTGTTGCATTCTTTTCATTAATCTTTTTAAAATTCTTTTTTCCCACTTTAAAATGTTGTGGGATGGTTGATATACTATTGATTTACCTGTGTTTCCTTTTTTTCTTTCTTGGAGGAGTATCAACATCTTCAGCAGGTGCTGGAGCAATAATACTAGATTCCTTTACTCTAAACTCATATACCTGAAAAATATTAATTATCTCCTAAGTTTCATTGTAGTTTTATTGGGTTGAATATTAATCGTCTCCATAAAATCGGATACATTTGAAATTATTAAATTTTGCTATAGTAGTTTTTAAAACATTTTCAAAATTTGTGCTTACCTGCCTGCATGTTTTGGTTCCAATTAACCTGGCTATTGCACAGAAATTGTCATAATAGGTACCAATGAGAACCCTGAACATAGAAGCTTCAGCACCACTCCATTCAACATTTTCTGGAGGCTCTATATTTGGCTTCATCTTGATTGGTGTTTGACACCTAGAATTTGCTTCTGCAATATCAAAAGCAAACAGTTTCAAGTCTCAGAAACCACAGCAATGACCACACCAAAACCAAACCAAACCAAAATAAATAATCAAGCATCCTACTTTCAGTAAGATGCCATTTCAAATGTAGCCTGATCGGCAATGTGTGTGCTTTACAGCCAGTAGGCATGACCAAAGTTAAAACATTGTGAGAACTGTAGTCCAAAACATATGGAGGACTTCATATTACTAGCACTGTATGATGTTATTAAACTCGACTTTCACCCCTCAAGTTTCTAAAACAAGTTTTTTATTTTATACTTTCAATTAATGGCATATCCAGGATTTCCAGATGAGGAATGGTGAACTAGCATGTCTCTGAATGAGTGGAAATAACATTGTAGCTGCAAAGAAGTCTCATGGAATCTCTCTGGATAAAGAGAGGACAGGAGATTGCACACTTGTAGGTGGATAGCTCCTTGTCAGAGCTGAAGATGAGAAGCAAAACATCTTCAAAGGAAAACAATAAAGTCCAGTTACCTTGTGAAAAAAGCACCTTTTGGGACAACCATGACTTGGATGACTGAGAAGGGGCGTTGGTCTTACCTGAACAACTTTTCTCAGCATGACGACGGAGAATCCACCAATGGGTTTTCTTTGTCTTCTGCCTGTAGACTAGTGGTCCAATTTTGCTCCACCTCTCCTCTTGGGACCTCCCTTCCCCAATCTCGATGAGGCGAAAGCTATTTGGCTATGTTTTCTTGTGTTGACTCCATCCTCTCCCCTCACAGGACCTGACTGGCCTCAAGGGTGGGAGTGGATTCTCCATCGTCATGCTGAGAAAAGGCGTTCAGGTAAGACCAACGCCCCTTCTCCAACATGACAAATGGAGAATCCACCAATGAGACATACCAAAGCTACACTGTCTTTGTGGGTGGGATGCCATCTGGGCCTGTGTCCCACTCTCTGATACTACGCACTGGAGTACCCTCCTGCCAAAGGAGGCCTCCGCAGATGCGAATCTGTCTAATTTGTAGTGTCTTATAAAAGGGGAAGGCGACATCCACGTTGCCGCTCTACATATTTCCTCAATCGAAGCCTGAGTTGCCCATGCTGCTGAGGTTGCAGTACTGCGCGTGGAATGTGCAGTGATTCATCTAGGGACAGTCCTTGACTATATGCCTCCACTATACACCTTCTAATCCATTTACCGATTGTGGATGCAGTGACCCTCTGACCTCTTGTGTGAGAATAGAAGGAGACAAACAGTGCTTCCGATTTACGGAAGGGTGCCGTTCGCTTGATGTAATGCTTTAAAACTCTGTGAACGTCTAAGGTGTGCCATTTGCGCTCCAGTTCATGGGACGGTTCAGGGCAAAAGTTTGGTAGCACCACCTCCTGTGTTCTGTGGAATAAAAAATTGACCTTTGGAACGAAAGAGGGATCCAAACATAACACCACCCTGTCCGTGTGGAAGGTACAAAGATCCTCCCTCACTGACAGGGCTGCTAGTTCTGAGATGCGTCTTGCTGAGGTAACAGCAACTAAGAAGGCGACCTTAAGGGTCAGATACTGTAGGTCACAGGTCTGGACAGGCTCAAATGGAGGTAAGGTGATGGCCTGTAGGACCTTAGGTAGATCCCAGGAGGGGCATCTGAGTACCACAGGTGGCCTACTGTTAGATGCATCCTTTACAAAGGATCACACTACTGGGTGTCTGGCTAGAGTTTCAGAGTTGCCATAGGTAAGAATGGTTGATAGGGCGGCCACCTGTTTACGAATTATGTTGGGTGCTAACCCCCTATCCAGACCTTCCGCTAGGTAGTCTAAGATGTCTGTGATAGAGATGTTGCATGGGTCTAGTTGTTGCCTGTTGCACCAACTGCAATAATTTTTCCAAGTGGAATCATAGATCCTATTGGTCATAGGCCTTCTAGAGGCCTGGAGAGTCTTAATGACTCTTTGTAAGAAGTTGTCTCTCTCTAGGAGATTCCGCTCAAGCGCCAGGTGGTCAATTGGAGCCACTGTGGGTCTGGATGTAGCAGGGACCCCTGGTTGAGGGAGGAATCCTCCATGGTGGAGATGTAGATAGGTTTACGAGATTGGCAAACCAAGGCCATCTTGGCCAGTGCGGTGCAATGAGTATCACCTCCACTTGTTCCTGCAATATCTTCCTGATGGTTGCTTGTATCAGAGAAACAGGTGGGAATGCATACAGCAGTCCTTTTGGCCAGTGGCTTCGGAGTGCATCCGCTCTCTCTGCTCCTGGTGTCGGAAAACGAAAGAAGAATCTCAGAAGCTGAGTATTCTTTGGACTGGCAAACAGGTCCAACACTGGATGTCTGAATCTCTCTGCTGCCTTTCTGAAGAGAGCAGGGTGCAGGCTCCACTCTGAGTGGTCTATCGTTGTCTTGCTCAGGAAGTCTGCCTGGCGATTGGCTTCTCCTGAGATGTGCTCGGCCTTGATGGAGGCTAGGTTGTTTTCTGCCCAGATTCCCAGTGCTTGTGCTTCGGTCATGAGGGCCCTGGATCGCGTGCCTCGTCGGTTGACATGCGCTTTGGCCGCTACCTTGTCCGTGAGTATGAGCACGTGACGATGCATCATTGTGCTGCGGAAGTGACGGAGGGCCAGGTGTATGGCTCTGAGTTCTAGCCAGTTTATGTTGTGCTTTAGGTCTTTCTTTGACCATTGACCCTGTGCTAGCTGTGATTGCAGGTGCGCTCCCCAGCCGAATAGGCTGGCATCCGTTGTAAGGGTGACTTGGTTGGCTTCCCTGAACAAGTGTCCCTTCCCCATCGCTGGGGAGGACCACCACTGGAGCAACCTCAGGACCTTTGGTGGCTCCTTCACTCTTCAGTTTGAGGAGTCTATCCCCACTCTTTGAAACGGAAGTAGGAACCACTGGAGCTCTCTGGAGTGTAGCCTTGCTCAAGGTATGATTGCGAGGCATGACACCATCTTTCCTAGTAACTGTGAGAGTGTAGCCAGCGTTGAGGATCATTTCCTTCGGATGAGCCTGACCAGGGTTTGAATGCTGCGTTGACGGTCCTCAGAGAGATGGACCATGCATTTTTATGTGTCTATGACATCAGATGAAGAAGACGGTTTAGGGAACAGTCTGACTCTTTTGAAAATTTACTGAGAACTCATGGTCTTGAAGGGTCTTCAGAGTCAGTGCCAGGTCTGACAGTGCTGTCTGGACCGACGAGGATTGGATGAGAATGTCGTCCAGATAGCATTGGATGCGCACAGGAATTGTTCTCAAGTGCACGGCCATTGTTGCCAATACCTTTGTGAATACCCTGGGAGCTGAAGAAAGTCCAAAAGATAGGGCCCTGTATTGGAAGTGTTGACCCGTGAGGTAGAACCTGAGAAACTTCCGGTGATCCGGAAATATGGGAATGTGAAGGTAGGCCTCCGTCAGATCTATGGACGTCAGAAGGTCCCCCTTCCTGATGCTTGCTAATATCGAGTGACGGGTTTGCATTTTGAATTTTCTGTACTCCAAGTGTCTGTTCAGACTCTTTAGGTCTAGTATTGCTCTCCACCCATCCCCCCCCCCTGAATTCTTTGGGACTATGAATAGGATGGAATAGAATCCTTGTCCCCACTTGATCTCTTTCTACCGGTTCTATAGCCTGAATGTCCAGGTGTTGGATGGCCTCCCGAGTGAGGTTCTTCTTGATCAGATCTTTTGGAGATGGGCAAGGAATGAACTGGTTCGAGGGTGTTGAGAGGAATTCTAGAGAAAGGCCGAATCTGATGGTATTTAGGACCCAGAGGTCCGTGGTGGTGGCTTGCCATTTGTGAGCAAAAAGGGCTAGCCGGCACCAATGGGGGAGCCCCCTGGGCCATCACTTGGATCTGCGGTAGGGACGCCCCCCGCTCCTCGAAAGAGCCGCCTTGCTTGGACCTGTTGTCTGAACCTGTCCCTGTTATTGTTTCTCTCACCTTGACGGTCCGATCTGGGCTGATAGGGACGGGAAAAGGCCCCCTGATCCGTGCCTGCATCAGGTCGGAAGGACGGACTACAGGAATAGGAGGGAGCTCTCCTCTCCATCCTCTTTGTCAGGTGGGCCAGGATCTTGCATTTGTCCTTATTTTCAATTAGATAAGGGTCAAGCACCTTGCCAAAGAGTCGGCCGCCCTTAGAGGGTGCTGCCGCTAAATGCCAATTAGCCTTCATGTCCGCTCTCCAATGCTTGAGCCACAGCAATCTGTGTGCACCAGTGTTGTATGCTATTCCTCTGGCAGAGAAATTGGTTGCGTGTAAGGAGGAATCCGACATGAGTTCCGCTGCCGCCACTAACCTTCTTAAATTCTGGTGAGTTTTCTCCTCCACTGGGGGAATACTCAACTGGAGTTGGCACAGCCAAAGAAGAGATGTCCTGGCGAAAAAGGACGTAGTGATGCCTGCCTTGATTGCCCACGCCGAGGTCTGGTGTGCCCTCCAGAAGATGAGGTCCATCTTCTTGTCTTCTGATTTCAGGGCCTCCGCTGCATCCCCGGCTATCGGGGGTGGAGAAAAGAGAGTTGCAATGGGTTCGTCTATTGTTGGCACTTCTATTATCTCTGATAGTGCTGGATCTATGTTGAACATTTTCTTGTCTGCCCCCCCCCCTTGGGAGGAAGGAACCCTGTGCCCCCATGTTGTTCTGAACAGAATCAAAGAAGAGAGGTGGGCAGGGAACAAAGTGTTGGGTATAGGTGGGCTGTGAAAATACTTCGTTGTTTGTGACCTTACTAGTTGAGGGATTGGTGGAGGTTCCTTTCTGCGGAATCGGGGGCCTCTCGATATTTGCAGTGCCGCTGGCCTTATGTAGCAGCGTCTTTAATAAGGATGGATTAAACAGACCTACAAACAGAGGAGGATCTGGAGATACATCTTCTTCGTCGGACAGTCTCTGATCCATCAGCTCATGGTCTTCCACAGGAGACCTCCTGCCTCTGAAGGACCTAGAGGAGGAAATAGAGTCTTGGTACACAGAAGCCTCCTCTTGAGAAAAACGGCAGCCATCCCTAGAGGCCACAGACCTTGTTCTGGAACAATGGTGTCTTGAGGAGGCCATGGCCTATGCGACAGCCTGAGATATCAGGGATTGAAGGTGTTCTGAAGACATTGCTCCATGATTATCTGAGCGACAGGTGCCTGCTTCTGAACCCAGATCTCCAGGTCTCTCGCTTAGGGGAGAGCCATTCCCCTGTTCCGTATGGGCCTGTTTCCAGAGGTTCCTGACTAGGCTTCCTTGTGCCAAAAATTTCCTCCTCCCTATAATTGGGTGGCTCCAATTCATCTTCAGTGGAGTTTTGCCTCCTTTCGGCTCGAGAGAATTGTCTCTCTAGAGCCTGGTGACGTCGCTTAGCCTCCCTATTCATTGCTTTGGAAAGCCTTTTGGCCAATATTGCCTTGGCCTTGATCTTCCCAGCCACCTCCTGCTTGGATGATCTCTGTTTTTTATGAGCAGGGGGGCTGATGGTGACAGGTTCCTACGCTGTTTGAACTGTACTGGTATCTGCCATTCTTAACTGGAATGATTTACAATTCCGGTCTGGTTCAGGGTAATTGTGAGCTGATCTATGTCTTGTGCTCTTCAATTATTACTATTATTAATAATATTATTATTTTATTTATTTTTATTTTTTATTATTATTATTATTTATTTATTATTATTATTATTCCTATGTGGCTAGGAAGAAGGACTGAACTTGGGTGGAGTTGAGGTTGTTATTGGCCAAACTCAATCTCTCTCGTGCCTCCCTCAGCTGATTTTCCTGGAGGCTGCCCAAGAAAAAACAACTGCACTTGTATTTGGTGGAATATGGTCAGTGTGAGCTGCAAGGAAGCTACAGAGCTGCAGGGAAACTCTGGGAGGGAGCTGCGGAGTCTAAAACCCCGGCACCGACCAGCTAATCCCCGGCTTCAGGCAATGGAAACAGCAGGAGCCTTCAAGGTCTTTAGCTGATTTAGGGTAAGAGCCTTCGAAAGCTGATATTCCTCTGCAGCTCACCAGTTCCGTGTGAGTCCCGGAACATTTAAAAGGACGCCTGCGGATCAGCTGGATTCGCATGTGTCCTATTGTTCCCACATGGCTCTCTGGCTTCCATATGGTCCGCGGGAGGTTTAATTGCCCGCTGATCAGCTGTGCTAATGGATTCTGAATTGCTTCGGCTATCCTGGCTAGCCCTGTGGGAGGATTGGGTTGGGGGGGGGAAAGGGGATTGTCTCTCCCTTTGTTCAGGGTCACACTTGGTGACCAGAAATTGGCGTCTGGTTCCTTGTTTGTCCGGCAATCAGCTGGGCTCAGGCCAGCCTCATGGTTGAGCTGCGATCCGGCAGCAGAAAGGGCTCAAACGAACAGCTGTTTGTTCTTTACCGTTCCCCCCCCCCTTTGGATTGACCAAAATATCAGAAATATATGACCTTAAAGAAGAACCACTTCAGGAATCAAGAATTCAGTCTAATCGGGCTCAAGACTAGTCGAGACTGGGGAAGGGATGTCCCAAGAGGAGAAGCGAAGCAAAATTGGACGACTAGACTACGGGCAGAAGATGAAGAAAACCCATTGGTGGATTCTCCACTCGTCATGCTGGAGAATCTCCATAGACATTGTGCCATTTGTTTATATAATTATTTCCAAAATCCTATAGTAAAAAATCCAAATTTGTTTTGTCCCTTAGCTTGTTTATAACTTGATTGAAATAAAATCTTATTTAGCCTTTTGCCATTTTTTAAAACATTCTCAAGCTTATAATTAATTTTTCTTTTATTGTGGAGTGAAGTTAAACTCACCATGTGAGTTTGAAGCTCTCTATTAGCCTTAAGATAATGATTCAGAAATGATTCAAAAATGAGGTTAGTGAACCCACTGGTCTTTAAAAGGTTCCTTCACTTTTGAGAGCATGATGACTTTTCTTTGTTTCAAAGTATTTAAACCCACAGCAAATTACTACTTTGGGGTCTCTTTGCAAGGAGCTATTGTGACTCCATTTAATTGAAGCAAAGGAATTTTTACTGAAAGAAACTGGTTGCAGCATAGTCAGGCAGAATCTGGTGTTCCCGTGAAAAATACAAAGGTATTCTTTCCAACTCCCAATCCCTTTTCCCATGACCAGTCCCCTGGCAAGTCCATGTAATGCCGGTATGATGTTTTGAGAAATTCTGGGGTGTGAAATTGGTAACATTCAATTCTCATGTCAAATAGCCTTGAAGATCCTGGTACAAGCCAGTTTGGTGATCTGGTCTTTTTTCCATCTCAGAACTGATTTGCACTTTCACCTATATTTTGCTTCCCTCGCAGCTTGACAAAGAAAAAAGAGGGAGGATGGAATGCAAGGGTGGGGGCAGTTGCATCTGAGTATCAACTGTTCCTGTGAGAGAGTGCCCAACCCAAGGACACATTGAGCAGGTGGACTAGCACAGCTGGCCAGTTCCCATAACAAAATGAACAGAAGTGATTGGTAGACATAATGGACTGGAGGTGACCCATAGGGAAAGGTGGGGATCAACTATTCTACCGTTTGCACGGGAAACCCAGAGCTGGTTTCACTTCATCATTGCCAATATGGTTTATTAAGTAAAGTTTATACTCTTGATTAAATAATGCACCAGGAGTTTCTTTTTCTGGATTTACCAACTGGACAGTTGACACTTCAGTTGTCACTTCCCCCTCCCCTTTAGATACATAGGTGTGTATCATTAGATACACAGGTGTGTATTGCCCTACATGCCTCCCCCCTTCCTTCCCCTTTGATGGTAGGAACCCAGCAAGGTACCAGGCCAAGAATGGAGATCCTGATAAGAGATCAAATCCAAATTAACATCTGAATGAATGAAAGATCAAGATTGCTAGAGCCAAAAGAAATAAGTACAAAGTGAGTGTGTTTGATGAATGTTAAAATAAGCTTCTATAAAATTTTAGGCAATCTTTATGGATTTTTTTTACTGATAACAGGAATGAAATATTAATGATTGATGGATTGGCATATGGATAAGGCATGTTATGAGAAGAAAGATACCTGCATACAACCTTACAGGGGGTGAAGAGTTCCAAGTCTGTTTGTATTTGTGATGAAAATCAGAGGTCACCTCTTTAAATATTTTTCTTCCCTTTTTATTTTTTCTTCTTTCCTTTCTTCTTTTCTCTTGCATTTTCTATTCTACCTACACATTCTCTCTCCCTCCCCTCTTTACTCTTCCTTTCTGAGTTTGGTTTTTATTGTCTTTTATTGTTTGTTTTAAAATCAATAAAAATATTTTAAAAAATTCAATATATGGTACAATCAGAGAAGCAATCAATAAAAGTGTTGCCAATTGTATCCTCAGAAGACAGAAAATTTTGATGGTATCTCTGTATCAGGTTTGACTGAATCATTCATTTACTCTTGGCACAGAAAGAAAACACATAAGCATAATGGGGGGAGGAAGACAGACTAAAACAATATATGCCAACTTATTTTATGATTTATGGTATAAAAGTAACTGATTTTACACAGAACATGACTGATTACAGTAACATGCTCCAGCATGAAGTTGGAAATTAATGTTTGAGCATATTTGATACCCTTTGAAGTATCAAAAAATATCCATTGTAATTATTAAATCTAACTTGATGAGATAAGGGTATCAAACAATGGATTAATTACCATTGTCAAGAAAAGCATTTAGATTTTTACCTAAGGTACAACTGAAGAGTCTAGCATGTGTTGGAGCACAAAGAAAAAAAATCACACATATTTAATTAATTAGCTATTTCCATCATATTATGTCAGAAGTATCTTACACAGTAATTATTCAATGCTCCATTTATTTACTTGACTTAAAGTAGTTCTGGTTCTGTTGTTCAGTACACATTTCTGAAGAGGAAGTATCTCTGATGAAATTTTGGTGCCAGAAGAATCTAGAGCTGATATATAAAAGATCTGAAAGATTCTTGTTTTGTTCATCTTTTTGATGAAGCCCAAGTACCAGAAATGCAATATGGTTTTTTCAGCATAAATAATCATTATTACATTATTGTTATTATTGTTGTGCTTTAAATAAATTTTCATTATTAATCGGAGTAGACTGCATATGTAACTCAATATAGAACTTGAATTAAATTTACTGGCCTACTTGTTCTTTTTGGACTTAGAAAATAATTTCTTTTCATATATACCAGGGGTGTCAAACTGCCGGCCTACAGGCCGGATATGTCATGGCGAAATTGCACCCATCCCATTGCCGACAATGGAAAAAAAGTTGCAATACATCGCGACACGTCACATGACGTTGCAAGTTTGACACCTCTGATATATACCGTGAGCAAGGGAAAAGAAAGATACACACTAAAAAAGGAAATTCTACTTTCCCAGTCATTGGGAAAGTTAATCCTGTTGCTGGATGCCTATTTGCACTGTTCTGAAAACTTAATGGCTCCAATTACATTAACCTCTTATACAATAATAACTTCATATTTTTAAACAAAAATACACATGGACAATACCAATTTCATACTAAATATTTTTGCTCAGTTTAGATGGATATACATGCATCCATAAAAATATGTAAAATGAAAAAAATGTTAATGTAAGGTCCTTCCTCAGCTATCCCCTCAGGAAAACACGACTCTTGAAACAGGCATTGTTTCAAAAAGGATCTTTTACTGAGAGAAAGTGATTACAGAGAAGAAAGGCAGAATCTGAAGTTTCCGCATAAAAGGACTAAGCTAAAAGTTGTGCTTCTCCAGCCCCACCCCAATGCCCCAGTCCAGTGATGGCAAACCTTTTAGAAACCGAGTGCCCAAACTGCAACCCCAAACCCACTTATTTATCGCAAAGTGCCAAGGGTGCATCAGCATTGTGGTGCCCTCAGGAGGGCGGCGTGGCCCATGGGGTGGGTATGGCTGCAGTGGTCAAGGCAGACTGGGTGAGCGTGGCTGGGGGCAGTCCCTTGCCATCTCTGGGGCATCCCCAGGGAACCAACGCCCCTTGCTCATTTTCTGCCCTGTTGCTTCCAAATGCCACGTGCTTGCTACTCTGGCGAACTCTGCTGGGGCAACGACGCACGTGCCCACAGAGAGGGCTCTGAGTGCCGCCTCTGGCACACGTGCCATAGGTTCACCACCACTGCCCCAGTCCATCAGGAAGCAATCCGTTGGCATCCAGATGTTGTGAGAACTTCCAGCCAAAAAGCTGATAACTGGCTGTTCTTTGGTGCCTTTTCCTTGCTAGCTGACAGGATAAAACAGATGGCCCTGAGAGTTTCCCCCCCTCCCTAATTCTCATGCAGATACATCAAAGCAAAAGTAGAAACAATGCAGGAACATCCTCAATCCACAATAGTGCGTGCTCTCCCTCTGTTTTGAATGGCAGCGTTCCAATAGGAAGCTGACAGTTATACATTCTGAAATTATCATTAATTCAATTCTGAATTTAAATCTTATTCCCTAAAGGATTTTCAGTAATTTAAATTACTTGTGAATTCTGGAAGGTGCACAATAGGGAATGACTGTACTGTAGAACCCAAAACATGACAGTTCAGGAAATTTCTTATAATAAAAAATTAAATTCATTATTTTCAAAAGCAGGTAGTACATAATATTATGGCTTTTCAATAAAACAACTGAACTTTAATCCAATATTTCCAGCCCCAACATAAACACTTTTACAAAATTAGTAACATTCCACAACTGTCTTACCAGAGGAGCTTGAAGTCTCATCTTTTTTCTCTTCTTCTTCTTTATCATTATTTTCACCTCCAGTTTCAGTTCCAGCTTCTCTGTCACTGTCTGTATCTTTTGATTCTAGCACATTTATGGTTGGTGTGCTGGGCCTACTGGTATTATTTGGAAGCCTTCCCCTTCGGCGACCTCCTGGACGCTTTGGTGGTGTTTTTATTCTCTCAGCAGTCAAAGCAGCAGCAAACTCTTTAGCTCCTTCCTAGCAGGCACAGAAATATTTCAGGATATAAGAAAATGCATAGAGGATAGAGCCTTGCTAAAAAGGGGTTCAAAAACATTGATCTAGTATTAAAAGCAAATTGATATGTTAGATCAGACTACAAGTAAGATTGCAAATCCTAAAGGTAAATATAAAGAAATTATAACTAAAACTTTAAATACTCTGATTTACTTAAGTCAATTCCCCTAACAATTCTGTACAGTAGTCTTATTGTTTTTATTACCAAAAAGGGCTTAATATGTCATGCTGCAGATTCTATCAGCTAGGAAAACAACTGATGAAATTTGTCTGCATTCTTGGCAGATTTTTAATTAAAGATGAATTAGAAGATTATCTACACAAAATATCAGTGCAGAACTGGCAGTGGCAAAACCCATGTTTGATCAATTCAGTATCATTTTAGAGAGCTAGAACAGGGCTTTTCAACCAGTGGCACCTGGCAGGTGGTACACGACCATCCTAGAAAAGTGGTAGCAGGGGAGGGGAATTAGCTAAACCGGTGGCAGCACCGCACAAGCCTGAGTGAGAGATGGCTGGAGCTGCAGGGCTGTCAGGGCTCAACAGAAGCACCAGGATCAGCGCCAGGCTCCAGCTGGAGCTCTGCGCTGATCCTGGTGCTTCTGCTGAGCCCTAAAGAAGCACCAATCAGCTGGAGAGCAGCACTGATCCTGGCACTTCTGCTGAGCCCAGAAGAAGCACTGATCAGCTGGAATGTTGCAGTATCTCCAGGGTCTTGTGATTTACATTCAGATGCTTGGCAACTGATTCATATTTATGACAGTCACAGTGTCCCACGGTCATGTGAAGTGACCAAAACCTGCTGCAACCACCCAGCAAATGGGGGGGAATAAAAACCAAACACCCCCCACCCCACCCCCGCTGCCAATCCTCAACAGAAATTCTCAGAACAACGAAAACCTTGGACAGGAGAAAGAGTATCGCCAGGTGCTGTCTTGCTCGGCTGTGGTTTGGGGGGGTACTTTTTCAGTGCCATTGTAACTTCGAACAGTCACTAGGCGAACTGTTGTAAGTCGAGGACTACCTATACTTTTATCACTTTTTTCCTTTTTTTTTTTTGGTCATCAAGTTTTTGACACCTTGCTAGGCGACTGGTGGTACTCGGATGTTGCCATATCCTAAAAGTGGTACAATGGGTGAAAAGGTTGAAAAGCCCTGGGCTAGAATATTATATCTATATCTAAAATTGCAAAGGGAAGGACATTAACTTATATTCCAGAAAATGACCAGCAATATTTGGAATAAATGAACACACTTAAATAGATTAAAGGAAAGTAGGAATCTCTTAAGGGTCAGTGAATTTTGATCAATTGACTTAATTCATTTTAAAAGTCTATGTCCTCAATTCACTGTTTCATAATTTCTATCACTATCCTGGATAATTTCTATGGTTATTTCTGGAGGGAATAGCAACAGCACTTAGACCAGGGGTCCTCAACCGTGGCCACTTTAAGACTTGTGGACTTCAACTCCCAGAATTCCTCAGCCAGCACAGCTACAGGAGCAGAGTCTTTCTGCTAATGGAGTCTTTTTATACTTGCCATACAGGATGGCCGATGAAAACTCATGGCACCATGCTGACTAAGATACCTGGCAGGTGTAACCATGTATCTAACAGAGTCTGGAGCCAGAAACAGTGGAGCTATACCTAAATCCGCTTGCCTCTCGATGTCCTCTAACCTTTGATGCAAGGTTTGTTTTGCTTGGTCGTAGTCCAATTTGAGAACTGAGGCTGACGAGAAGCCTAGTTTGGCAAGGTTGGACTCAACTGCATTGATCCATGAAAAGGAGAATTCATCTTGAAGAATTAATGGAGCAAGGCCTTGCGGAAAGCAATTAAGCCTTAACCAGATGTTTAAGGAAGCTATACAGATTCTTGCTTTGACTTTTATTAATTCTGTCTCCAAGTGCAGAAGGACATTTCAGACACAGCGTGGCATCTGAAGGATTGTTCTGATAAATTTGGATTGAACTCTTTCCAGTAGTGTAAAACACGAAGCTGAGGGTCCGAGCAAGGTCCCATAAAGAAGCTGTTCTAGAGACTTGGCCAGAAACAGCTTAATTGCAGCTGGAACATAGTGTCCTTCCTTTGTGTGGAATAATTTAAGAATGGCACTCGCTGATCGTTAGCCAGAGGCAGCCATGTATTCTCCATAGGCTTTTTGCAAGCCAATGCCATGGATGACCACCCCTAGGTATTTAAAGGTGGTTACCTGCTCTATTTTGTGGCTATTTAAATACCATGAGTACCGTTTTGGCCTTTTTGCAAAAGCCATAACCTTTGTTTTCTCATAATTTATGTCCAGTTTATTATATCGGCAATACTGGACAAGGGCTCGCAAAGCTCTTTTAACAGCATCATCTGCATAGAGCAGCAGAGCAATGCTTTGGTCACCTATTTTTTTTTTGGGGGGGGGTAATTTGGATTATTTAACCATCTTACCATATCATTTATATAAAAATTGAAGAGCAAGGGGGCCAAAATGCACCCGTTTAATCCCCTTTTGAGTTTCAACTGACCTCGAGAGAGACCCTTGCATATTACACCTCACCTTGAGGGATGTTTTGGTATGTAAGCCATGTAACAGATGTAGGAGTCTGTGATTAATTGAGGTAGCTTTCAGCTTCTCCCATAACTTAATCCTTGTAACCATGTCAAAAGCTGACTTAAGATCTATAAAGGCAGCATATAATGATACAGGTCTATCTAATGCATATTTTTCAATCAAATGATGAAGAACTAAGCACTGATCTATGGTGCCTCTCCCCTCTCTAAACCTGGCTTGTTCTTCAGCAATCAGGTTCTCAAGATCCAGCCACTATTTTAATTTATCTTGAAGGTGTTCGGCATAGAGTTTGCTGATTATATTTAGCAAACCTATTGGTCTGTAATTGGCAGGGCCGTCTCTTTCCCTTTTTATAAATTGGGACCATAATTGTCAAGCCCCAATCCTCTGGGACATGGTCGGTGGAGTCAATATAGGTGAATAGGGCTGCCAGAATGGGTATCCACCACTCCATATTATTCTTTGGTAATTTGGCCGAAAGTCAGCTCCTGGAGCCTTCCCGATCCTGAGTTGGCCAATGGGGGATTTAATTTCAGGCTCTGAAACTGGAGGCCACTCAGGTAAATCCTTCACTATAGACCTTGTACTGTCGCTGGAGGGGTCTTCATACATTCTCCGAAAATGAAATTCCCAGGTTATAGGAGATATATGACAGTCTAACAGAGTATAGATTCTTTCAGCGTGGCAAGCTATTAGATCCCAAAATAAGGAGTTCTTTTGTTTTGCTGCCACGATGAGCTGTTTCCAGGAAGACCTCGTGTCTTATCTCTTCTTGAATGCAATCAATTGCTTGAATTGTTTTTTGAGTGTAAGTAACTGTTTAAGAATTGCTTTATAGCCATATCCAGTCTCACTTTTGTACTCCTTGTATGCAAAGTTAAGGGCTTTCTTGGCTTCTACATAATCCTTATCAAACCATGGTTTGGAAGGAGTACAGGACCTCTTAGCTGAGAAATTTCAGTCATGTGCTAATAATGGTTGTATCTTGTAAACTAAAGTTTTATATAGTTCTAGTAAGTCTTGAGTCAGGTTGGCTGATATAAAGGCTGTGTGGAGTTTTTGAAAATTATCCTGTTAGGGCTCTCCCTACCTGCTGATCAAGTTGTTGGGTCCATTTGACCCGACATCTTGTTAGGCCCGCTGTAAAGATTGCAGGGATAAAATCGTCCTTGGAGGGAATTTGCCTTAAAAAGGGATTCATGTATATACACAGAGGTAGATGATCACTTTCTAGGTAAAGCAGGACTTCAAAATTTTCTATATAATGTACTAAGTCCATAGAAGTTAAGATGTAATCAATGGTGCTAGTTTTGGACCCTGCCATAAATGTAAACTCGCCAGGATAGTCACCAGGCCATGAGCCGTTAGATATGAAGAAGTTAAATTTATTTGCCAACTTGGCAAGACAGAGGCCAGCATAGTTAGCTCTAACATCTTTAGAGAGTCGTATGAGGGGGGCATTGGTTTGTGTAGTGACCTCCAATGTTGGATATTGATGATGTTTCATGAATAATGTATAATCATCTGGTCTCAATCTGGCATTAAAGTCTCCTCCTAGTAGGATCCTGGCATTTGGGTATTCCATGAGTTGATTATTAACGTAGTGTTCCAACTCCAGCCATACAGCAGCGGTTTCAGCTTTTCTTAGTGAAGGAGGGAGATAAACATTAATGATCAAAAGCAGGACTGAGTCCAACTTGAGGAAAAGGGCCATAGCTGAATGGTTTAAAGGGGTAATAAGTGTGGACTCTGCTCTCAAGTTGGTAGAAATAAATATACCCAGCCCTCCTTTCAGTCTCCCGGGGCCTCTGCCTGGCCTTGCTTCCAGCTTATATGAATAATAGCCATTAAGCAGGAGATCATCAACAGTCCAAATCTCTTTCACCAATATAATATCCTTACCTTTCAGAGGATCAGAGTGATTAAAGCCTCTAAATTGATACCACCCGGCTACATTCCTTGATATGATGTTTAAAGTGTTTTTCTTGCACTGGCCTTCATATAGTCAGTTCAAGTTCTCCATAGGGGCACTTGTTGGAGGATAGTTATAATTGTTATTTGATGCATTAGATTGAGTAGTTGTTGTCAATGCTTCTTTTAAACATCCAGTCTCTGTGTATTATTAGCTTGCTCAGGTTCTGGCAATATATCATTAAAGTCTATCAACATTTCTTCTGGCATGCCCTTAGCAGAATCAGTGACTGTGGGAAACTCTGTTTGTGAATCACTTCTGTTTTCTCAAGGTCGATTCAGCTGCCCCTGCTTCAATTTTATCAGTATGAGGTCTGTTGCCACTCGGATTTAAAGCAATAGTTCCCTCATGGAAAGACTGAACCAGGAGTTGGTGCAGGTTCCCTGAGCAGAAGACACATATTGGAAAAACTGAAAAGCTGCCCAGGAAGTATTTCATTATAAAAAGCATTGAGTGAATTATGGACTGCTTGAAGGACAACAAAATTCACATACATTGCCCCCTTGCCGGCAACCACTCTGCATGCAATAAATCAATCTGAGTATACTCACAGCAGAGCAGCTGGCCCAGAGATTGCCTAACAGCTTTTCTACCATTCCAACGTCCTCTATTCCTTCTGTTGTCGTAGATTTGCAAGGTAACCTGGTTGGTTTGTAAACTGAGGTTATAATGGTCACCTTTAGAACTATCTGACTGAGTGTTCTTTTGTTTGTGGATATTCTTTCCTCTCTCGTTTATAGAAGTCGGAGAGGGGCCTATTCTAGTTTCCATTTCTGCATTAGCCATCCCATGTCTATCATTATGTATCCTCCTGGGTCCTTCTGCAATGTTTGTTTGACTGCTGATAAACTTCCCAAAAGACTATTTCAAGCAGTCAACCTTATTTGTGACAATTGATAAAAGTTCGTAGATTGAATTTACGGTTTGAGCTGTGAGCAAATATTGTCAGGAAAGGAGATCTCTTTCATTCTCTCTTACTAAGTTTGTTACTATCCCATCCTGTGCAGGAAAAGCAGGTGCTGTATTCCAGGGAGAGAGCTACTGTCTGTGAGAAAAAAAGGAAGTTCTATATGCTGTTTGCTTTCAAGTTCAGTTTGTAAATCACACTGCAATGAGTTACTTACTGGAGCAAACTGTCAATATGCAACGAAATCTTCCATTTTCTGCTGCTTCAGTGGCTTGGAAGAACTCTGTGCTGTCGCGTGAACATGCTGTCACTTTCTCCTTTTCCCCATTCTTGGTAATCCTGGCTTGTAGAATTGTTAAAATGCAGGTACAACAACGGTAGTCTCTCCAGTCTTTGACTATTATAAAAAGTCTTTGACTATTATAAAAACTCAAACAAGGGTTAAAACAGATTCAAAAATGGGTTAAAAATAGGTCAAAATGGGTTAAAAGTAACTTAAAATGCAGTGTTAAAAAGGGTTAAAAAGTTAAATTAAAAATAAAATAAAAGAAAGCTTTTACTTTTGGGGGAGCTCTTTACAGCCTTTGGCTCCTACCCCCATTTGGAACTTTGATAATATTCAAGTTTGTTATTTAGAACAAGAAGTAACTTTCCAGGGGAGATATGTAAAATGTTTGATCCATTAACAGTCCATAGATGGAACATCTAAACTTGAGTGATCCTAACACTTCTATTTTTGGAATGTTGGTCTGTGTATATAAGAAAATTGGATTATTTTGTACTGACAAGGATTACGGGAGAGGTAGAGAGAGAAAGCTTGTGGATGTTTGGAGAAATCTAGTTGTCTTGTAGGTTATCAGCAGTGGCAGCCAAAAAGATGAAAGTATAATGGTACATGGTAATGTATCTTGTAGGGTTTTATATAACTCTGCCGGTAGTCCATCTGGCCCCGGTGTTTGTTCATTTTTTTCTCTTCTTATGGCCTCTGTTATTTCCATCATTTTTTCCTCTAACAGTCTTATAAGTTTCTGGAATTTTTGAAAGGTTATTTCCTTCCAAATATTGAATCATTCTGTCTCTTGGATGTTTTCTATATCATAAAGTTTCTTGCAGTATTCTTTAATTATCTTTTTTATTTCTTCGTTTTTAAATTGTAGACCACCTTTTCAATCTACTAATTTATTTATCATTTTCTTTCTAATTTTCTTACAGTAGTATTTCCAGTTTTTTATCAATATCTTCTGTTTTATTTTCCACTTTCTGAATTCTTTGTTCATTTTTAAGCATCATTTGATGGTGAACTTCAAATTGTGACTTTATATCCAAGATTTCTTCGCTTAATTTATCAAATTTACTTTTTGTCTCTTCATTATTTTTTTGCATTGATTTTTGAATCAATTTTAGTGTGGATTGCATCTCATTTTGTGCAGTGCTTATTTTCTCACACTGCAGCATTGTTTCGATAGATCCCTGGGTTGTTGGACTAGGACAGAGGGTGCAGAGGAGGTCTTTTTCATAAGTCTAGTAAGGTTTGATGTACTCATTCTTCCAGCCAACTATCTTAGGCTAAAATCCAAACTGTAAAAGGAGCCAACTTCTTTAGGCTAAATCCAATATCTCAGGGAGAGATACACTAAGTCAGGGCTTTTCAACCTTTTCACCCATTGTACCACTTTTAGGATATGGCAACACCCGAGTACTACCAGTCGCCTAGCAAGGTGTCAAAAACTTGATGACCAAAAAAAAAAAAAAAAAAAGGGAAAAAAGTGATAAAAGTACAGGTAGTCCTCAACTTACAACAGTGCGCCTAGTGACTGTTCGAAGTTACAATGGCACTGAAAAAAGTCCTCCACAAGCCACAGCCGAGCAAGACAGCGCCAGCAGCGCTCTTCCTCCTGTCCAAGGTTTTCATTGTTCTGAGAATTTCTGTTGAGGATTGGCAGTGGGGGTGGGATGGGGGGGTATTTGGTTTTTATTCCCCCCGTTTGTTGGATGGTTGCAGCAGGTTTTGGTCACTTCACATGACCGTGGGACGCTGTGACTGTATTAAATATGAATCAGTTGCCAAGCATTTGAATGCAAATCACAAGACCCTGGAGATGCTGCAACATTCCAGCTGATCAGTGCTTCTTCTGGGCTCAGCAGAAGTGCCAGGATCAGTGCTGCTCTCCAGCTGATTGGTGCTTCTTCAGGGCTCAGCAGAAGCACCAGGATCAGTGCCGAGCTCCAGCTGGAGCCTGGCGCTGATCCTGGCGCTTCCGTTGAGCCCTGACAGCCCTGCAGCTCCAGCCATCTCTCGCTCAGGCTTTCGGTCCCTCCATCAGTTCAGCTCATTCCCCTCCCCCACTACCACTTTTCTAGGATGGTCGTGTACCATCTGCTAGATGCCAATGTACCACAGGTAGTACCCGTACCACTGGGTGAAAAGCCCTATGCTAAGTGAACCGTTGAAAGACATTTGCAATGAACTCTTGTTGGAGGCTAAACTTCCAAACACATGGATAGAAGCAAATATCACTTTAATACCAAAAGAAGATACAGATTTGACACAGATAAAGTATTACAGACCAATATCGTTACTGAATGTGGATTATAAAATCTTTACTTCAATAATGCAGAGAGATTGAAACGATACTTAACTGAATTTATACATTCAGATCAGAATGGTTTTTTACCAAGAGACAAATTAAAAACAATCTAAGAGTGATAATGGATGTATTAGAATACTATGAATTGCATCCAGTAAAACAAAGGTATTAGTATTTCTGGATGCCCAAAAGGCATTTGATAATGTTTTCTGGCAATTTATGATTCAACAATTACAAATAATGAACTTTGGACAGAATTTTATAAATATGATAAAACAAACAGCGAAAGTGATTGTGAATGGAGACTATACGGAGAACTTTGAGATAAGGAAAGGCACAAGGCAAGGATGTCCACTATCTCCTCTGTTATTCACTTTCACTTTGGAAGTTTTGAATAGAAATATTAGACAAGATATAGAAATTATAGACAAGGATTAGAAATAAAAGGTGAAATATACAAATTACAAACATTTGCTGATGATTTGGTGTTTATTTTAGAAAAACCTTTGGAGATGATTCCTAAACTATTGGGAAAGATAGAACAGTATGGAGAAATGGCAGGACTGAAAATAAATAGAGAAAAAAACTAAAGTAATAGTTAAAAACCTTACAGATAAGCAAAAAAACCAAAAACAAAACAACACCAAATATCAGAAAAGACAGAATTGTAGATAGTTAAAAAGGTTAAATATCTGGGGATACAGTTAAAGGCAAGATGTTCAATGATAAAAAAAAATAATTACACAAAATTATTGACCCAAATAAAACTGGATTTGGAAAAATGGAAAAACTTACAACTGTCAATATTAGGAAGAATTGCCACAATGAAAATGAATTTACTACCAAAAATCTTATTTCTATTTCAAACAATATCTATAAAATTGGATAATTTTTTGGAAGATTTGAACTCACTAATTTTGAAATTTATTTGGTAAGGAAAGAAAGCTAGAATTAAGTGGAAATTGTTACAAGATGCCAAGGAAAATGGAAGATTTGGCCTACTGGAGTGGGTTCTACATTATTAAGCATCTGTATTAAGAGAGGTAAAAGAATGGATAATTCTTAAAAACAAAAGGTCGTTATATCTGGAGGGGCATGCTTTATAATTGGGGTGGCATGCTTTCTTATGGTATTGGAAAAATAGAGTTCATAAGTATTTCCAAAATCATTATATAAGAAATGTACTGTTAACAACATGGGAAAAAATAAAAAGTAAAATATATTTAAAAATTCCAGGGTGGTTGTCAACAATGGAAGCATTTGTACACCCAAATTTAGTGTTGAAAAAATCTGGACATATAGATATTCTAAACTCTGAAGGAAATTTAAAATCTAAACAAGAAATGGAAAATCAGGTTATCAACCTAACATGCTGGACACATTTACAAATGCAAACTAAATATGATAGAGATGTTAAAATGTATGGATTTTATAAGGAACAAACTGTGTTTGATAAGACATTGTTGATTTCAGCTGAAAAATTAATTAAGAAAATGTATAATTTTTATTAACTTTAGAAATGGAAAGTGAACAAGTCAAAGAAACAACGATAAGATAGGCGAAAAATTTCGGTTATAATATAGAATTAGAAAAATGGCAAAATTTATGGGAAAGAAACTATAAATTGACAATGTCAACTTCCTATAAAGAAAACTTATATAAAATGTTTTACAGATGGCACTTGCCATCAGCAAGATTAGCAAATATGTTTAAAAATATGTCAGATAGATGTTGGAAATATAAACATAAGTCAGGCACGTATTATCATGTTTGGTGGACATGTGATAAAGTAAAGAATTATTGGGAAAAGATACATACAGATGTTAGGAAAACATGTTGATTTTAAACCTGAACTTTTTGTATTAGGTATAATGCCAAAAAAGACTAATAAACAAAACTTATACTTGACTTTGCGTGTCACAACAGTGGCAAGAATTATATTTGCGCAACATTAGAAAAATGAAGGAGTACTATTGGATGAAGAAATAATTAAAAAAATATTAGAATGTGCAGAGATGGACGGATTGACTATGAGACTGAAAGAAAAAGAAGAAACGGGGCGTTGTCTTACCTGAACGCCTTTTCTCAGCAGGATGATGTAGAGTCCAAATGGATGGGTTCTATGACGGCCTTCCTGCCTGGCAGACTGGGTAAAAACTTCGGCCACACCCCTTCCTTTGGGCGTGACCCCAGTTTTGACTTAGGCGAGAAACTTCGTTGGAATTAACATTGCAGCTCTTTATTATATCGTTATTATCTCCCTGCCTAGACCTATCCTCTGGGTGGGCTTGGACTCTACATCATCCTGCTGAGAAAAGGCGTTCAGGTAAGACAACGCCCCTTCTCCAGCAGGATGGCTGTAGAGTCCAAATGGATGGGACATACCAAAGCCCTCATGTCCCCCTGGGAGGGAATGTCTAGGCTACCGAACTCTGAGCAGATACGACTTGTTGAAGAACTCTTCTGCCAAAAGCCGCGTCTGCTGCTGCTAGGGAGTCTAAACGGTAATGTCGAATGAAAACCGAAGGTGAGGACCAGGTTGCGGCCCTGCAAATCTCTTCCACCGGAGCTTGTGTTAGCCACGCCGCAGATGTGGCTGCGCTCCGAGTTGAGTGGGCAGTCACCTGAGTGGGTGCTGGCAAATCCTGTGAGACGTATGCCTGTGCTATGCAGGCTCTGATCCACCTGCCTATGGTGGAAGGAGACACCTTCTTTCCCATAGTTGCTGGTTGAAAGGACACAAATAATGCTTCAGTCTTTCGGAAAGCCGAGGTGCGTTTCACGTAGAAACAGAGCGCTCTCCGCACGTCTAGCTTGTGCCATCTGTGCTCTAGCCTATGTTTGGGTCTTGGACAGAAATCAGGAAGCGTAAGTTCCTGAGATCTGTGAAAGATGCTATTTACCTTCGGAATGAAGGTCGGATCTGGTCTAAGAACGACCCTGTCTTTGAAAAAGGTACACAGATCCTTCCTTACTGACAGTGCTGCAAGTTCTGAGATTCTCCTTGCTGAAGTAATTGCCACAAGGAAAGATACCTTCAGTGATAGGTGATGGAGTGAGCATGTTTCAAGAGGTTCGAAGGGTGCTGATGTCAAGGCTAGAAGGACCTTAGGCAGGTTCCAGGACGGGTACCTGTGTATGACTGGGGGCTTTGTGTTAGATGCCCCTTTTAAAAAGGCACTAATCGCTGGATGCTGTGCTAGGGAAGTTAAGTTGTCGCAGGAGAGTACAGTTGAGAGGGCCGATATCTGTCTGCGGATGGTATTGACTGACAGGCCCTTATTAAGACCCTCCAATAGGTAATCTAGGATGTTAGGGATAGATACTGCGGTCGGGTCTAGGTGAAGCGAAGCGCACCACCTACAAAATCCCTTCCATGTAGCGTCGTAAATCCTATTAGTGGACGCTCTTCGTGATGCCTGTATGATCGATATCACCCCTGCCGAATAAGATTGTTTAGTTAAGCTTTGCCGCTCAAATGCCAAGCGGCTAGATGTAGCCACTGGGGATCTGGGTGTACAAGCTTGCCCTGACTGAGTTTTACCCTGTCCGGGGGAATCCTCCACGGAGGTGATATCGAAAGGTCCACGAGGTCGGCAAACCACGGGCGCCGTGGCCAGTGAGGGGCAATGCAGACCATCTCTGCGCCCTCCAGGATCATCTTGCGTATGGTCGCCGGTATTAATGGCAGCGGTGGGAAGGCGTACAGGAGTTGCGCCGGCCACCGGCACCTGAGGGCATCCGTTCCCTCCGATCCCGGGGACGGGAATCTGGAGAAGAACCTGGGGAGTTGTGTGTTCTTGTGGTTGGCAAATAGATCTAGGTGCGGATGTCCGAACCTCCGGGAGATCTCCTCGAAGAGAACCGGGTCCAGACGCCATTCCGACTGGTCCACCTTGGCTCTGCTCAGGGAGTCTGCCTGGGTGTTTGTCTCCCCTGAGATGTGTTCCGCTCTGATGGAACTCACATTGGTTTCTGCCCATCGGGCCAGCGCCAATGCTTCCTTCATTAGTTCCACTGATCTCGTTCCTCCCTCCTTGTTTACATGTGCCTTGGCTGCTACATTGTCTGTAAGCACGAGGACGTGCCTCCTCGTTACTAGGTGAGAGAAATGACGGAGGGCCAGGCGTATGGCCCGGAGCTCTAGCCAGTTGATGCTGTGTGACAGGTCCTTCTGTCCCCACTGGCCCTGTGCTATCTGGGTTCCCAGGTGGGCCCCCCATCCGAACAGGCTCGCGTCTGTCGTGAGTGTGACCCTGTTCGGTTCCCTGAATATGCTCCCCTTGAGTGTCGTGGGGGATAGCCACCATTTTAGTGATTTCATCACCTGTGCTGTTACCAGCACCCTCTTGCTGGAGGTGCTGAGGTTCCTCCTCTGGTAGGGTAGGAGGAACCACTGCAACTCCCTCGAGTGGAGCCTTGCCCATGGGATGATGCCCATGCAAGATATCATCTTCCCCAGGAGCTTCGAGAGTTGTAGCAAGGGCACTCTCCTGATCCTTTGAATTTGGTGAATTAGCTTGGATATGTTGATCAGTCGCTCCTGGGAAAGGTATACCCTGCACTGTGACGTGTCTATCACCGCGCCCAGGTGTTGCAGTCTCCTTGAGGGAATGAGGTGGCTCTTGTTTAGATTGACCGAGAATCCGTGCCCCTGTAGGGTTCGGATTGTGGTCTCGAGATCTGCCCTTGCTTGCTCCCGAGATCTGGATTGAATCAAGATGTCGTCCAGATAAAACTGAACGCGAACCGGGATCAACCTGAGGTGGGCCGCTATTACAGCTAGGATCTTGGTGAATACCCTTGGTGCTGATGATAGCCCGAAGGGTAATGCCCTGTATTGGTAATGTCGACCCGCGTATGTAAATCTGAGGAATTTCCGGTAGCTGGGATGGATGGGAATGTGTAGGTACGCCTCTGTGAGATCTATTGAGGATAATAGGTCGTCTTCCCTGACGCTGGCTAGGATGGATTTCAAGGAGTGCATCTTGAACCTCCTGTACTTTATGAAATAGTTCAGGCCCTTCAGGTCCAAGATTGCTCTCCACCCTCCTGATGTCTTTGGGATGACGAAGAGGATAGAGTAAAATCCTCTTCCCTCCTCCTCCTTTGGTACCTTCTCTATGGCCTGGATTGACAGGAGGTGGGCTATGGCCGAAGCTATCAGCCTCGTCTTGTGTGCTCTTCTGGAGATGGGACATCTGATGAACCGGTTTGGTGGGGGAGAACAGAAGTCTAAGGTCAGACCATGCCTGATCGTTTCCAGAACCCAGGCGTCGGTCGTGGTCTGCTCCCAGACCTCGATGAAATTTCCTAACCGACCCCCAATGGGAGTATCCTGTTTGGCGTCACTTGGTACGCTTAAAGGATCTGCCTCCCGCTCCCCTATATGGGCGTCTGGACTGGAACTGGCCCCTGGCTCCCGGGCTCTGGCGATCCTGGGTTCGATCCTGTCTGGGGTAGAAGGATCGTGAGCCTCTGGGCCAGTCCCAGGATTGCCCTGATCGAAAGGGCTGTCTCCATTCCCAGGGGCTTCCTGGGCGGGAGCCCTGTCTCCGGAAGTCCTGACTGCCTCTCCTGTCTAACTTCTTTGATGGATGTACTAGGATTTTTTTCTTGTCTCTGCCTTCGCTGACATGTGGGTCCAGAATGGAACCAAATAGGGCTACTCCACTGTATTCGGACGTCGAAAGACGCCATTTGGACCTCAGGTCTGTCTTCCAATTTTTGAACCATAGTAGCCTACGTGAGGCCACTGTGGCCGCAATGGATCTAGCCGCATACTTTGTTGCGTACAGTGAAGCGTCAGAGACAAATTGCGAGGCCGCGAGGAGCTTGGCCAATGTTTGGTGTACTCTGACCTGGTCTGGAGGCACCGTGCCTTGCAGTTCCCTCAGCCACATGATACTGGCCCTCGCGAAGAATGATGATGAAGTGGCTGCTCTGGCCGCCCAGGCTGCAGCCATATGGGAACGCCGGAGGGAGTGTTCAAATTTCTTCTCCTCAGGTCTCAAGACCTCCGCCATGTCTCCTGGAATCGCGGAGGTAGAAAATAATGAAATTAAGGGGTTATCTACAGTAGGAACCTCTAACATGTTAGAGAAGGAGGGAGATAGGTTGAAAAGCTTTCTTTCCGCGCTGTTAGGTGCCGGTGGGCTTGCAAGTGAGGACCATTGTTCCTCCAGCGTGGTCATAAAGACCTCCGCACATGGAATGTACTTATCTTGTGGAACCTTTTTGGCAAACAGAGGATTGGCCTCCTTGCTTGTTGAGGGCTTCTCATCCTGTACTGATGTTAGGTTGACTGTGGAAACAGCCTTTACCAGGAGTGATTTTAGGAGCGCTGGGTTAAAGAGGCCAGAGCTCGTCGCCTGCTCAGGTGCAGTCTCCTCGTCCTCCGAGAGGGGCATGTCTGACATGTCAAGGTCCACTGAGTCACCCTCTCCCAGTTGAGAGGAAGTTTCAGAGGTGCTGGTAGGGGGTGGCCTAGCCCGACCCTTACGGGGTGTGTGAAAGGCCACTTGCCCCTTAGAAGCCATGAACTGGGAGAATGCATCCTGCATGAATGCATGAAATTGTGCCGACCATATGTTCTCCTGCGCCTTGTCGCTGGAGTGAGGCGCTGGAGTGTGGTCGGGTGAAGAAGAAGAAGCTGGTGAGGAGGGATTGGAGGAGTCTAACTGTTCAGTTTCCCCAGGAGGAGACCAAGTCTTGAGCACTTCCTCGGCAGTAGGATCTGTGCTGGGTGCCACCGCTGGGACAGGGGAAACCAAATTTGTCCCATTGGCATTGGTTCTCTGTGCCCTGCTAATTTGTCTTTCTAAAGCCAAATGTCTCCTCAAAGCCTCTCGCACAGCCGTTTTAGACTGTCCCTTCTGAGAAAGGTGCTTTGTTTTAGCTTTCTTCTTCCCCCCCACCTCTGATTCAGAAGATCTGCGTTTTTGTTGTTGCTGTGGGGGGGACAATTGAGGGACCTGTGTGACTGAATACGAGACATTGTCTGCCATTGTGCCAGACACCCCGAGTAGGTAATGCCTGGAGTGGGGGAACAAGATACGCAGATCAGATGCAGATGCTTGGGGCTGAGCCCTCCTCTGCCTATACAAACAATGGCCGGACAGACAGGAGTCTTTGGACAGAAGATCCTGCAAGGCAGTGACTAAAGGCCACTATAGGAACAGTCAGGGAAAAATGCTCCTCCTCACCTCCTCACCTAGTCCAGACAAAGTGCAGTTTATATCTCTCTCTCCCCCAGTCTGTGGCTGTGGCAACAGACCACGATCAGAACGGTTCTCTTTCTTTTCCCTCTTCCTTCCTCTTGTCTCAATTTCTTGAGATAACCACAGATCCTAGCATGAGGGCTCCCCCTTTGTCTGCAAGGAAATGGAATCCGGATGGTGGCCCCGCCCCCAAGGGAAAAACGGCGGGTAGATCCGTTCGTTCAAAATGGCGAATGGGGAAGAAGCCACGCCTCCCAATGGTAGCCCGGGAATCCACGAGGTTCAAAACAATGGCGGATCTTTGACTTTGGCAATCAGTAAGACTCCTTTAGTCTTAAGGGGCTGCGCCTCTCCTCTAAGGAGAAAGAAATTCTCGCGCTAGTTCTGCTCTTGTCGGGCTGCTTCTCGCGCCGCTCAGCTGGTCTATGCCGAGCGGCGCCGCGGTTTGCCGCTTTCCGCGCGGCTCAGCTGTTTCACGCTGAGCGGCGCCTCGTTCTATCGGCCAAACCACTCAGCTGTTTGGCGGACCCGGAGGGCGACGAGCAACCCGGTGTGAGGCCCCCGCGCCAAACAGCTGCTCGGCGGGCCGGAAATCGGCGAGCGATCCGGCCCGGCTCCAAGCCTCCCGTAAGTCCCTGACGCCCCACTCACGAGTCCGCCGATCCTGGCTGCCTCTCTCGAGTCCTATCAGCTGCCAGTAAACTTTTCTTTCAACTGGAGGAAGAGGGGATTCCTTTTCTCTCTTCTTCTTTTTTTTTTTTTTTTTTTGAGTTAAATTAGTTTTGTTCTGAGAGCTGCCTCTCGCACTTCTACCAGGCTTCGAGACTGAGTCAAAACTGGGGTCACGCCCAAAGGAAGGGGTGTGGCCGAAGTTTTTACCCAGTCTGCCAGGCAGGAAGGCCGTCATAGAACCCATCCATTTGGACTCTACAGCCATCCTGCTGGAGAAAAGACTGGAAATTATTTTATCACTGGCTGAAGGAAAGAAGAAAGGATTAGAAAGTAAATATGTATTAGCATATAAACTCAGACAGCACATTGGTTGAAACATTACTATTGTATGTATGGAAAAAATGAATAAAAAAACTTATATACAAAAAATGGTATGTGGTAATGACTTAGGAAGATGGGGAGGAAAGATACTGCCTAGGGAACAGTCGGGTAAAAAAGGGCACAACCCATATGCATAATGTGAGTAATTGGAAGAGTGGGAGCGTGTAAGATAGAAATATAGAAAAAAATGAATGAGGCAACCTTGATGCCCTTGTTTCTAAATTTTATTAAAACTGCTAGGGCAATTCAATTGGTATGTTTCTCTTTATTAAGACAATAACTCTTTTTTGAAGATAGTAACAGTAGCTGGGTGGGGAACTTGAGGCTTGCTAATTATGAATATTTATGCTTACATCATCTGTTACTTATGCATTATGTACGATTATCATTTTCCCTTCCTTTCCTGAAATGTACAGATATGAGTGCATCCTTTTGTCTGTAGAAATCCTTCCCACTATTTTCTGGAAGAAAATTCCTCCATTGTACATTGAATAAATAATTGCAGTGGGCCTCTAATATTGATATTTTGGGGTTCTGCGCCTAATTCTGAAACTGGTATCAGATGTGGGATTCACAAACTTCAAGGTGTGACCAGGGACAACAAAGGATGAGTGCTGTGGGATTGATCCCCCATCTCTTCCTAATGCCACATAAGGGTATTATTTAGGTATGTAATGCAATGGTCTATGGGTAAAGTCAATTTTGGCTATGGAAGTTTGTTTAATGTATAGGATCCTTCCATTCCAATTCTCAGTCATCCCTAGTCCTGTTGCAAGCTCAGCTGAAAATGACTAGAGATGTCCAGAAAGCAAGGCAAAATTTGGCTTTGGAGGAATGAGTGTGACCCTTTTGTGTTGAATAGACTGACTCCTGAGGCTCTGTTCAAACTCCCTCTTTTTTCTATTTTCTTAATGAATGAAGTTGTCTAAGTTGGTACTAGGGCAGGGAGGGAAGTATATAGGGGTGGTTAGGAAGACCTGTGATTGATTAAAGCAGAGGTCCCCAACCTTTTGAGTGCCAGGAACCGGTTCCATGAAGAGATGTGTGTGGTTTTGTGTGTTGCCTGCATCCTGCAGAGGGGGTTTTGCTTGTTTGTGCAGACCAGTTGTTGGCATGCAGCGGCCATGGACCAGAGGTTGGGGACTCCTGGATTAAAGAGTATTTCCCAAACAGATAAAGTTGCTGTGGCCCAGAACTAGGAATGGGCCTAGTGCCCTCGCTTCAGTTTGTGAAAGAAATTGAGTGTATAAAATTGAAATAGATCTTTAAATGCTGTTCTGCCCCAATCGGAAAAGAAACAGCTCAAGACATGAATCCAAGACCACAATAATTGATGCAAGAAAGGAAAAGGGAAGGAATACCCTCCAACTATAGACAGGGGTAGAAATCACAGATATATGTAATCTGAACAGAAATGTAAAAAATCTATTGGAGGAAGGCAAGTGGGAAATTGTAGGAGGCTCCACAGGCTGGTTTATGAAACATCCATGTGGACTGGGTGTGACTTAATATACAAGCAATGGAAATAATAAAACTCAGTGGTCATATTGTGTATAGGGAAAATTGACAAGTACCCTGGATGTGTTTCATCAGAAGAGACATGATTGCAGTGAGACTCCTTTTGACATAAGACTTCTGGGCACAAACTGAAAGGTTTAAAAAAATACACCTTTACCCCTTTCCTTATCTACTAGTTCCATCCTACTTTCAGAGAAATGAGAGTGACCTGGCTCTAGTGTTTTGGCTTACAGGAAGAAGTCAAAAGACAGTGGAGTGAAAATGCAGGACAGAAAATACAGGGTGCTTTCACCTATAAAGTAATGGGCAAAGGCCTGTTGTAGAAGGAGCTATATTAAGTTCTGACATAGCAAATCAGGTTTTGAGGAGTGTATGAATATGGAAGGAGAGCCTCAGAGGTTCGCCACTTTGTAAAAATAATCAACTAGATACAGACAATGAAATGACAAAAACAACAATAACATGAAAAGCTAGAACAATTGAAAACAAGTGAGATTATCACAGAAGCAGCTGGACTGTTGTCTTTCAAAATCATCTGATTTACTTATTTACAGAAAAGTCT
Organism: Crotalus tigris; assembly: GCF_016545835.1. Classification (NCBI taxonomy): domain Eukaryota; kingdom Metazoa; phylum Chordata; class Lepidosauria; order Squamata; family Viperidae; genus Crotalus; species Crotalus tigris. The sequence continues at coordinate 401,719 of NW_024097524.1, forward strand.
GGCAGAAATATTTTGATAAATAATATATTTATTGTATTTCTGGAGAAAGATGCTCAGAAGGGATCCGATGCCCAACATTATTAGATTATATAGGAGACAGTGGGAGATGTATATTTCCAGACTTGAAAAACTGATGTCACCCCTCTCAGGTACATCAGTCAGGAAATACAAACAGATAAGCTAATACTATTTTATTGTAAAGCTACATTAACAAGTCTGAAAGCATCTTCCAATTCCTCATCTCCCAAAGTCATGCTCACTTACCATTATAGAAAAAGAGGGAAAAATCTGGTATGATTGTTAAGGAGGAACAGCCCAACTAGCCAAAACATAAACTTAATTTGAAATAATTTAATTTAATTTAAGCAGAATCAAAATTATAAAGTAAGTATAGTTAATATTATTTTCTGAATAGATCACAAATTTCTCATTCTCACATTAGAAATTACAATATTGACAATTTTTGGAAGCATTTTGAAAACATACTCATGCCTTATGGAGATTGCATGTAGTCCTGGACCACAAATTGTACAGCTCTGAGTAAAAGTGAATATATTCTACATATAATTTTGATATTTAACAAACTACTAATCTCACTAAACTTTTTTTCTTGGAACAGAAATTTATACATACAGGTAGTCCTCAAGTTACAAGTGTAATGGGAGGCTGACCATTTTACTCGTAACTCAAAAACTCATGGCAGTGAATCTTGTACCTCAAATGAGCTCACTCCCTTGCTTGTTAAGACGCATACGGCTCATTAAGTGAACATGAGGTATCTCAGGGTGGGGAAGACCATGAAGGGCTTAGTGATGGAACTAGTGGTTATTCCCTGCCTCCTCGGTTATTCCCCGACCCACTAAGATACCTCATGCTTCCCCCTCCCTTCCTGCCGCGCAGGACTCACCTTGAAAAGATCCATCTCCTCTCTGATGCGGTTCCTCTTCCGCAGCGTCTCCCAGCCTCAAATCTGGGCGGCAGAAGCCTAGAAAAGGCCTCAAGTGCCTGGATTGGGCCACAGGAGAGCCAAAGAAGTATCCCCAGGCCTCAGATTCAGGCCTGGAAAGCATCCCCCAGCTTTGGTTCCGTTCTCTGTTGCAGAGAACAGAGGCCTAAAGTACCATGAGATAACGCGAGATCAGTAGCGTGAGCTCTCGCCCCACTGATTTCACATGACCTTGAGTTACTTTAGGCCTCCATTATCTGCGAAAGCACCAAAGGCCTGGAGTAGCCAAGAAAGTGAAGGATCTTGATCTTCGCAGGGTGAGTATTGAAGACCTACTGCCTAGGGAGACCCAGTGTGGGGTGAGGAGGCAGGGAATAACCACGGTGAATGTTGCAAAGCCTCTGCAGTCGCTCGTAAAGACGAATAACTGCCGTGGTGCCACAATATTTGTAATTTTGGGATTTGCTTGTAAGCACTAGGGGGCGCTTTATCGCGTAACTTCGAATGAGCGTTAAGTAAACGCTTATAACTCGGGGATTACCTATATCTATTTTCCTTCAGTTCAAAGAATTTTTAAAAATAAAGCTAAGAAAATAAAATAATCTTACCAGATGTTGATAACAATGAGGTCCACAAGGCTTATTATCTATTGCAGTTTCTGTATTTTTCCGTTTGTAAGTGTTAGGAGTCGCATGGAATGCTGCAGAGCATTTTGAAAGAAATAAATAAATCTGGTAAGTTTGTCTAAGAATAAGCCTTCACTTATTCTTCCTCTCAGCAACATGAAACTTAATGTAATAAATCACCAATGCTCATGATAAACTATTTAATACTGAAATAATACAATGAAATGATTGTGAATTTCAGGCACCTCCTGAATGGCATACTGGAATGCCCCCAGTATGACTTTATTGTATGTAATTGTATAATAATTCTGTTTAATAGTTGTACTACACTTTGCACAAATAATCCTTGTCTACCTTATCAGAGGATAGCATTAAATGTCCAACTTTTTTTACAATTATTAATTGAGAAATCAATTAAAATAGTTTGGAGGTGATATTAAGATTTCAACATCAAAACTATTATCTTTCCAGACTGCCTTTTTGGAATAGTGATATATGTTTTCAGATTATTTCATTCCTTTCTGGAAGGTAAATTTAAAAAAAAATATTGCTGGAGAACTAGTCAACTTCCATGCTCATTAAAAAATCTTGTACTTTGTAACTTGGAAATACAGTGTCATGCAGATGACACTCAATTGTGTCTTTCTTTTTAATCCAGTTCCAAGTTGCTAAAGATATACATTGGCAACTGTGATTACAGGACACAACTAATCAACTACACAATGTTGACTCAGAACTACACTAATACACAATGGGTAGTTGATTAGTTCTTCTGAGTCAATTTTGTTTTTGTTTAAAATTTCTTAACCTGGTATTCTTCAGATGTATGGTCTTTGATCCCTCATAATGTTGCTGGCTTTTTTACTTACAAGCAGCACACAAAAATAAAGTATTCTTAAATCATAGTCTTATCAAATAATTTAGCACGTTGAAACATGATTTCATAGTAACTTTCAGGTAAGTATTACATATTGAGTAAATGCCAAAATGCCTTGCCCCAAAACAAAAGAAGGGAAATTGATTTCAGCAAAAGGACTAAATGATCATACACATTTCATATATAGAAAAATGAAATTATTGAAAAATTACACTGATTATAATAAAGTCATTCTACTTGCTGTACAAATCAAAGAACAAAGAGTATGAAAATAAAAAAAATCACCTTATTCGGATTCTCTAGTGCTTATGCATGTAACAGAAGTAAACCAACCAGAATGGAATATTTCAATCATTTTTCCAGATAATAAAAATATTTAAAATTACTTTTCACTTACGATGTAAGAAACAATCATATTTGAAACACCGTCTACAAAAAAGAGTGTGAAAAGAGTGTAGACTCTGCTCCCTCTGAACAGATTTGGCATTTGGTCCATCTATGTTTGGTGTGCACTCTGGAGGAAGAGCTCCTGGAAGTTGTTGTTCAGTAAGTTCTTTATATCTATAGAAAAAGTAAACACTATTATTTTACATGATTTAAAAATGAATTTTATGGTACTTCAAAGAAATACAAAGTATTTCAATTAAGTAAACACACTAAATTCAGCAAGAAGCCAATTTTAAACATTGTAAACTAGATAAACCAATACCTTTTGGAGCACACTGCAAAAGTAAACCTTCATCAACCTGTGATGTTATACTAAAAAAGGAAGATGTTATCTTGATAATATTTCAGTATTGGACATTATCATTTCCTATTAATAACAGTACAAAGAACATTTATTATGCATTCCTTGGACTTATAGCCCACCAAGAGTTAAAATTACCTTCCATGGGTATTTACATTTTATACCAACAGCAATCTCATGAGATACATTAGGTTAAAAGAGAGGGTTTACTTTTAAATCACCCAGTGAGTGATAAAATTATACTTAAAAGTTTTAATCTAAAACCTTAATCGCTACACTAACTTTTTGTTGATTTTAAAATGAGACAGGGACCCAAATAACATATTCAAAATGTAATCATTTTCACAAAGTCAAATAATATGCTTTTCAAACATTTGATTAATATTAATAGGTTCAGATAATTTGGAATTCCAATCTAAGTCTACAAATTTAGCAACCTAATTTAAAAATTTGGTTAACCACATCCTACAATTTGCTATGACTATATTACATCATTTCTCCAGAAATGGAGATTCTGTTTTACATAATTTAATAACATCTTACTTTTCTTTCAATTCTTCTGCTGTACCCTTATCAGGAAACATTGAAGAAATGGCTTCGAATATCTTATCAGAAGGAAACTTCCGAGGTGGATGACTCTCTTTCTCTATATAGAAGAAAGAAAAATCTGTGGATACATCTTAGATATGCGTTTAAAAGGAAATGATTTTATTGTTTGAATTTTTATTGCTTTTATTTTTTGTATTAGACTATTGTACATATATGTGTGCTGCTTTAATTGAAAAGGCAAGAAGACAAAAAAGGAAAGGAAAAAAGCAAGTGGCAGTAAACAGTTAAAGCAGTTAAGGCTCAGAAGAGACTAGAAAATTTTATTTAGCCAGAAATGTAACAGTAAGACTTCAGCTCATTGAAATATTAAGTCAGACTTTTTTTAAGTAATTGGAAGAGAAGAGACTGAGAAGAATCTGATTATTAGAATGCTTCCATTCCAGAGGGAAATGAAGGTCTCTTTTCCATACGTGTAGCTTCAGGTTATGGTCACTGTGTTGACTGACTGGCCCCTGCAGAGCTTACGTGAGTGGTAATGTTTCTCCAAGTTGCAGTGAGCCACTACTGTCATTAGAGTGGCTGTTAGGACTGGAACCAGGAGCATGGAGCCCTATATAAAACATGACTGACGCTTTAGCAGGATTATCTGCTGCAAGAACTTATTGCAAGATTTTGTTATGATCTTGCTGTGGTTGGCAAAAGAAAAGGTTAATGGGAAGAAGTGGAAAATGGCCACGCTACTTCATCCAACAGAGAATAAGGGGGTATCAGGAATAGAGACTGACAGCATCTTCTTTACCTGGGAATCCAGAAAAGGCAGTAGTAGGTTCCACATACCACAATCAGGATCTTGCAACATAGCAACAGCATTGTTGGGCTGAGGAACCCAGCATATAATACTTTTGGTTTATCTCAGACATGTCAAATTTGTGACATCACGTGACGTCGCACAACGTATCGGGCAGTTTTGACACGTCCGGCCTCCAGGAGCAATTTGACACCCTTGGTGTGTCTTATAGATTTTTGGTAGCTAATCATTAAAGTAGCCTGTAAGTGTAACCTATCACATTCCTGTTTTATGGGAACCTATTTTTGCAATTTCTTTTTACATATACTTTTTTTTACTAATTTTCACTTACATTAAAAGATGCTTTGTTTAGCTCGTGCTTGTCCAGGCAAGCACTCAGGGCATTCTGTATAGTGTTTGTGAAATATACAGTTTGGGCATGCCTACATATGCTTAGGCGGGATGGATGCTGGATGGATGCTGCCTGGAAAGGCTACAAAAAGCAGCTCACATGCACAGATGCCACTCATTTTGATGATATCAGTTTCCCATGTATTTTGATACGATTGTTTCAAGGCATAACATTGTCTTGATACATATAATTTACATAACAAGTAAGCCAGTTATAGACTTGCTGTAGGATACTGATTACAGCAGGAATGTCTTGGAATGTCAGAACAGCCGTAATAGGTTCTGTTATATTTGTGGTGAATACACACTTAAAGGCTCAAAGATGCAGCATGACTGGACTTGTTAAGAAAGCAAAAGACTTGCTTGTAATATTAATGATCAAGACAAGTCCTGAGCTCCTCATATTTATTGTACAAGATATGCTGTTAATTTAAATTTTAAAGCTTGGAAGTCAGTGCTGCTTGTTGCCCCAATGATATGGCAAGAACAGAATGAACACATGACAGATTGTTAAAAAAAATAAATTAAATACCACAATTTGCCTTCAGCAATGACATCAATGACACACAATTACAATATGCCTGTAGCAAAACCACCAGAGAAATGGAGCTTAGACAAAATAGATGAAGATGCAGCAATGCACTGGCTAGGCACAGACAGTGACAATGATCCAAATTTTAAACCATATATGTCTAGTGAGCTTCATCTCATAACACAGTCAGAATTAAACAATCAGGGACTTAGATCTTCCATCCTTCCAAGGCTGGTAAAACGAGGACATAGATTGTTGGGGACTAGTCACTAGAAGATCTCCAAGATCCCTTCCAATCCTATTATTCTATGTTCTGTGTTACTAAAAGATCTCTATTCTATGTTGGTAAAAGTTTGGTTGTCCAGTAGAATACCATTCTACTCATTTTTGATCAGGTTGCACTTCTACAAGACCAAGTTTACACCTTGCAAACTCTTCTACAATTTCAATTTATCAAGGTCCATGGAGAAAGTTATAGATTTAAGATCAACAGAAGGTGACTGCTATCTGGCTTGTTCATTATCACCTGAACTGAGATTCATGAAATGTGAAAAATGTGCTGTAAAGACCATGGGGCAGTATATAAATTAAATCATCACTCCTGCAGCCTAGAGATACTTTTTATCAATGTAACATCTTCATTTAAGACCAGCATGAGATGAGTAATTTCCAATTGGTAAATATCTAATCCAATTTTTATAACATGGGGAGTATGTTGCGCCATTATTCTTCAAGGTCTATAGAAATAAAATTGTATGATATCTTAATTTTTTTTAAAAAATAAGTCCAATCCCTCTAGCCATGGGTTGGCAAACCGCGGCTCTGGAGCCGCATGTGGCTGTTTGAGCTTTCTGATGCAGCTCCAAGCCTCCTCCGTCATTTACAGAGAGAGAGACAGAGAGAGGCACTTGTGCTTCCCTTCTCTCTCTCTCTCTCTCTCTCTCACACACACACACACACACACATGCGGACTTTCCCCCTTGTAGGACTACTGATTGGCCCTGCGCCTGGGTGCCCCGCCCCCTGGGAGAAGCGTGGCCAGGAAGTCCCTTTCCTGGGCTGGCCCCGTCCGAGGCGCATGTAGCTGGGGAGCCGCATGGGGAAGCCCCAGGATCCCCACTGGGAGCGGCCCAACAGAGCCTCCGCTTAGCAGGCCAGCCCTCCCACAAACCATGACCCCGAGGGAGAGCAGCCCCTGTGATCCCCAGCCGATGTGACTGTTGGCCCCGCTGGCCGGGAAGGCGCACTGGAGTCCCGGCTGCTGGGAAGGAAGAGGGAGACGCAGCAATGGCAGGAGAAGAGAGCTGGTTTAAAGCCAGCCCAGTCAGCTTGTTGGCGAAGAATGTGAGGTGAGCAGAAGATGGGGGGGAGAGAAAAGGAGGGGGGAGGTATTTTCCAACCAGCAGCATAGCTGGAGACGGAGGGTCGGTGGCAGGGGGAGGGAGGGGGCTTCAAGTCTGTGGAGCGCCACCACGATCCGGCTATGGGGCAGGTGGCACCCCCCTGGCATACCTGTACCAGAGCAGCCCCTTCTGGCCAGAGTTGCTGGACACCAGCAGCCCTGGCTGGACCCGCAGAGGGGCGCCTCCTCCTGGGGTCCAGCGGCGGCTTCCTCGCCTTCCTCCTCCTCCTCCTCCTGCCTCCCGAGCGGCAAGAGGGGCACCTGGGGGGGGTGGCCAGGCTGGCAGAGGGGCTGGCAGGGGCCGGTCAGCCAGAGCAGCTGCAGCATCACAGCTAGGGCCAGAGCGGCACCAGCCCCCTCCCAGCAGCCAGCCAGGGCTACATCCCATGGGCGGAGGGCAAGCCCGGGCAGCGCAAAGTCCTGGCTGGGGCAGTGGCAGCTTCCTCGCCCTCTTCCTCCTCCTCCCCTTCTTCCTCCTGTGGCTCCCCAGGCAGCAATCCCGGCTGGGGCGGCAACGGCTTCTTCGCCCTCCTCCTCCCCTTCTTCCTCCTGCTGCCCCCTGGGCAGCAGTCCTGGCTGGGGCGGCAGCCGGCATGGAATTGCTCCCTGAACCGTCCCTGGGGCGCTCCCTGGGCAGCCAAGCTGGCCACGCGTCTCCCCATGCCAGTCTGTGGTGCCCCAGGCCCCTTTCAGCACCTTCTGCTGCCTCCTGCCCCCCTCCTCTCCCTGCTCCTTCCACTCTGTCTGCCTTTTGTTCTCTCTCTCTCTCTCCTTGTTTGGAGAGAGAGGATGAGGAAAGAGAGAGGGAGAGGAAAGAGAGAGGGAAAGAGGAAAGAGAGGGGGAGAGGAAAGAAAGAGAAGAGGAAAGAGAAAGAGGAAAGAGAGTGAGAGAGAGAGAAAGAATGAAAGAGAGAGAGGAAAGAGAGAGAGAAAGAGAGAGGGAGAGGAAAAAGAGAAGGAGAGGGAGAGGAAAGAGAGTGAGAAAGAGAGAGGGAGAGGAAAGAGAGTGAGAAAGAGAGGGAGAGGAAAGACTGAGAAAGAGGAAAGAGAGAGGTAGAGGAAAGAGAGAAAGGAAAGAGAAAGAGAGAGGGAGAGGAAAGAGAGTGTGAGAGGAAAGAAAGAGGGAGGTAGAGAGAGAGAGACAGAGATAGAGAGACCCTTTTGACATCTAAAATGAAGATAACACTGCATATATCATGTATGTATGTATGCATGCATGCATGCATGTATGTATGTATGTAGGTCTTTGGCTATTCGGGTTTTCTCCCGCATAAAATTGGAAGTGTCTTGGCGACGTTTCGACGAAGTCCCATTCGTCATCTTCAGGCTGGTGTTTTCGGCTTTGTGCTTCTAGGAGCAATGTGTGATCGTAGCTGTTTCTTCCTTTTAACTGCCAGTGGGGGTATGAACTGATTGGGTGGGAGCTTGGCTGTGTTCTGACTGGTGGAGTTGTGTTCTGATTGGTTAGGGGCTTGGCTGTGCTCTGATTGGATGGGGGCTTGGCTGTGCTCTGATTGGATGGGGGAGTGTTCTGTTTGGGTGGGGGCTTTGTTGTGCTCAGGTTACTCTGAGTTGCACGGGGGTTTAAAATGGTGAGCTGCATTGCTATTTTTTGGCTTTGCGTTCGTGGTCGTGCCTCATCTTCATGGTGGGTGTCAGTTTGCTTCATGTATGGATTGGAGGGGTTTAAAGTGGCTAATGATGCAGCTATGGTCTGGCTTCTGGTTTGTGGTCGTGCCTCATCATCGGTGTGGCTTTGGGTTTGCTTTTTGCGTGGATGTGTGATGGTGACATCTTGTGTGGTTTTTGTGAGTGTGGGTCTGGTGTCATTTTTTATATATATACATATGTGTGTTTTCTGAGGTTTTCGCGGGTGTTTGTATGAAGGTCTTTGGTTGTTCGGGTTTTCTCCTGCGTAAAATTGGAAGTATCTTGGCGACGTTTCGACGAAGTCCCATTCGTCATCTTCAGGCTGGTGTTTTCAGCTTCGTGCTTCGAGCAGCAATGTGTGGTCTTAGCTGTTTCTTCCTTTTAACTGCCAGTGGGGGTATGAACTGATTGGGAGTTTGGCTGTGTTCTGATTGGGTGGAGGTGTGTTCTGATTGGTTAGGGGCTTGGCTGTGCTCTGATTGGCTGGGGGTTGGCTGTGCTCTATTGTGGGGGGTTGGCTGTGCTCTGATTGGCTGGGGGAGTGTTCTGTTTGGTTGTGCTCAGGTTAGTCTGAGTTGCAGAGGGGTTTAAGATTTTGGGCTGCCTTGCTATTTTTTTGGCTTCGCGTTCGTGGTCGTGCCTCCTCTTCATGGAGGGTGTCAGTTTGCTTCATGTTTGGATTGGAGGGGTTTAAAGTGGCTAATGATGCAGCTGTGGTCTGGCTTCTGGTTTGTGGTCGTGCCTCATCATCGGTGTGGCTTTGGGTTTGTTTTTGGCGTGGATGTGTGGTGGTGACATCCTGTGTAGTTTTTGTGAGTGTGGGTCTGGTATCATTTTTTGTGTTAGGGAGTCGTTTGTCAATAAGGGCGGGTTTCCAAATGGCTGGTAGGCGGGAGGTATCATCTCGCTTGTTCATGCTGTGTGGGCGTTTTTCTATCTCGATGGCTTCTCTGATTATTCTGTTATTAAAATTTTCACTTTTGGCAATGGTTCTGGTATTTTTAAAGTCAATTTCATGTCCTGTGGCTTTAAGGTGTTGGACCAGGGAAGATGTTGGTTCCTCTTTTTTGACTGAGTTCTTATGTTCTTCAATGCGTGCACTTATTCTTCTGTTGGTTTGTCCGATGTATGTGGTGGGACAAGTGGTGCATGGGATTTCGTATACTCCTTGATTTTCTAATTCAATTTTATCTTTGGGGTTTCTAAGGATGGTGGATATTTTTCTGTTTGTGCAGAATGCTGTTTTGATGTTGTGTTTATGGAGGATCTTACTGATTCTGTCTGTGGTGCCTTTTATGTATGGGAGGAGGGCTTTGCCGTTTTCTTGTTCTTTGTCTTGGATTTTAGTGGGGGTTTCTTTTTGGATTAGGTTTGTAATCTTATTTCTATGGAATCCATTGGATGTTAGTACATTGGTGAGAGTGTGTAGTTCGGGTTTTAGGTGTTGTTCGTCAGCTAAGCGTTTTGTTCTGGAGATGAGTGTCTTGGCTACAGAGTTGATCTGTGCTGGGTGGTGGTGTGAGAGAGCGTGCAGATAGCGGTTTGTGTGTGTTTTCTTCTGGTAGATGGTGTGTCCTAGGGAGCCATTGGATTTCTTGTAGACTAAGACATCCAGGAAGGGAAGTTGGTTGTTAGCTTCTGTTTCCATGGTGAACTGTATTTTGGGGTGTAGGCTGTTGAGGTGTGTGAGGAAGTTGTCCAGTTTTTCTTTCCCATGTGGCCAGATTATGAAGGTGTCGTCTACGTATCTGAGCCAGAGTTTGGGTTTGTGATCCGATTTTTCTAGAGCTTGGGTTTCAAAGTGTTCCATGTAGAGGTTGGCAATGACAGGTGAGAGGGGTGATCCCATGGGTGCTCCTTCTGTTTGTTTGTATTTTTGTCCATTATAGATGAAGTATGTGTTGGATAGGCAGTGGTTGGTCAGATCTAAGATGTGTTTGGGGGGGTTATATTTGTTTTGGATAGCTGTCAAGGCTTCTTTGATAGGCACTTGGGTGAAGAGGGATATGACATCGAAGCTCACTAGTAGGTCGCTGGGCTGTAAGTTTTGTTTCTTTATGATCTCTATAAACTGGAATGAGTTTTTTACGTGTGAGGTGATGGATTCTGCATAGGGCTGTAGTTGTTTGGCGAGAAATTTGGCTAGGTTTTGTAGAGGTGAGCCTATGGAGCTGACTATAGGTCTGAGTGGGGTTCCTTCTTTGTGTATCTTGGGGAGACCATAGAGTTTGGGGCATCTGGATGATTTCTCTCTGGGAATGATTCTTTGCTGGATCTCTTCGCTAATGGGGGAGGCTTTTATTTTGGATCTGGTGGTTTTTTCCAGGTAGGTGGTGGGATCTGTATTTAGGGGTTTGTATGTGGAGTCTTGGAGTAGGTTGGTTAATTTGGTTTGGTAGTCAGATGTGTTCATAACCACTGTGGCATTGCCCTTGTCTGCTGGTAGGATTATTATGCTGGTGTCTTCTTTCAGGTTACGTAGTGCTGTCTGTTCCTCTTTGGGTAAGTTGCTTTTGGGTGGCTTGCTGGTGCAGAGGATGTTGGTGATTTCGAGTCTGATTCTGTTAGCGTCGTCGGGGTTGATTTTGGTCAGGCTGGTTTCAACTCCACATATAATGGTTTCAGTGGGGATGTGTTTGGGAGCGACTGCAAAGTTGAATCCTTTGGAAAGGACATTGGTTTTGGGCTTTGGTGAGGATCCTATCTGAGATGTTATGCACTGTTTGTTTCATGTGTGGCTGTGAGGGAGGAGGGGTTTGTTTCTGGCGTTCTTGTAGTCTTCTGAGTTTGTTGGTGTGTGTATCTGTCTTGAGGGTGGTCTGTGTTTTCGGCTCTCCAGACGGCGAGTTGTTTGGATTTGTACATATATATATGTAGGTCTTTGGTTGTTCGGGTTTTCTCCCGCGTAAAATTGGAAGTGTCTTGGCGACGTTTCGACGAAGTCCCATTCGTCATCTTCAGGCTGGTGTTTTCAGCTTCGTGCTTTGAGCAGCAATGTGTGGTCTTAGCTGTTTCTTCCTTTTAACTGCCAGTGGGGGTATGAACTGATTGGGTGGGAGCTTGGCTGTGTTCTGATTGGGTGGAGGTGTGTTCTGAATGGTTAGGGGCTTGGCTGTGCTCTGATTGGCTGGGGGAGTGTTTTGTTTGGTTGTGCTCAGGTTAGTCTGAGTTGCAGAGGGGTTTGAGATTTTGGGCTGCCTTGTTATTTTTTGAAAACACCAGCCTGAAGATGACGAATGGGACTTCGTCGAAACGTCGCCAAGACACTTCCAATTTTACGCAGGAGAAAACCCGAACAACCAAAGACCTACATACAAATACCCGCAAAACCTCAGAAACACATATATATATATATATATATATATATATATATATATATATATATATATATATATATATATATATGACATTAAAATCGATATATATATATATATATAAAATGACATTAAAAATCGAAAAATAATGATTCCTGGGTATATACATTTCGATAAAAAGACGATAAAACAACACGGTTTTAATAAATAAGGCCAAGCTTTCGATGGCTAGGAATCTGCCATCATCGTCAGGGTATAGACCAGCCAGTGAGGAAACCTGCTTATAAACATAGCCGCGCCTGCACTCCGCGCATGGACCTCGTAACAGGTCCCAGCCGATTGATTCTTACTTCACTTACAGCATTTGATGATTCCTTCTTATTACCCTTACTTACATCCACGTGGCCACCCACCTCCCCTTCCCCTTTAGTTCTCAAGTCATGAAGGCAACGTGTATTTCCCAAAATTGAAGTGTCCTCCGCGCTATTGAGTTGGTTCTTCTTCCTGTATTACTCAGAGCATTTCTCTCTTCCACTCCTCCGGCGCAAATCATACTCATTTGTATTTTTGTTATCGCAATATTTCATACCGTGGATTCCACCTTGACCCTCGTTTTCCAGCACATTTATACCTATCACCCCTCCAGTACCCTCATGATCTTTACCATTAATCTCATCCATACTTTTGTTTCCCCCCACTGCTCCTAACATATCATCTAATTGAATCCAAGGTCCGCCTTGTTTCGCTGTGACAGGTGTTCCCCGAGACATTTATGTTAATTTGATATCTGTTCGATGTCCCTCGTGCTCAATTCTCAAGCCGGTTGCCTCTCTTTCAGCTTTCTGTAGTGCCGCTCTCTGAGAGCGCGTGACTACTCCCGTAGCAGGGCGGCTGTAAGTATTGATCTTCTGTGCGGTTTTTTGGGGGAGAGCGCATCTCTATCTCGGTAATTCTGATCAACATGACAGCATAGCAGTGGTACTGTTCTGCCGTCACTCGCAGCAGTCATTTCCTTTTCTAAGTTCATACACGTTCCCAATGCACCAGCGACCGGATGCGTTGTAATAAGAGCACCATCAGGAACGAGGGGGTCAGTATGATCATTAGGATGACAGGCTTGTTCCATGTTAATTGGGATACTTGTTATTCATGTTTCTAAGTATTGAGTACGATGTAGGGAGGTATTCAAGGCATCCGGGGGTGGGCCACTGATATCAATAGGCTTCTTAGTTTGTGACGGGTATGCGTACAGATTATTAATCGAGGGAACTCTAAATTGTGGATTTTTCTTTTCCTTGTTGCCAGTTTCATCTGATAGATGCTCAAAGTTTTTGTTACTCGGTTGTTTTTTCCCGGATCATCTGCGTGTTTCCCACGCCTTCATGGTCTGATAAACTGGACGTAAGTCCACATGTCGGTTAATTGACATATTGTCTGAGAACCAGGCCTCTTTGAGCAACCTACCACTCTTGGAGGTGTCACTGGCAACAACCCTCACACCGTCAAAATTGAATTTATGACCAAACTCCACCAGATTAGTTAATATCTGGGAGGACTGCTCACCTCTTCTTATTGCCAGCTTATGTTCCTGCATTCTTGTTCCTACCCTTTTTGAAGTTTCTCCCACATAGTTGCTTGGGTAGTCACTACAATTAATCTTGTAGATGACTCCAGACTTCTTAACAATGGGGAGTGGGTCTTTTGGTCTCATAATGCAGGAACGCAATGTCCGGTCGGGTCTATGTGCAACCCTTATGCCATAGAGTGCCAATAGCCTGCTAGTAGCTTCCGCAATGTTGCTGATGTAAGGGAGGGTGATACGAGTTATCTGGGATGGCAACGCCCCAATTGATGCATTTTGGGGTGGTTTGGATAGAGTACTGTAGCATTTAATAAATTTTATGGGGTACCCATTATGTCTACAGAGACGGAAGAGGTGTTTTCTTTCCTCCATTTTGGCTTTGGCTGTATTGCAGTGGGAGTCTACCCTCTTAAAGATGGTTCTAATGCAGCTGACCTTGTGGGACACCGGATGATTGCTCTTATAATGCAAAATCCTTTCGGTGTGCATGGGTTTGCGGTAGATTCGAGTGGTTAAGGTCCCATCTGGCTGGCATTGAACTAAGACGTCAAGAAATGCCAGCTTGCCCTGATGTTCCTCCTCCTCCGTAAATTGCAGATTCACGCACATCGAATTAAGTGTGCACACAAAGTCAGCTTTCTGACTCCTCTTAATTATGACAAAAGTGTCATCAACATAGCGGGCCCAGAATTTTGGACAATACTGAGCCATCGCTACGTGTTCCAATTGCTGCAATACAGCCTCAGCAACAATACTCGAAATGGGTGATCCCATGGGAGTGCCTTTTATTTACTCATACATTGTGCCCTGAAACGTAAAATACGTTTTAAGGCAAAGGACTAGGAGGTCCACAAGGTCATCAGAGCGGAGTGAATCCGCTCTGAGTGGATGCTCATACATTGTGCCCTGAAACGTAAAATACGTTTTAAGGCAAAGGGCTAGGAGGTCCACAAGGTCATCAGAGCGGAGTGAATCCTGGTAACGTCCTGGTCCCTTGCGATACAAAAGATCTTTAATCGTCGCAATGGCCAGGTCCTGTGGGATAGAGGTGAAGAGGGAGATGATGTCAAAGGACACCATCACCTCATCATCCTCTATCCTCAAGATTCTTATCCTACTCAGGAATTCCTCCACAGATTTCACAGTAGTCTGACTGTCTGTGACCAAATGGCCAATACATTGGCTTAGCCATTTGGCCAATTCTGTAGGGCATTACCATCCCAGACAACTCATATCACCCTCCCTTACATTAGCAATGTCTCGGAAGCTACCACCAGGGTATTGGCACCCTATGGCCAATAGGGTAGTTGCCAGTGACACCTCCAAGAGTGGTAGGTCGCTCAAAGAGGCCTGGTTCTCAGACAATATGTCAATTAACCAACATGTAGACTTACATCCAATTTACCAGACCATGAAGGCGTGGGAAACACGCATACGATCCGGGAAAAAACACCTGAGTAACAAAACTTTGCCAGTTTCATTCTATCAGATGAAACTGGCAACAAGGAAGAGAAAAATCCACAATTTAGAGTTCCCTCAATTAACAATCAGTACGTATGCCCGTCACAAACTAAGAAGCCTATTGATATCAGTGGCCCACCCCCGGATGCCTTGAATACCTCCCTACATCGTACTCAATACTTAGAAACACGAATAACAAGTATCCCAATTAACATGGAACAAGCCTGTCATCCTAATGATCATACTGACCCCCTCGTTCCTGATGGTGCTCTTATTACAACGCATCCGGTCGCTGATGCATTCGGAACATGTATGAGCTTAGAAAAGGAAATGACTGCTGCAAGTGACGGCAGAACAGTACCTCTGCTATGCTGTCACACTGATCAGAATTAACAAGACAGAGACACGCTCCCCCCCCCAAAAAAAACACACAAAAGATCAATACTTACAGCCGCCCTGCTACGGGAGTAGTCACGCGTTCTCAGAGAATGGCACTACAGAAAGCTGAAAGAGAGGCAACCGGCTTGAGAATTGAGCACGGGGGACATCGAACAGATATCAAATTAACACAAATGTCTCGGGGAACGCCTGTCACAGCAAAACAAGACGGACCTTGGATTCAATTAGACGAGACATTAGGATCAGTGGGGGGAAACAAAAGTATGGATGAGATTAATGGTAAAGATCATGAGGATGCTGGAGGGGTGATAGGAATAAATGTGTTGGAAAACAAAGGTCGAGGTGGAACCCCCGGTATGAAATATTGCGATAACAAAAATACAAATATGATTTGCGCCGGAGAAGTGGAAGAGAGAAATGCTCTGAGGAATACAGGAAGAAGAACCAACTCAATAGTGTGGAGGACACTTTAACTTTGGGAAATACACGTTGCCTTCATGACTTGAGAACTAAAGGGGAAGGGGAGGTGGGTGGCCACGTGGATGTAAATAAGGGCCATAAGAAGGAATCATCAAATGTTGCAAGTGAAGTAAGAATCAGTCGGCTGGGACCCATTACGAGGTCCATGCGCAGAGTGCAGGCGCGGCTATATTTATAAGCAGGTTTCCTCACTGGCTGGTCTATACCCTGACGATGATGGCAGATTCCTAGCCATCGAAAGCTTGGTCTTATTTATTAAAACCGTGTTATTTTATCTTCTGGTGATCGTCATTTTATCTATCTATCTATCTATCTATCTATCTATCTATCTATCTATCTATCTATCTATCTATCTATCTATATGTTTTCTGAGGTTTTCGCGGGTGTTTGTATGTAGGTCTTTGGTTATTCGCGGGAGAAAACGCGGGACACGGAAGAAAACCTGAATAACCAAAGACCTACCTACACACACACACACACACACACACACACACACACACACACTATTAAAACAGTGATCACCAAGAGAATGCTTTAAGAGAATAAAATTTAATTAATCAACCAAGCTTTCGTCAAAATACATTTGACATCGTCAGGGTTAAAAGGCAAGTATAGGGAGTAGACTTATATACCGTTATCAAGTGTCCCGTTATCAAGCATCTGCTTCCGGCTCTTAGAGCGTGTCATAGGCCCCAGCTGTTCAGAATGTAACTCAAGCTTGTCTCCGAAACAGACAGCGGGACGAAGAACTCTCGACACGGACCACATGGGTGTCCTTACCATATATTAGTAATGTGTCTGAGGCCACAGCCAGGCTGCTGGCGCTAGATAATATAAAGGTGGCTCATAAGCCCAACCAGACTCTGCGGGCAAAAGTGATGCGCCCTAAGGATCAACTCCTATCATCGAGAGATCAACGGTAGTCTACAAGATCAATTGTATGGATTGCGACTTCTGGTGGTGTCGTTTTGTGTCGATGGCGGCTACATTCTAGCCGTCCGCCTGAGATCGTGTGAAAACCGTGGTGGAAGCGAACATCAGCTGTCCCGCAGCTTCAAGCTTCTCTCCCGGGCAGAAGGAGAGACGTGAGGTTTTTTGCCTTGTGGATAGTGGTAGAGCCACTAAGATCTCGAGGGCTTTTTTTGGGATCGAAGGGTGAACTCCCACGGAGTCCTAGGCAAACTCCGCGACTCAGATGCCTTTGTTCCCTTTTTGGGGGGGAAACGAAGCAAGACGCAGCTCCCACCTCCGCTACTTATGTGAATTGGTGAGTTAACTTTGAATGCGGACAGAGCTGATCAGGGGAATGGATTTACAGCTTAATTTGAACTTTAACTCCTGGAAGAAGAGTATCTCTTTTGTTCTTGTTATAAGGGAGAAATAAATGGCGATGAGTTGTTTTTCCTTCTCATGTAATTCTTTCTGATTGAACTTTTGGGACTTTTTAGTGGTCACATGAGAAGGGTATATATTGTTTTTTCTTTTTTTTTACATATAATTATAAGAGGGTTTTTGTTCCCTCTTTATTCTGCTTTTTTTTTTGGTCTTTTGGATTTTTTCTTTGGAGAAAAGTTTTCTTTAAAATGGCTTCGAAGCATCAAGCAACTTCTGCTGCGCCTAAGGTAGCTTCCTCTCCGGGAATACTTACAGTGCAGCAACCTAAAGCTAAATCACCACCACCCTCACCGCCGATACCAACACTCACGGTAAAGGATATTCAAGATGTTATGGGGAATGTCGTTTGTCAAATTAGACAAGAAATGAAGGAACTTTTGGAAGAGAGAAATAGGGTTATGAGGGAGGATATAGTAATGGCTTTGAAAGGACTCGCCTCTGTTGTTGAAAAGCTGGACAATCGTATTGAGGATGTTGTTGACAAAGTGGATTTATTAGAAGACTGTGTTGAAAATGTCGAAAAAACAGTGGAGACTTCACAGGATGAAATTCTTATGTCTCAGTATAGAGAAATGGAGTTCGCTTTGAGAATCAGAGGCTTGAGGGAAAATATGCAAGAAAACTTGAGGGAGGTGGTGGCAAATGATATTGCTGTGATACTTGAGAGGGAACCAGAGGAGATATTGAGGGAAATAGAGAAAATATTTAGAGTTAATTCCTGGATTGCAAAGCAGAGAAACCTACCAAGAGATGTGGTGGTTTATTTTGGGAAAAGATCCCTACGTAATGAAGTAATACAAGCATTTTATAATCAGAGATTTCAGATTGCTGCTCAGGATGTGATAATTTTAAAGGAGATTCCATCCAAAATTTTAAGAAGAAGGAAAGATTTTGCCTTTTTATCAGAGGAACTTAAAAAGCGGCAGATTCCATTCAGATGGGATATTCCAATTGGAATTGTGGTGAGCCATGTGCGGGCACGTTATAGACTTAATACAGTCGCAAAGGCTAAAGAGTTTTATATGTCGATCCTGGGAGCTCGCTCACCACCACCTTTACGTTTTAAAGTCTTTGATGTGAAAGAGGGAGAGCAGCCGGTTGGAGATGCTGCTATAATGAAAGCTGGAAAATCACAGGTTGTGCAGCAGTCTGCTGAGGTGAAAGAGCAGAGAATGACTCGAGCAGCCCATAGACGAAGAGAAAAAGAGCAACACAAGATGGATACAAAAGAGTCTACTCAAGAATCTGTGTCTGAGCCTGTGGGAGGAGCAAGACCTAAGAGATCTTCGATTCGATCCTCGATGTTAGATCTTCAGTCTTCTCCAGGCTTGCAGCTGAAGGAGATGGCAAAGCTCCTGACCTGGAATGTTAATGGCTTAAATTCTCCTCAGAAATGAAAGAAAATATTTCATTATTTGAAGCAACATAATAATGATATTGTTTGTTTGCAGGAAACTCATATTACCTTGAAGGATCAAAAATATTTGATAAACGCCCGATTGGGCTCTCATTTTGTATCTTCTGCTCCTGATAAAAAAGGGGGTGTTGTTATTTATGTTAAGAAAAATGTGTCAGCTAAATTAATAGATTCAGATTCTCAAGGAAGATATGTTATGATTGAAGTGGTGTTATATGGAAAGAAATTGCTTATAGTGGGTTTGTATGCCCCAATCAACAACAAAAACAGTTTTATAAGTTTTTACATCAAAAATTGATTTCATTGGATTATAAATCTGTGATCTTGATGGGAGATTAGAATGGTGTTTTGGATACATACAAAGATAAGAAAGGATCTTCCACTTTCTTCAAGCAAGCTAAACTACCAAAGGCTTTTTTTGAATTGAAAGAAGACTTGGAATTGAGGGATATTTGGCGGGAGCGCAATATAGATGACAGGGACTTTACTTTCTTTTCTGATAGACACTAATCGTTTTCAAGAATTGACTTTTTCTTGATTACTACAGATTTATACTTGAGTGTTAAAAATGTAAAAATTTTTCCAAGGACACTTACTGATCATAGCCCTGTATGGTTGGAATTAACTCCTGAGAAGGAAGAAAGGAGATCATGGAGGTTGAATGAAAATTTATTTAGATATGAAGTGAATGTATTGAAACTTAGAGAACATTTAAAAGAATTTTTTACCTTAAATATGTTCAAGGGAACTTCAATGGCAATGGTTTGGGATGCAAGTAAGGCCTATATGCGGGGGGTTTTGATTCAAATGAATAATTCTTATAGGCGAAAACAAATGCAAAAACATAAAGATTTGGAGGAGGAGATTAAATTAAAAGAAAAAATACTAATTATGAATCCTTTGGACAATAATGTTAAGGCCTCTATAAATCTGCTTAAATCACAATTTAATATGTTAATGGCTGACCAGGTTGCAACAACCTAAGTTTTATGAAACATAATACATTTTGTAATGCAAATAAATCGGGCAGGTGGTTAGCTTATCAATTAAGGAAGAAACAGAGGTCGACAATTATAGATAAAATAAATTATAATGGTAAAGTGGTTTTTCAAAAAGAATTGATAAAAAAATCTTTTTTAGATTTTTATACAAAATTATATATGGGCCAGAAGGTTCAGAGTTTGGATATAGCTAAATATTTATAAGATGCTCATTTTCCTAGATTAACAAATGATCAAAGAGATGAGATTAATGGGTTAATTACTTCACAGGAAATTATTAAGGCAATTAAACAATTAAAAGTTGGTAAAGCACCTGGCATAGATGGATTGACATCAATTTATTATAAAACTTTAAGTGAGGAGATGATTGAGCCTTTAAAGGAACTTTTTAATAGTATCTTATTGAGTTTGGAGATACCTCTATCTTGGAGAAGGGCTTTTATATCTTTGATTCCAAAAGAGGATCAAGATCTTACCTTACCTAAGAATTATAGATCTATATCTCTTTTGAATACAGATTATAAAATCTTTTCAAAGATTTTGGCGAATAGACTCATGATTGTATTGAATCAAATTATACATACTGACCAGACTGGTTTTATAACTGGGAGATATATGAAGAATAATGTTAGACAAATTATTAACTTAATTGAATATTTGGATAAAAACAATCAGATCTCTGTGGGTTTGATCTTTTTAGACGCGGAAAAAGCTTTTGATCAGTTAAATTGGCAATTTATGTTGAGATTGGTTGAAAAAATGAATTTTTGGGAAAAAATTTTGCAAGCTTTTAGAAGTTTTATCAAAAACAATCAGCGCAACTTATAATTAATGGAGGCTTATCTGAGGTTTTTCAAATTGAAAAGGGTACAAGACAGGGGTGTCCTCTGTCTCCGTTGTTGTTTGTTTTAACATTAGAGATTTTGCTGATTAAAATTCGTGAATCAACTAAAATAAAGGGAATAATGATTAATAAGGGAGAATATAAACTAAAAGCCTTTGCAGATGATCTGGTTGTAACTTTGTCTCAACCAACTGACTCAATAGTAGAGTTGTTGCAGATTATAAATCAGTATGGGCAAGTTTCTGGTTTTAAAGTTAATAACAATAAGACTAAAATTTTAACAAAAAACATGCCTAATTTGGATAAGGAAATGTTAGTTAATCTGACAGGTTTTGAAATTGTAAAAAAGGTAAAATATTTGGGAGTTTGTATTACTGCTTCTAATGCAAAACTTTATAAAAATAATTATGGCTATGGCTTAAAATGCAGAAGGATTTGAATGATTGGAAGAAATCGCAATTATCTTTGTTAGGGAGAATTGCTGCAGTGAAAATGAATCTTTTGCCAAAATTTCTTTTTTTGTTTCAAATGATACCTATTTTAAAGAAAGAGACAAATTTAGAAGAATGGCAGAGGGGGATTAATAGATTCATTTGGGCTGGAAAAAAACCAAGAGTCAAACTCAAAATTATTCAAGATGTTCGAGAGAGAGGTGGACTCAAGGTGCCGAACTTAAAATTGTATTATGATGCGGTGGTTCTGACTTTGATTAGTGATTGGGTTAACTTAACAAATTTAGATATGCTTTTTTTGGAAGGATGGGATTTATTATTTGGATGGCATGCGTATTTAATTTATAATAAAAAGATGGATAGGGTTTTTAGATCCCATGTTTTAAGAATTGCTTTACTGCGTGTCTGGAAGAAATATTACAGGTTAAATTCTAGAATACCATTGTGGGGAATTCCTGGGCACGCTATAGAAGGGATAAGGAAAGGAGTGAAAATGGATAGGATTTCTTATAAGCAATTGATTAAGTGGGAAGGGAATAAGTGGCAATTGATTGTATGGTTAAGTGGGCTCAAAATTTTGAAGAGCCGATTTTATTAGAAACATGGGAGACAATTTGGGTTAGGAATGTTAAGTTTACCCAAGCTCAAAATTTACGAGAAAATTTTTATAAAATGTTTTATAGATGGCACCTTGATCCACAAAAGATGTCTCGTATGTACCCTAATTAATAGCCCAAATGTTGGAGATGTGGTTGCATGGACGCAACCTATTATCATATTTGGTGGTCTTGTAGAGATATAAAGGCTTTTTGGATAAAGATTTGGTGGAATATTCAAAAAAATTTTAATAGAAGGATAAAATTCATACCACAACTATTTTTGTTAGGTATTATTGAAGATTGTGATAGTAAAGAGATTATTTTAATGTTGAATTTTATTACGGCAGCAAGGTTATTGATTGGGCAATATTGGAGAAAAGACTCCTTGCCTACTTTAGAGGAATGGTTTTTTAAAGTTTTTATTTATCAGAAATGGCAAAAATATTGGCTTATCTGAAAGACCATTCAGAAGAGAGATATAATTCAGTATGGAAAAGATGGGTAAATTTTGTTCAGAATAAATATGGAATTACAAAGTATTATTTAGCTTTTGAATAACTTATTGTGTAAAGTTGTTATGGTTAGATTTGTTGATTTTATTATAATGGAGTTAAAGGAGTTCTTAAATTTTTTAAGGATTTATGTATAATTGATTGATGTTTATTTAATCTTTTATGTTCTTTTTTTTGTTTTTAGCTCTGTATTCAGCTCTGGGAAGGGGGGGGTTAATGGGAGGGGGGAGGGAGAGAGGTGGGGTGGGATTTTATTGTAAAAAGTTTATAAAAATTTCAATTAAAAAAAAATTGTATGGATTGCCAGAGTAATTATGTAGGCGAGACATCGAAGAGGTTAAAAACACTCCTACATGAACATAACTTGGCAATCAGACAAGGCAAACAACACTCGCAGATTTGGGCTCACACGGCCGAGATTTTGAGAACACCCAAGTCTTGGACAGTGATGCTACAAAGGGAGGCCGCCTGTTGAAGGAAGCGTGGTATTCAGGAGTTGATTCCATCAACCGGCAAGTGGATCTATATGCAGCACATCAAGCCTTAAGAATGTGGAGCGCGGGTAACCATACTAACACCCAAAGGGAGCTTCACTACGAACGGTATGACCGAAATAAGGACGCGATTCGGAATCCCCCCCGTCCCACCACGTTAGCGGACTCTTGGGTGGTACTCCCCACTTACTAGAAAGGCAACTGCCGTCGGACCAACAACAGATCGGCCCCAACATACAACCCCCACAGGACCAGCCACAACCCATTGAAATCAAGCCCACCTCAGGATGGAAGGTTGGCATGCGGAATAACAGCCTGGGACTAGAGAGATCGAAGAGTAGATGGGATATGGTGGAGTTGGAGGAAGGTGATGAAGATGAGCTACCCCCTCCCCCCAATGGGATTGTTAAGCATGCAATGGTGACTCGGTCACGGCTAAATGAAAGAAGACACCCCCCTCCAGTGCATTTGACACGAGGTCTGGTAACTAAACAACAGCTACGATCAAAGCAGAAGAGCCCTGAGAAAGGTGATGATCAGGAGTTGCGGGTGAAGGAAGATGACGCCCACCGACAACGGATTGAACAACAGAGCGCTCCCAATGAGATGACAGCAAAGAACACTTTGAGCATGTGCGGGAGGAGAGTGATTGGAACGGACAGCAGACCCCTCAGTATGGTGCATGGGAAGGAAGACAGAAAGGAGTATATGGGGTGGGGGGGAGAAGAATCTGTAATGCATCCCCAAGGGACGAATGGGCAGGACCGAGGTGAATTTGTGACTCAGGGGGATACTGGAGTAAATGCAAAAATCCCCCAACCCTCACCCCTTAAGTGCAATCGTATGCAGGGTGATGGAGTAGGTGCACATGGGGGAGGGAAGACCCTGGTCCTGAATCCACTTAATCCCGAAGCTACCGATCCAGTGATGTGTGAGGGAATGCGAGCTAGGAACAAAAGAATGTGTATTAAAGGAGTTACATTCTGAACAGCTGGGGCCTATGACGCGCTCTAAGAGCCGGAAGCAGATGCTTGATAACGGGACGCTTGATAACGGTATATAAGTCTACTCCCTATACTTCCTTTTAACCCTGATGATGTCAAATGTATTTTGATGAAATCTTGGTTGATTAATTAAATTTTATTCTCTTAAAGCATTCTCTTGGTGATCACTGTTTTAATAGTATGGATATTCCCAAGAGTCATATTTTTACGTATGTATGTATGTATATATGTATATATAAAAGTATTAGAACGTGTTGTGCACTATTGTGAAGTTCAGAAATCAAAGGTTTTCTTGTTCTTTTATTTGATGGTAGTATTTCATAGTATAGCCATAGAATTTTTAGAATTTGTTGAATGACTTTAGTCATAGGACTCATCAAACTATAATGAAGGATGAAAAAAAGAATTGGATGTTTGAGTCCAATTGAGCAGGTCATGCTTTAATTACTTAGGGAAAAGGCTCCAATTCAATGGGTGAGAAATGCCTATGTCATGGCCTTTCCTGTGATGCTTAACAATTGCAGAAGATGAGCAAGTTGAAAAGATGGGGGGGGGGAGGATTCTGGATATAGAATGACTACAGATGGTTTAAATTGTGAGGTATACCACTGGAGTACCAAGCCAGAAAACCATGTCCAATCTAATAAACACAAAAGCAATTTGGTGCTTTTTACCTTTTGGTTTAGTACCTAAATATCTGTAGGATTGTCTTCTCTGACCAAAATTGAAACATCCATTATTTCTGTACCATAAAAAAGTGTTGATAGTGCCTTATTTTCGTGAAATGAGAAGGGCTGAGGACAGGAAATATTAGGCTTTTAGTAACAGCACCTGTATCCTATATTTTAAAACTTTAAAACTATGTTCTATGGAACCTTAGGATTCCATGAGAATTTGATGGATTTCCACAAGAGTATTTTTTTTAAAAAAATGCTTGAATTCAATCAATTTTCTGTTTCTAGAGTTTTACCTCTTGATTAGAGCTCTAAAAATTTGTTTTAAATAACTTACATAGCCTTGAAAAAGTATGAAGATTTCTGCTCTAGAAAGTTAGATTAATCTCAATATCTTCATAAATGATTTAGATGAGAGAATAGATAGGGGAATCATCAAATTTTCAGACTACACCAAGCTGGCAGGTATAGCCCACTCTCCATAAGATAAATTTAAAATACAGAAGTATCTCAACAGACTTGAATGCTGGGCCCTATCTAACAAAATTCAGTGATGAAAAAAGTAATCTACATTTAGGCAAGAAAAACCAAATGCACAGGTAAAAAATATGTGGTACTTGACTCAACAGTAATAACTGTAAAAAAAGATCTTTTGAGTCCTAGTGCGTAATCACTTAAATATGAGCCAGCAGTGTGCTGCAACTTCTAAAAAAGCCAACACAGTTCTAGGCTGCATTAATAAAGGGAGAGAATCACGATCACATGAAGTGTTAGTCCCACTTTATAATGCCTTGGTAATACCGCACTTGGAATATTGCATCCAATTTTAATCGCCATGGTATAAAAAAGGTGTTGAAATTCCAGAAAGAGTGCTGAGAAGAGCAAACAAAGATGACTAGGGGACTGGATGTTAAAACATATGAAGAACAGTTGCAGGAATTGGGTATGTTTAGTTTAATGAAAAGGGGTGACATGATAGTAGTGTTCCAATATCTAACAGGCTGCCACAAAGAAGAAGGAGTCAACCTATTCTTCAAAGCATCTGAAAGCAAAACAAGAAGCAATTGATGGAAACTAATCAAGGAAAGAACCAACCTAGATCTAAGTAGAAATTTCCTGACAGAACAATTAAACAGTGGAACAGCTTGCCTCCAGAAGTTATGGGTACTCCAACAATGAAGGTTTTTAAGAAGAGACTGGAAAAAGATTTGTCTGAAATGGTATAGGGTTTCTTGTTTGAGCAAGGAGTTGGATTAGAAAACCTCTAAAGTCTCTTCTAATTCTGTTATTCTATTATTCCCTTCTGCCATAGTCTTCCTGAAGTTGATGAAAGCAGAACTTTTCTGATGGAATAACTGGAAGTGCCAGTTGGCAGAAGAACTGCTGTCACCATCTAACTATTGCTGGATTTTATTTTAATTTTATTCTATTGTTTGCTTTTCTGTTGGTAAGCATTAAGGGAACTTATATAAATTTAGCAAATAGATAAAATATGAATAGGCAGGAAAGCTTCTTTATTTCTATGGTTTTTACATATTTCCTAAAAACAGATTCTTAGAGCAAGACCTCACAATAACAATATGATGGGTATACATCTTCCTTACTTAAACTTTCAACCGGAAGAAACAGAAGAGTTATTATGCATGCCCTCATACTAAAGATTTCAGCACCCCAGAAACTATTTCAATATACATTACTATGGATTTTATATATTACTTGGCCAGCAGGTTGCATAATGTATTAAAAAACATAGAAATAAATAGTTTATATATCTCCTTTCTCACCAACCTTGACTATCAGGGCAATTATAGATTATAAAATTAGGTGCAATTTATAAAGCACTAAGAGTTTAATTCCCAGTGGACTTCTGAATCTCATAAAATCCATACTAATTATAACAGTTGCATGCTCATGATGAGTCCCAAAAAAGATAAAACTAAGCTATACTGCCTCTTGGTGGTCAAATAATAACTAAATACTATTAAAACAACTATAGGAATCTTGAAGAGGAGTTTGGACTAAAAGACTACCAATATCTCTTCCAACTCTGTTATTCTGTTATAATCCCAAATTTTTTTCAGGTCAAATAAAGTTTCTTTTAATGTTTCACTAGAGTTTCTTTAGAGACTTAATTCATTCTTATTAACCAATCTAAATTAGCATTGTTTTCCCCTACTTTAAACATTAGAAAAGGATGTCTTAGAATAGTACATTTTTCTTTAAAAAAAAATATTTTATAAAAAAGTTACCAGAAGAAGTTGTGGGTTATTAAGTAAAATTTAATTTAATTTATTAAATTAAATACAGTTAGCATTATTTTATTTAACCTGGAAGTGGGAACATGTACACAACCTAAATTTCAAGGATTAGTAATTCACTATTACTGCTAAGCTCCCTTTCTGCACTATTCCCAGCTGTCCTTTGTTTTTGTAACAATCAGATTTGCTATTATGTTGTTCTTGTATTGGCTACAAGAGTACCGCTCCCCCATTATTTCAGCTTGTCTTTGCTGCACACATCCATCAGAGAATATATTTAATTTGGTAAATTTCTTTCATGGAGTCATATTGTCATCTAGTGATGTCTCTATAGTTTTCTTGGCAACAATATGGATGCCTTTTCCTGAGATGTGTTTTATCAGACCAAGCTGATATTTCTTGGAAAAACTACATCCAGGTATTAGGCAAGCTGGCCTGGTTAGCTTTTGGAGATCAGCCATTAACCCCTCAGTATTGTTATATATTGGCTTCTCCATCTTTATTGGCCATTAATCCCTCAGTATTGTTATATATTGACTTCTCCATTATTTTAGTTTTAAAATAATAATCATAACATTGTATTGTGCATGATTAATATTTCAGAAATATTAATCATCAGTAATATAATAATCAAAAGGTTGTGCTAGTTGACATTCAGCTTTAGATAATGTATTTCTCATGACATTACATAACTGAAAGTTTGTATTTTGATTATCAGATGTTCTTTGTTTAGTCAGGCCAGCATACTACAAAGATTTCTAAATCTTATTAATATACCCATTCTGTTGGTCTCTGCAGTGTTCTGTTTTTCATTTCTGCCATCAAGATTGTCATCATCATCATCATTGTCGTCATCATCGTCATCTTCATCATCACTGTACTGACCAAGTGCATTGACTAATTCCACAAATATTTCATCATTTATAAACCCACACTCTGAAATTTAAACATAAACAAACATTTAATGAAGCACATATTTATTACAAGTCTGGGTAAAGAAAATTAGCTTACTATGTAGAAAAAGACAATTCAATTTCTTAAGCCTGAAACAAATTAAGCACTTAAATGAGAGTAAATGCCATGGAATTTACAACATACAGATCTATATATATCCATAAAAAAATAAATGTATTTGTGGAAAAAACAGCTTTTTTCAGAATTTTCCAATTTACTAATTACTGCTTTTCAATTCTAATATTTGTTTCAAATCCATATCAGTTTATTAAAACCATATTATTTCATTGTTTTAGTTTATTGCCAAATAAGAATTGAAAGATCTATGCAAGGTTAAAGCTTAGACAACAGCATAAAATCCTTTATTTATGAAGGAAATTTAAAGCTCATAGGAATAATAGTTATGAACATTTTTAAAATTTTAAATTCCTAATGATCTAAGAGAAAAAATAAAAAATCATGGAAAAAGAGACAGATACTAAAAACAGAGAAGATAGTGATGAATTTTTGAAGATAGATAACAAAGATTCAACAACTTTTGTAAATTATTGTAAACTGACACCGCAACAGGGAAGAAATTTTTAATTTTTTAACAAACAAAAAAATCATGGACACAAAAACTGACATTATAGCGATTTGCAAACTATGTCATATATTTGAGCTTATGCCCACAGAAGACCCAAACTATATATGTATCAAATGTAAATCATATGAATTATTAGAAGAAAAAGTAAAGGATCTAGAAACAACTCTACCACTGTGAAACTCAATGAAAAAAGCAAGAATCTCCAACCTAACAAGACTACACCGATGGAGGCAATAAAGGGTGATTAAGAAGGACTTTGAAAAACTAACATAAGGATTAAAAGGTGAAGTGAGACAACGGAGAAATTTAATACTACTTAGTAGAACCTACTTTTGAAGAACAAAGTGCATTGAAATTTGGACTTTAACTGACATATATCTGGGTAAAGTGACGAGTGGACATTTTGGAAATATTGGATATATAGAAGAAGAAAGAAGAGGTGACATTTGGTGGATCGGTGGATAGACTAAATTGAGACAGAGAAAAATAAAGGCTGATGCAATACTGTAGCACTCATATACAAGCAGTGACTAAGCTACAAGTAGAAAAGGGGCATCAGGCAATATATTAAAAATAATGAAGTAAATGAATTATATTAACAAAATAGAAATAAGCATAATTGTGTAATTGAACTAAATAGAAGTGAGAAAGTAATTATAGTATTGTAAAGAAATATAGACAGGTGATTATTCAAATAAGAGTAATAGTGAATGAAATTAAGAGTGGTGATAATACTTAGAGAATAGTATATGTATATGCATCGTGTATAGTGCTATAGAAATATATATAAGAGGTGTTTAGAGTATTATAAATTGTACTAGATAAAAAGTGGGATAAAGAAAGGTACAACTCTACTTGTAATTTTACTTTTCAACGTTAATCCTAAGAATAACGTTCTATAAAGGTATTATAGTCATATATATTGATACATAATTAGAAATATTATATGTGTGTGTGTGTGTGTGTGTGTGTGTTTTCTGAGATTTTCACGGGTGTTTGTTTGTACGTAGGTCTTTGGTTGTTCGGGTTTTCTCCCGCGTAAAATTGGAAGTGTCTTGGCGACGTTTTGACGAAATCCCATTCGTCATCTTCAGACTGGTGTTTTCAGCTGAACGAAGCTGAAAACACCAGCCTGAAGATGACGAATGGGACTTCGTCGAAACGTCGCCAAGACACTTCCAATTTTACGTGGGAGAAAACCCAAACAACCAAGACTCTATTATATATATATATATATTTATATATATATATATATCATATATATATATATATATATATATATATTATATTAATATTATAATAGTAAAGTTGAAGGGACCTTGGAGGTCATCTAGTCCAACCCCCTCTCGGGCAGAAACCCTACACCATTTCGGACAAATGGCTGTCCAGTCTCTTCTTAAAAACTTCCAGTGTTGGAGCATTTACTGCTTCTGGAGGCAAGCTGTTCCACTGATTAATTGTTCTCACTGTCAGGAAGTTTCTCCTTAGTTCTAGGTTGCTTCTCTCCTTGATTAGTTTCCACCCGTTGCTTCTTGTCCTGCCTTCAGGTGCTTTGGAAAATAGCTTAATTCCCTCTTCTTTATGGCAGCCCCTGAGATATTGGAATACTGCTATCATGTCCCCCCTTGTCCTTCTCTTCGTTAAACTAGACGGGGCGTTGTCTTACCTGAACGCCTTTTCTCAGCAGGATGATGTAGAGTCCAAATGAATGAATGGATGGGGTTCTATGACGGCCTTCCTGCCTGGCAGACTGGGTAAAAACTTCGGCCACACCCCTTCCTTTGGGCGTGACCCCAGTTTTGACTTAGGCGAGAAACTTGTTGGAATTAACCTTGCAGCTCTTTATTATATCTTTATTATAACCCTGCCTAGACCTATCCTCTGGGTGGGCTTGGACTCTACATCATCCTGCTGAGAAAAGGCGTTCAGGTAAGACAACGCCCCTTCTCCAGCAGGATGGCTGTAGAGTCCAAATGGATGGGACATACCAAAGCCCTCATGTCCCCCTGGGAGGGAATGTCTAGGCTACCGAACTCTGAGCAGATACGACTTGTTGAAGAACTCTTCTGCCAAAAGCCGCGTCTGCTGCTGCTAGGGAGTCTAAACGGTAATGTCGAATAAAAACCGAAGGTGAGGACCAGGTTGCGGCCCTGCAAATCTCTTCCACCGGAGCTTGCGTTAGCCACGCCGCAGATGTAGCTGCGCTCCGAGTTGAGTGAGCAGTCACCTGAGTGGGTGCTGGCAAATCCTGTGAGACGTAGGCCTGCGCTATGCAGGCTCTGATCCACCTGCCTATGGTGGAAGGAGATACCTTCTTTCCCATAGTTGCTGGTTGAAAGGACACAAATAATGCTTCAGTCTTTCGGAAAGCCGAGGTGCGTTTCACGTAGAAACACAGCGCTCTCCGCACGTCCAGCTTGTGCCATCTGTGTTCTAGTCTATGTTTGGGTCTTGGACAGAAATCAGGAAGCGAAAGTTCCTGAGATCTGTGAAAGATGCTATTTACCTTCGGAATGAAGGTCGGGTCTGGTCTAAGAACGACCCTGTCTTTGAAAAAGGTACACAGATCCTTCCTTACTGACAGTGCTGCTAGTTCTGAGATTCTCCTTGCTGAAGTAATTGCCACAAGGAAAGCTACCTTCAGTGATAGGTGATGGAGTGAGCATGTTTCAAGAGGTTCGAAGGGTGCTGATGTCAAGGCTAGAAGGACCTTAGGCAGGTTCCAGGACGGGTACCTGTGTATGACTGGGGGCTTTGTGTTAGATGCCC
Source organism: Crotalus tigris (assembly GCF_016545835.1). Lineage (NCBI taxonomy): Eukaryota > Metazoa > Chordata > Lepidosauria > Squamata > Viperidae > Crotalus > Crotalus tigris. The sequence continues at coordinate 432,442 of NW_024097524.1, forward strand.
CTTTTAAAAAGGCATTAATAGCTGGATGCTGTGCTAGGGAAGTTAAGTTGTCGCAGGAGAGTACAGTTGAGAGGGCCGATATCTGTCTGCGGATAGTATTGACTGACAGGCCCTTATTAAGACCCTCCAGTAGGTAATCTAGGATATTGGGAATAGATACTGCGGTCGGGTCTAGGTGAAGCGAAGCGCACCACCTACAAAATCCCTTCCACGTAGCGTCATAAATCCTATTAGTGGACGCTCTTCGTGATGCCTGTATGATCGATATCACCCCTGCAGAATAAGATTGTTTAGTTAAGCTTTGCCGCTCAAATGCCAAGCGGCTAGTTGTAGCCACTGGGGATCTGGGTGTACAAGCTTGCCCTGACTGAGTTTTACCTTGTCCGGGGGATCCTCCACGGAGGTGATATCGAAAGGTCCACGAGGTCGGCAAACCACGGGCGCCGTGGCCAGTGAGGGGCAATGCAGACCATTTCTGCGCCCTCCAGGATCATCTTGCGTATGGTTGCCGGTATTAATGGCAGCGGTGGGAAGGCGTACAGGAGTTGCGCCGGCCACCGGCACCTGAGAGCATCCGTTCCCTCCGATCCCGGGGACGGGAATCTGGAGAAGAACCTGGGGAGTTGTGTGTTCTTGTGGTTGGCAAATAGATCTAGGTGCGGTTGTCCGAACCTCCGGGAGATCTCCTCGAAGAGAGCCGGGTCCAGACGCCATTCCGACTGGTCCACCTTGGCTCTGCTCAGGGAGTCTGCCTGGTGTTTGTCTCCCCTGAGATGTGTTCCGCTCTGATGGAACTCACATTGGCTTCTGCCCACCGAGCCAGAGCCAATGCTTCCTTCATTAGTTCCACTGATTTCGTTCCTCCCTCCTTGTTTACATGCGCCTTGGCTGCTACATTGTCTGTAAGCACGAGGACGTGCCTCCTCGTTACTAGGTGTGAGAAATGATGAGGGCCAGGTGTATGGCCCGGAGCTCTAGCCAGTTGATGCTGTGTGACAGGTCCTTCTGACCCCACTGGCCCTGTGCTATCTGGGTCCCCAGATGGGCTCCCCATCCGAACAGGCTCGCATCTGTCGTGAGCGTGACCCTGTTCGGTTCCCTGAATATGCTCCCCTTGAGTGTCATGGGGGATAGCCACCATTTTAGTGATTTCATCACCTGTGCTGGTACCAGCACACTCCTGTTGGAGGTGCTGAGGTTCCTCCTCTGGTAGGGTAGGAGGAACCACTGCAACTCCCTCGAGTGGAGCCTTGCCCATGGGATGATGCCCATGCAAGATATCATCTTCCCCAGGAGCTTCGAGAGTTGTAGCAAGGGCACTCTCCTGATCTTTTGAATTTGGTGGATTAGCTTGGATATGCTGATCAGTCGCTCCTGGGAAAGGAATACCCTGCACTGTGACGTGTCTATCACCGCGCCCAGGTGTTGCAGTCTCCTTGAGGGAATGAGGTGGCTCTTGTTTAGATTGACCGAGAATCCGTGCCCCTGTAGGGTTCGGATCGTGGTCTTGAGATCTGCCCTTGCTTGTTCCTGAGATCTGGACTGAATCAAGATGTCGTCCAGATAAAACTGTACGCGAACCGGCATCAGCCTGAGATGGGCAGCTATTACAGCTAGGATTTTGGTAAATACCCTTGGTGCTGAAGATAGTCCGAAGGGTAAGGCCCTGTATTGGTAATGCCGGCCCGCGTAGGTAAATCTGAGGAATTTCCGGTAGCTGGGATGGATGGGAATGTGTAGGTACGCCTCTGTGAGATCTATTGAGGATAATAGATCGTCTTCCCTGACGCTGGCTAGGATGGACTTCAATGAGTGCATCTTGAACTTCCTGTACTTTATGAAATGATTCAGGCCCTTCAGGTCCAATATTGCTCTCCACCCTCCTGATGTCTTTGGAATAACGAAGAGGATGGAATAAAATCCTCTTCCCTCCTCTTCCTTTGGTACCCTCTCTATGGCTTGAATTGACAGGAGGTGAGCTATGGCCGAAGTTATCAGCCTCGTCTTGTGTACCTTTCTGGAGATGGGGCATCTGATGAACCGGCTTGGTGGGGGAGAACAAAAGTCTAAGGTCAGGCCATGCCTGATCGTTTCCAAGACCCAGGCGTCGGTGGTGGTCTGCTCCCAGACCTCGATGAAGTTTCCTAACCGACCCCCGATGGGAGTGTCCTGTTTGGCGTCACTTGGTACGCTTAAAGGATCTGCCTCCCGCTCCCCTATATGGGCGTCTGGACTGGAACTGGCCTCTGGCTCCCGGGCTTTGGCGATCCTGGGTTCGATCCTGTCTCGGATAGAAGGATCGTGAGCCTCTGGGCCAGTCCCAGGATTGCCCTGATCGAAAGGGCTGTCTCCATTCCCAGGGGCTTCCTGGGCGGGAGCCCTGTCTCCGGAAGTCCTGACTGCCTCTCCTGTCTAACTTCTTTGATGGATGCACTAGGATTTTTTTCTTGTCTCTGCCTTCGCTGACGTGTGGGTCCAGAATGGAACCAAACAGGGCTTCTCCACTGTATTTGGACGTCGAAAGACGCCATTTGGACCTCAGGTCTGTCTTCCAATTTTTGAGCCACAGTAGCCTTCGCGAGGCCACTGTGGCCGCAATGGACCTTGCCGCATACTTTGTTGCGTACAGTGAAGCGTCAGACACGAATTGAGAGGCCGCGAGGAGCTTGGCCAATGTTTGGTGTACTCTGACCTGGTCTGGAGGCACCGTGCCTTGCAGTTCCCTCAGCCACATGATACTGGCCCTCGCGAAGAATGATGATGACGTGGCTGCTCTGGCCGCCCAGGCTGCGGCCATATGGGAACGCCGGAGGGAGTGTTCAAATTTCTTCTCCTCAGGTCTCAAGACCTCCGCCATGTCTCCTGGAATCGCGGAGGTAGAAAATAATGAGATCAAGGGGTTATCTACAGTGGGAACCTCTAACATGTTAGAGAAGGAGGGAGATAGGTTGAAAAGCTTTCTTTCCGTGCTGTTAGGTGCCGGTGGGCTCGCAAGTGAGGACCATTGTTCCTCCAGCGTGGTCATAAAGACCTCCGCACATGGAATGTACTTATCCTGTGGAACCTTTTTGGCAAATAGAGGATTGGCCTCCTTGCTTGTTGAGGGCTTCTCATCCTGTACTGATGTTAGGTTGACTGTGGAAACTGCCTTTATCAGGAGTGATTTTAGGAGCGCTGGGTTAAAGAGGCCAGAGCTTGTCGCCTGCTCAGGTGCGGTCTCCTCGTCCTCCGAGAGGGGCATGTCTGACATGTCCAGGTCTACTGAGTCACCCTCTCCCAATGGAGAGGAAGTTTCAGAGATGCTGGTAGGGGGCGGCCTAGCCCGTCCCTTACGGGGTGTGTGAAAGGCCACTTGCCCCTTAGAAGCCATGAACTGGGAGAATGCATCCTGCATGAATGCATGAAATTGTGCCGACCATATGTTCTCCTGCGCCTTGTCGTTGGGGTGAGGCGCTGGAGTGTGGTCGGGTGAAGAGCTGGTGAGGAGGGATTGGAGGAATCTAACTGTTCAGTTTCCCCAGGAGGAGACCAAGTCTTGAGCACTTCCTCGGCAGTAGGTTCTGTGCTGGGTGCCA